>NW_024070202.1:82833104-82993599 GCF_014754425.2 Oryx dammah | reverse complement strand
GCTGAGCTGGTGAGGTGTCAGTCAAATATAAAGCTAATAGAATACTTGCTGAAAGAATATTCCAGAGCTATCATTTATACCATCCAGAGATGTCTAGCTCAGCCATGGTAAAGGTTAAATGGAAAGAAGTGAAAGTGTTAGTCTCTCAGTCATTTCCAACTCTTTGTGACCCTATGGATTGTAGCCAGCCAGGCTCCTCTGTCCATGAGATTTTCTGGGCAAAGGATACTGGGGTGGGTTGCCATTCCCTTCTCCAGGGGATCTTCCCAACTCAGGAATCAAACCCGGATCTCCTGCATTGCAGGCAGATTCCTTACTGTCTGAACCACAGATGGAAAGAAAGTGATACCTGAGGTGACATCTACATAGAAAAATAACAATGGAAATCAAAACAAGCAGCAGTGGTTGGAAGCCATGTATGACATGGATGGTGCCCAACATGCTTTGGCCCATCTTTCTAAAACAGAGTTCGGACATAAAAAAGTGGGTGTGTGAACAGTAGATCCTTTTCTAAAAAGCTTTAAAATAAATCCTTCTGTGGCCTTCCACATGGTTCTTTAAGTGTCTAAAACGCAGTCAATGTTCAGTATATAGACATCTTTATAAAAACATAGGGCAAAATGTAACACTGCCTTTTTACACTACATCTCAAATAGTTTTGTGTTCTTTTTTGAAGCAGGAAGAAACCTTCATTGAAAGTCACAAGGAGATGGGGGTCTCCCAACTGAACATTGAAATGGTGATACCTACTGCTATTTGTTATTAAATGGCTAGTAAACAATTTATTGACTGTAACCCCTTACCGTCATGGTACCATATCCACATACCTTTAGTCACCTTCCTGTGGCTGGTAAGATAATATGATCCATCCTGTACTCAGTGAGACTGAGTCTGACTTCTTAGTAATAGTTGCAGAAAATCTTGGGCTGTGTTCCTAATCAAAAGAACTCTTAATAAATTGGAATAGCATCTTTTTGTAAGGAAAATCTCTTTTTATTTTGATTTGCAGAATGGAATTTTTTTTCATGTTTCAGATCTCTGTATTTCTTCTTTATGACCTTACATTTCTCTTGTGTTCTTTTAACTCATACACATGTGTTCTGTGTACAATTTTTATAAGTAACAAATTTCTATGTATAAAAATAGTTTTATTTTTCTTGCTTTGAATTATATATCTGGCCTAAAGTGTTAGAATTACAAAAGAGTAACAGAAGGGATATGAATACATATAAAAGGTCACCAGAAACAGTATCTTTCTCTTAGAAGTATGATCTAAAATAGTTTGAATACTCTTCTTTGAAACTGTACTCTGAAACATTGCCATCATTTCCCCTTATGTATGGCTAGTTTGAATTAAAATGAACTCAGCAATACTGTAAGCTGTTTTCTTTTCAAACAGGAATATTCAATGTAATATTTCATGGGAAGGCAGCATGTCTATGAGTTTTTTTGTTTTTTGTTTTTTTTTTTGATAATTCATTGTTTTATTCAAGAAACACTCAATTGTGTATAGTGGTAATGTTGCTGCTTTGAGAAACTGGCCAATTGTACAACTGTATAATTATATTTGTATAATTATAAAAAGTATTAAAACTGAACATATCAAAACAATTAGTTTTGTTTTTTCTCTTTTGCATTATGTATTTGGCCTAAACTGTTGGAATCGCAACAGGAAGACAAAATGGCTCAATATATATAAAAAGTGCCAGACATTTTATATTATATATCATGAAATGATATCTCTCTCTTAGACATATCTTCTGAAATAGTCTTGAGTCCCCTTAGTTTGAACCTACTCTATGAAATCTTTTGCCATCCTTTTCCCTTGTGGTTAACTAATTTGAATTAAAATGAACTCAATTATATTGTGAGATTTTTTTTTTCAAATAGAAATGTGTTCAACTTAATGCTTCATGAGAAGTCAGCATGCCTATTAGATTTTTCCATTATTCATCGTTTTATTCAAGAAATACCCAATTGTTTATAGTGGTAACGGTGCTGGTTTGGGTAGCAAATGGCCATTGGTGTGGGTCTAATCAACTATCTGAGCTTGGTCTAAGAATGTGCCACAGGGCAGATATGCCTCTGGAGGCTCCCTGGGAGCCTGGGGCCTCACCAGGGAGAGCTTTTTGCATGGAGACAGAGGGAGGGGAAGTGCCAGGGTCTGGCCTTGAACTAAAACCTCAGGAATTCAGTGGTGTCATCACAATGAGAACGTCCTGTGTCAGGAGTGAACCCACATCTACAGCATGATGACTGATGGGGCCTGAGCTGGACATCAGGGTGTGACTTCAACCTGAGAAGGGACTCCACCCCTGATACACGGGCAGCATCAGTTAAATGCAGCCAGTCCTCCTAGGAGGGCAAGGCCCCCGACATGCTGGCTCTCAGAGCAGAGACCAAGAGAAATGAAAGATGTGACTTGAATATGCCCTGAGGTCAGACTGTCAGAATTGAAGCTGTGACCGCAGCAGTAGAGCCCTGCTTCCCTCTGGGACTGGATGGATGGAGTCCAGGTCCTGGACCCCCATCCTGGACTTGCTGGATGGGGAAGGGGAGGGGAGGGGGACACCTTCTTTTCACACTGACTTTGCTGAGCAGCCCTCTGCTCATTCACACATAACACTGTCATTTGACTTACTGTCCTCTAGTAAGCCTTGCTCAGGTTGACTCTGAAGTCATTTTGTCCCTTTAGGGGGACTTAGAAAGAAAGAAAGTGAAGTCTCTCAGTTGTGTCCAGCTCTTTGCGACCCCATGGACTGTAGCCCACCAAGCTCCTCGGGACTTAGGTGACTCCATATAGGACACCTAATTGCACAGGTGAACCCAGAGCCTCCTTACTACTGTCTTTGAGGAACAAAGCAGATTACTGTTGCCCACACCTGTGGTCTGTCCGTGTCACTGGGTTCAGGGATGGGATTTTGTGTCACCTCATCTACACTGGGAAAATGAGACCAAGAAGTAGCGGCCTCAGTAAGTCACAGATCATGGAAGAGCCCAGGTGGCTGGTGAAACATCAGGGATGATCTTAGTGCTGCAAAGAGTCCTGTCTGCTCCTTCCTCCAGAACAGGGTCCTGAGTGTGGATGGACACACTGTGTGGATGATATGGATGGACTGTTGTGCATGGACACACTGTGTGGATGATGTGGATGGACTGTTGTGCATGGACACACTGTGTGGATGATGTTCAGCATCTGAACACCCTGGGGGTAAGATTCCCAGCTCACATAGGATGTATTTGGTGGTTTAGTCACTAAGTCGTGTCCAACTCTTTTGCGACCCCATGGACTGTAGCCTGCCAGGCTCTTCTGTCCATGGGATTCTCTAGGCAAGAATACTGGAGTGGGTTGTGATATCTTTCTCCAGGGGATCTTCTCAACCCAGTGATCAAATCCAGGTCTCCTACATTGCAGACAGATTCTTACGTTGACATAGTGGAGGAAATGCATACAGAAATAACAGGGAACCTGAGCCACAGCCTGGAGTTTGTTTGCTAACAATCACGTGCCTGTGTAGAGGACTCTTTTCTTCCATTAACTGTGACCTTTGAAAGTGAGCAAAGCTGGCTGTGGTTTAACTGTTCTCATTTCTTTGTGACACCCCAGCTAGCTGTTGCACAGTCCCAACTGGTAGGGTCTGTTTGCCTTTAAACATTTTCCACAAATCAACCAAAATGTGGTTTTGAGAAAATGAGCAAAGAAGCCTGAGAAAAGAAGCCTGATAGCCCATCAGCCACACCAGCGAACTCCTGCTGCCACTGCCACCCACAATGCCCTCCCCTTTCTGCACCTTTCAGGCCAGGGCAGCCCAAGGTAGCTGGGGCAGGAAGTTGCTGAGAAGTTGGAAACCACAAGAGACACTGCCCAGCAGGGCCCTGGCAGGGAAATCACCTACACAAAATTTTCAGAGATATGTAGGTTTAGCCTCTTTTTAAAATGTTATTGCTTCCATTTTTTTAAATTTAATTTCTAGTTCATATTAGAGTATAGTCAGGAGAAGGCAATGGCAACCCACTCCAGTACTCTTGCCTAGAAAATCCCATGGATGAAGGAGCCTGGTAGGCTGCAGTCCATGGGGTCGAGAAGAGTCAGACACAACTGAGCGACTTCAGTTTCACTTTTCACTTTCATGCACTGGAGAAGGAAATAACGACCCACTCCAGTGTTCTTGCCTGAAGAATCCCAAGGATGGTAGAGCCTGGTGGGCTGCCGTCTATGGGGTCACACAGAGTCGGACATGACTGACGCAACTTAGCAGCAGCAGCAGCAGAGTACGAAATGGCAACCTACTCCAGGAGTCTTGCCTGGAAAATTTCATGGATGGGGGAGCCTGGTAAGCTACAGACCATTGGGTTTCAAAGAGTCAGACACGACTGAGCGACTTCACCTTCTTTCTTTCTATAGTTCCTTTTGGAGAAGGAAATGGCAACCCACCCCAGTGTTCTTGCCTGGAGAATCCCAAGGACAGAGGGGCCTGGTGGGGCTGCAGTCTATGGGGTTGCAAAGAATTGGACACGACTAAGCAACTAACACACACACAGAGTATAGTCAATTTACAGTGTTGTGTTAGCTTCAGGTGTACAGCAAAGTAAGTCAGTTATAGTAATGCGTATATTCATTTTTTTCAAATCCTTTTCTCATGTAGGTTATCATAGAAAATTGAAGAGAGTTTCCTGTGCTATACAGTAGGTCCTTGTTGATCATCTATTTCATATATAGTAGTTTGTATGTGTTAATTCTAAACTCCTAACTTACCCTCCTCCCTTCTTTCTTTCCTCTTTGGTAGCTATAGATTTGTTTTCTAAGTCTATGAGTCTCTTTCTTTTTTTTAATATAAGTTCATTTGTATCATTATTTTACATTCCACATATAAGTGATACCATAGGATATTTGTCTTTCTCTGTCTGATTTACCTCACCTTATGATAATCTCTAAATCCATCCATGTTGCAATAGAACTACCATATGATCCTGGATCAGGAAGATCCCCTGGAGAAGAAAATGGCAAAGCACTCCAGGATTCTTGCCTGGAAAATCCCGTGGACAGAGGAACAGGTTGGGCTATGGTCCATGGGGTCACAAAGAGTTGGACATGACTGAGCAGCCGAGCATGCCACACAGGATCCAACAATCCCACTCGTGGGCTTGTATCTGGAGAAAATCATACTTGAGGAAACATATGTAAGTGAAGAGGAACTAAAAAGCCTCTTGATGAGAGTCAAAGAGGAGAGTGAAAAAGTTGGCTTAAAGCTCAACATTCAGAAAACAAAGATCATCATCACTTCATGGGAAATAGATGGGAAACAGTGGAAACAGTGTCAGACTTTATTTTGGGGGGCTCCAAAATCACTGCAGATGGTGACTGCAGCCATGAAATTAAAAGACGCTTACTCCTTGGAAGAAAAGTTATGACCAACCTAGATAGCATATTCAAAAGCAGAGACATTACTTTGCCGACTAATGTCCGTCTAGTCAAGGCTATGGTTTTTCCAGTAGTCATGTATGGATGTGAGAGTTGGACTGTGAAGAAAGCTGAGCACCAAAGAACTGATGCTTTTGAAGTGTGGTGTTGGAGAAGACTCTTGAGAGTCCCTTGGACTGCAAGGAGATCCAACCAGTCCATTCTGAAGGAGATCAGCCCTGGCTGTCCTTTGGAAGGAATGATGCTAAAGCTGAAACTCCAGTACTTTGGCCACCTCATGCCAAGAGTTGACTTATTGGAAAAGACTCTGATGCTGGGAGGGATTGGGGGCAGGAGGAAAAGGGGACGACCGAGGATGACATGGCTGGATGGCATCACGGACACGATAGACGTGAGTTTGAGTGAACTCCGGGAGTTGGTGATGGACAGGGAGGCCTGGTGTGCTGCAATTCATGGGGTCACAAAGAGTCGGACATGACTGAGTGACTTAACTGAACTGAGCTGATATACCACAAAGTTCATTGCAGCAGTATGTACAATAGCCAAAGCAAGTTTCCCCTCTTGGCTTCTGTTGTTATTCTTGTTTAGTCACTAAGCTGTGTGTGACTTATATCGACCCATGGACTGTAGCCCAACAGGCTCCTCTGTCCATTGGCAGGTGAATTCTTTACTGCTAGAGCTTCCCTGTGGCTCAGATGGTACAGAATCTGCTTGCAGTGCAGGAGATGCAATTTCCATCCCTAAGTTGGGAAGATCATCTGGAGAAGGAAATGGCAACTCATCTTAGTATTCTTGTCTGGGAAATCCCGTGGACAGAGGAGGCTGGCAATCCGTAGTCCATGGAGTCAAAAAGAGTCAGACATGACTGAGTAACTAATCTATCTATCTTCTTTACCACTGAATGACCTGGGAACTCCTTGACTTCTTTACTTACTACATTATTTCTTTCCAGTAAGGAAATATTTCCATATCTTTAAGATGAGAGTGACTTATTTTGTTTAAAGAGGTCTAATCAAATTAATGGGAAGCAAGGAGTGGAGCCGATCTAAACTGGATTTCCTCTATCTTATATATGGTTGGTCTTTTTTGCTTTCAAATGGGGAACTTCCGTTTAGTGTTCTAAGAACTTGTTTCACACACTGAAGCTGATTATAAACAAAGAAACAAAAAGCCTCCTTGGTTTTAAATGAGACAGTGTTTTATTCTAATACATTAAAATTTTTCTTTTAAAAGGATTCATTAGAGAAAATAGAAAATAAACACTCACTTATTTTTTCTCCCTTTTACCATGAATTGAACTTCTTGTTTTATGTCTCTGTTTATAGAAATACACAGAAATACATATAAGGAGTGTTCTGTTTGTTAGTATTATTACTCAATAGCACAAAATGGTTGAAAGACATGAACAAATATTTCACCTTAAAAGAAGTTGTAAATCTACACACACAGAATAAGGCAGGATTTCCACCATGTTGATTGACAGTCAAGAGGGCAGCTATGGTGATACCAGAGTATATACATGAGGAGAAGACAGATGCACCCACATGTCCTTAAGAAAATCCTCAATGAATCCCTGGAGGAAGGCTTTATTTTATTATTATTTTTTTTATTTTACTTTACAATACTGTATTGGTTTTGCCATACATTGACATGAATCCACCACGGGTGTATACAAGCTCCCAATCCTGAATCCCCCTCCCACCTCCCACCCCATATCATCTCTCTGGATCATCCCCATGCACCAGCCCCAAGCATCCTGTATCCTGTATCAAACATAGACTGGCACTTCGTTTCTTACTTGATAGTATACATGTTTCAGTAGAATGGACTTTTGGACTCTGAGGGAGAGGGAGAGGGAGAGGGAGAGGGTGGGATGATTTGGGAGAATGGCTTTGAAACATGTATACTATCATGGAGGAAGCCTTTAGTAAGGAAGCAGTGTGTTTTCTGTTTTGTTGTGTTTGTTTGTTTTTTTCCCCAATAGAAAGTGAGTCAATGGAAAGCTACATGATACTAGGTAACAAAATATGGGCTCTGAGTTCAGAAAAACCTGAATGACTCTTACTTACAAAATAACAACCATGAACAGACAAATTAACCTCTCCAACCTATAAACTGTGGACTGTAACTGTTCCTTCCTCCAAGCATTCTTAGATGATTAATGGGATTCCTGAAGAACAGTAGAAACTGAGTCCCTATTCCATCTGCATCTAATCTGTTTGTGGGGAAGCAAGTTTTGAAATGAATATCAGTGCATTTGTGTATGTGTGAAATCTATGATTTCTGCAGTAGAGCTACCACCAGTAGATGCTAATGTTATTGAGAACTTGCATGGTTTAAGCATTGTTAACTTGTTTATTCATTTACCCTTTGGGGGTCATAAAGAGATGGACATGACTGAGCAACTAAGCATAGCACAGCACGAGATCACTAGTTTCGATCCCACTTTACAGGTAAACAGAGCACAGGGCACTGTGACTTCATTACACAGATGATGAAGTGATGGCACTGAGAGTTCAGATCACTGCCTGAGGTCACACGGATGCTAACACAGATCCAGGGTTCAATCCCAGACCCCTGGGAGTCATGGTCTGTGTGCTTCACCCTCCACCGAATGACCTTCTGGTGCTGGAGCAGTTCTCACAGGGTTAATGTGAGGATCAGGATTCAGTGCTTGTGAGACACTGGTACAATCTGAGCACACACGGTGCAAGGCATGATGGGTGTCACACTGTCACCATCAGAACGTCCCAAACCAATGAGTCTGAATTTGGTGACTTTGAAAGAGAAGGACCCTGGGCACCTTCATTTAGCAGTGGCTCCTCTTGGAACCAGTGCTCCAAAGAGAGCACCATAGCCACCATTTCAGGGAAAGACTTAGAAATGTGGTATTGACCATTATTACAACCATGCAGAATTTGATAGCTCAGTTGTCATGATGTTTCTTACCTTGGCTAGATTTCATGAAATTAAAGTACACACAGACAAATGCATAGACTTTTGATTTATTTTTTTACTTATTGTGCCTATTATGAAAAAGAAAGTACAGAGTTCAAGTAGCAAAGCTGGCTTCCCCAGGATGTGTAACAGGGAGGGTCAGGACTGTGGTCTTGGGGAAGATGCTGAGGGAGGAGATGGGGAGCTGCCCGCTTTGTGCATCCTGGAGGCACGAGGACTTGGGGTGGAAGGAGCTGATGTGGTTGGGGACAGTGGTGGGAGAGGCTCCCCTGGACCTGCCCTGGGCCTTGTTCCCTGAGTAATAACAGAATTTCTTGTTACAGGGTAGAACTGTCTGTTTGCCCAGTGTTTGAAAAATTGTTACACAATAATGACATAAAAAGGGAAAAATCACATATGCACTGAGATAACCCAAATCCAAAAACCAAGCAGAGAATTTCAGTAATGACAGATGATTAAGGAAAGCTGACTCCTTCAGGGACCCTCTGTCACAAGTTCTTCCCATCACAGCAGATGCCTGTTCTCCGAAACACACAGGAGGTGATGATGATAAAGTAGACCGCACTCTTGAGGAGGAGAAGGAGGTAGGTGTAATAGGCAGAGGTGTTCATGAGCTGCAGCTGCAGGGTATCTAGGAGAAATTATTTGATTATTTTTAAAGGTCAGTACACAGTAATGGGAGGAGGTCATAATTATTTCTGATGACTTACTGTGAAGTGTTACCCCTGCACCACCAAACCCCAAAGAAAACAAGTACAAGCACCATAAGCACCACCACTTCCAGGACAATTCAGAACCCAATTGGCAATTCAAGTCAATCAACAACCTCGGCTAAATTCACTAGAATCTTCCAAAATATTTTTTTAAGTGTTTTTTAAAGAATGAGTCCAAAAGGAAAAATATTTGTGATAAATAGCATATAGCACTTTTTTTGCCCCCCCCCCACATCTCTGAGTAATAATAACAGGTTATATTCATTAACGACTAATCAAATATCAAACAATTATTTTGAGAGCTTTGCATGTAAAATTCTACTCTTATTTAAGATTTGAGATAACCTATGAAAATTATTGTGCTTCCCTAGTGCTCAGATGGTAAAGAATCCACCCACAATGCAGGAAACCTGGGTTCAATCCCTGGGTTGGGAAGATGCCCTGGAGGAGGGCATGGCAACCCACTCCAGTATTCTTGCCTGGAGAAACCCAATGGAGAGAGGAACTTGGTGGACTACCGTCCACTGGGTCACAAAGAGTTGAAACATGACTGAGTGATTAAGCACAGCAGAGCATGAGATTATTAGTTGCAATCACATTTTACAAGTAAACTGAGCACAGAGAAAACTAACTTGCCTGAGGTCACACATTTAGAAAGTACCAGAAACCACATTTCAGTCCCAGTAACATGACTTTGAAGAATACATTCTTAGCTGCTCTGTAATCCTGCAACTCTGCTCGACTGACACACCAGACATCAAAGTTAAGCATAAATATCAAGTTGAATTGCTGATTTGGGAGGATCTGAGTCATTATGTGTTGTGTATAAATGAGGTTCCCAAGAAGGATACAAATCATAGAAATCTGGTTGTGATACAGTGTAGTGGGCAGAAGGTTTTGGTAAAGAGGATATTTTATCAAATGGAAGGTGTTTAGCCCAAAATTCCTGAAACATCAGGAGCTCATGCCTCACTCACCTGTCTGTCTTGAATGTCTAACATCATGGCTGTGATGTTATAGGATAATTGCACTTATGTGTCTTTGAAGTTTTGCAAGAAATATATGCTGTCAAAAAAAATTAACAGCACTAATGATGGGCCTGACTTGGCTACTCCATTAATCTCAAGACTGAGTTTCTTCCTTTGGAAATTTCTCTTTCCCACACTTCATCTTCATAGAGTCAGAACTCCAGGATCACTAGCATTTGGTATGGAAAGGATCTTAGGGGGTGACCTGCTCATAACTAACTCCCCTCAGTCAGGTCAGGTATTAGCTAAATACTGGGCCCCCTGATACTTGGAATGGAGGAGGGATCAGCAGGACTAGAGCCAGAGATCCTAAATGCACTTGGAACCTTCATGTAGGGAGAAGGGGCCACCAACTAGTACTGACTCTGTGCCAGCTAAATGAATACCCTATCGGAGACACTCCACATACATGATCTTATATCTTATAACTGAGTTCAATCTATTATTGTTTCCAACTGGCATATGAGGGCAATATTGCTCAGAAATGTAACTAATTTACCCATTTTTCATGAAGCTAACAATAAAAGAACTGGGGACTATGATATTCGGAAGCCCATGCACTCAACACCCCTGCCCATGGGTTCATCCTGTCTCAGGACCTTGGCTTTGGGAGTCTTGCTCTATGCCTACCTCTTAGAGGAGGAATAGAGAACTAAGCAAGTTGTGTGAACCATTGATTCAGATGGACTAAGTTGAATCCCCAGATCTAGCTGTGTGACTTTGTACAAAGGACTGAACTAATTTTGGCACATTGCCCTGATAGCAAAATGTTGGAAAAATATTGTACCACCTCATAGTTGTGGTTATGAGGAGCAAACAGAGTATACGTGAAAGACATAGCAATACACTTTATGTACATCAATTTCTCAGTGTTAGTTCACATATTAGATGCAAACAAGGGCTAAAATTCAAATGTCTAGAAGCAACTTGACATCACATTTCTCTAGTCACTACAAACAAAAGCTACACAACTGAGTGAAGGTCACTGTTGAAGTAATTCAGAACCTATCACTACATCCTCAAAACTCCAAAACCAACATTTACTGTGCTAAGATGACTCTTAGGGAATGATGGATTTACTTAAAATATGATGCCATCCATTCTGCAATATCCAGACTTTCTGGCTTTTTATCTTAAACCAAAGAAGTTCAAAAGTTAAGTTTATTTAGATGGGAAAAGTGCTGTAACATGACACAAAGGCAAAACTTACTGCTTTCATCTTCCAGACACACTTTTGTAGCATTATTATCAGCAGTGACTTCTAGAAGAAAGGAGAGCAAGTATTAATTATATTGTCAGTTGTTCATATCTATTATTAGATAGTGGCACATATGTGATTAAGTATATGTGTGTTAATATATATGTATATATAAGGTAAAATTTACTAGCACAAATGGAGATACTCTGATTAAATGTATGAACTCCACAATTCCAGGAATAATTGCTTTTTCCTACCATTAAGCAGGGAAGTTCAAGAGGTAATTGCTTTTTCCTACCATTAAGCAGGGAAGTTCAAGAGGTAATTTGATCAGGAGGGAAAAATTGCTGTAGGATTTCATAAAGGCAAACAAAGGCAAAAACTTACCACTTTCATCTTTCAGACAAGCTTTTTTAGAACCAGTGCCGGTAACTTCTAGAAACAATGGAAGCAAGTATTAATCGGTTGTCCTTGCCCATTATTTTACAATGTGTACATATGTATGTAAAATGTGTGTGTCTGTGTATATATAAATATATATATGTATATAATCTGCTGACAGTGAGACAGTAGAGATAGTCATTAAAACTATGACAATGAGCCCCACAATTCTAGATAATTGGTCTTTTGTACTTTTAGCCAGAGAAGTTCAAAAGATAAATAGATTAGAAAGGAAATAAAAGACTAAAGCATGACATAAAGGCAATCATCTACAAAAACTTACTGCTTTCCTGGTTTAAACAATCACTGGGAGACTCAGTGGTAGGGACAATTGAGCTGACAACTACAAGAAATGAAAAAAAGTATTAGTCAATTATTTGTGCCCATTATTTGACATTGCGTGTGCTTATACATGTGTTATTGTAATATATACATATATCTGTATATATATATAGATAATCTGCTGAGAGAGACAGTTATTAAAAATATGAGCCCGACAGTTCCAAAACTAGTTGGTCTGATTCCATGTAATTCATAGATTTCATTTGCATATGGTTTTCTACATATGGAAATGTTGAAGTTCATGAGGGCTACATTTTACCATAACTGGAGGGTAATACCCAATGGCATCCTATTTTCCTCTGTATTCATAGCTCCTAGCACTGTGCTTACCACAAAGTAGGTTGTTGGAGAAATACTTGTTGCAAAGACAAGTAATCAGGAAAAGTGGCTGCTCCGTAACTTCAGCACCCACTGCCGAGATGAAGAATTGCTACCAAATCAAAGTCATTCAAAGCTAGAGTCCTCAAGGGAATCCCGCATTTGAAGGAGTTAGGCCAAGTCATATTTCCCAT
This sequence comes from Oryx dammah, assembly GCF_014754425.2. Classification (NCBI taxonomy): domain Eukaryota; kingdom Metazoa; phylum Chordata; class Mammalia; order Artiodactyla; family Bovidae; genus Oryx; species Oryx dammah. The sequence goes on along the minus strand of NW_024070202.1, from coordinate 82,980,985 downwards.
CAAGCAAAAGAAAGCAGCTGAAGCTTTCCAAAGCACACACATCCTCAGTATCCTTGGCTCATGGACATGATTTTTCTGCAGTTGTGGGGCTTATGGGCATAACCAAAGCAATATCAATAAGGTTAATAGCTGAGTGACTGTAACTGGGCCAAGCACTCGCTTAACTCTTCTCATGCATTATCTTCTTTAATCCCCCAGTGACACTGGAGTGATTTGCGTTTTGGAGGATTCCATGTTACAAAGGAGGAAATAAGAATTAGAGGGTAACTGGCAGAGAGTCGTATCAGTGATAAAAGTGGTGGCAGAGACAGCATTCAAAGGATGGTTGTTGGGGATTAAATGAAATAGAACAAGTGGAGAGTACTCTAAAAATAAGCCTTAGAAAGAGAAATTAACCTATGCAAAGACAACAGAATTCCACCATTGTGGCCATTAAAATCATCTTCTCTTCTAGAGATCTTAATTATTCTTAACAATGACCTTTTTGTTACAGGAGCTCAGCATTTCTTTCCAGGGGTTAAAAAAAAAGATTAAATCACATTTTTAGTTATCTGACTTGATAAAACTTGAAGTAAGAATTTTATTCATGAGTAATGTCAAACAAAAATACAACCTTATTAATATAAAACTTTTTTAAAAGATCATGGACTGTTGGATGGAAGAAATCAGTCACAGAAGTTGTTCGGTTTATCGCTTTTCTCCTGGATGGGTTCATGTCCACATGGATACAGTCTGGTATGCCTTTTATGTCCTCAATGAGATCTTTTTTTCCCTATAATCTAAAATGTGGATTTGAGGTATGAATGCTTTGGAGTAAATCCCAAGAGTGAAAATACAAATAGAGTCATGTTTTGATGTTAAAGTATCCTCAAGAACTGACTTTAAGAAGTTCCTTTCTTTCCTTATAATGATTTTATTCATTAAAAGGTAAATAGGGGCTTCCCTGGTGCTCAGTGGTAAAGAATCTGCCTGCCAGTGCAAGAAGCATGGGTTTGATCCCAGATCTGAGAGGATCCCACATACCATAGAGCAACTAAGCCCATGGCCACAATTATTGAGCCTGCACTCAAGAGCCTGGGAGCTGCGACTGCTGAGCCCATGTGCCGCAACTGCTGCAGCCCACGAGCCCTAGAGCCCATGCTCTGCAGCATGAGAAACTGCTGCAGTGAGAAGCCCACGCACGGCAACTAGAGAAAACCCCGTGTAGCAGTGAAGACCCAGTGCAGCAAAACATAAATAAATAAATTTTAAAAATTATTAAAAGATAAATTTCTTATTACCATGCATTGATTGAGGTAGAAACAATAAAGAAACAAATTTTTGTAATAAACTTCATGTGCTTATGATAAATTCAATTTCTCAGTAAAGGCTGGTTGAAAACTAGGACCAGATCAATTTTATTTTTCTTCAAAATCATTTCATCAGTCTTTACTTCCATGTTATATTCTTAGCTTTTATCAAAAACAAAAAGCCTCTAAGAAACAACATTAGAAATCTGCGGTAGAACGACATTAGCAGAAGTGCCCTCATTGGTTTTACTGCCATTAGAACCCCTTGCAAAGCATTTGTTTCAGAAATTGTGTCAGGTAAAACACATCATGAACTGGAGCTTCTCTCCAATATGGTAATTGTCACAGTGACTCATTTTTTCCTGATTACAAGAAAAATTAAAACCTAGTAGGACAATCAGAGCTGTGGTTACATCAGAGTGCACTTAGCAAATTTGCTTCCTCTCTATTTATAAGAGTAGAAATAACAATTTAGGGCTGTTTTTGTATTCTTACTTTTAATTAGTTTTAGGAAAGGATACAAATAGATTTGATGAATATGAGAATAAATACATCTATGTCATGCTTTGGAATGTTTTCTCTGGTGCTATTCTATTTGTTCTTCATCGCAGTTCCAGGACAAAGCCAAGGCAAGTGTTCAAACCAAATTTGATCATTGGACAAACTGAGGATCAGGGAAGAGATAGGCTTGCTTCAGAAATTCGGACTGGTGCCCAGTAAAAGTCATGTACATTTGATTAAGTACGTGGTTCCCATTGCTTAAAAAGGGCTTCCTATCATGTATGGATCTGAGAGTTGGACTGTGAAGAAAGCTGAGTGCCGAAGAATTGATGCTTTTGAACTATGGTGTTGGAGAAGACTCTTGAGAGTCCCTTGGACTGCAAGGAGATTCAACCAGTCCATTCTGAAGGAGATCAGCCCTGGGTGTTCTTTGGAAGGAATGATGCTAAAGCTGGAACTCCAGTACTTTGGCCACCTCATGCGAAGAGCTGACTCATTGGAAAAGGCTCTGGTCCTGGGAGGGATTTGAGGCAGGAGGATAAGAGGATGACAGAGGATGAGATGGCTGGATGGCATCACCAACTCAATGGACGTGAGTCTGAGTGAAGTCCGGGAGTTGGTGATGGACAGGGAGGCCTGGCATGCTGCCATTCATGGGGTTGCAAAGAGTCGGACACGACTGAGCTGAACCACAGGGAAAGGCACAGAAATGATTCCTAATTAGGGACACTCCGGGATATTTGGTCTGCTAGGTGAGTACTGAGGACTTTCAGTCCAAAGTCCTGTGAGTTACAGGACCACTGCCAGGGCCAACGCACGTCCAGCCCTCTGCCCAACATCTGCATCACAGGGTCTCCTTTGGGACACCTTGCCCGAATCACGAGTAACCCTGAGTGATTAAGAAACAAGTACATTCTCTTGACTATAGTGCATCCTTCTGGGAGAGTAATTCACCTGAGTGTGTTCATCCACACTCCTTCCATGCCTGGCACATGCTAGGGCTGCAATGAGAGTTTGTGAGAAGCATTTTCCAATGGCAAGAAATGCAATCTTTATGTAGAATGAGAGTAAGTCTGTATACTTTAGCCTCACCCCATCTCTAATTACAAAATTTTAGCTTATCTTATGGTGGTATGTAAAATACAAATTTCAAAAACCTAAAAACATAATAAAACCCCAGGAGTCTAATTATTCTACTTTTTGTTGAACTGCAATCTGCCTCCATCATACAAACACCGTTTTATCATTTAATAACTCATTGTTTTGAAATTGTACCTTGCATAAAGCAGGATTAAAGTGACACTGACTTTATTTGCTGAGTAGAACATTCTCAAAAGATGCATACATGTTCTCATTTCCTTATCAGCCAAGGTCATCCACAGTGGAGATTTGTTATGTCCTAAGTTGCTAGATATTTTCACAGATGTTGTTTCCTTAAATCCATACAACTTTAAGAAACATCACTATGATCTTAATATTTTGGAAGGTGAAACCAAATCTTAAAAGGCTAAGTAAATTTTTTTTCATATTTATGTATCAAAGCCTATCAGACTTAATTCTATGGGTGAGATAGCAGAACATTTATGCTACCATTAAATAAAACATCATTTTATAAAGACATTTGTTTGTTTTTCATTAATGCTTAACAGAAAAGTGGTGTATTTTATTTGAAAAGCAGTGTTCTGGGAGATTATATTTATGTTTATTCACATACCTTCATTTATTGAAGGAAAAAGAATCTCTTGATTATTTCCTCCTATATTTCTCTCATGTTGGACGACACAGATATGTTCTTTATCCATGGAGTTTTCAGTCACGGTCAGCCAGCTGAGCTTCATGTATGTGTCAGTGGTGTTCATGGTATTTCCCTGCTGGGATGGCAGAGCTCTGTTGCCATCCTTTTCTTTCCAATAAACCTTAATAATATCAGGGAAAAATTTCTGCAGAAGACAAAGGTATGTTCCAGTTTTATTGTGGTTGATTTCAGCAATTGAAGGAAGAAAAATAGTGGGCTTGGGTGAAAGGTCTGTAGCAAGGTTTCTATCTGTGGGGGAAAATAAAATATAATTTAAAAGAATCATTAGAGCAACACCAACATTTTGAGATTTGGAAAAACCTAGCAAATAATAATGGAGAAGGCAATGGCACCCCACTCCAGTACTCTTGCCTGGAAAATCCCATGGACGGAAGAGCCTGGTAGGCTGCAGTCCATGGGGTCGCTCAGAGTCGGACACGACTGAAGCGACTTAGCGGCAGCAGCAGCAGCAAGTAATAAGGCTTCCCATGTAGCCCAATGGAAAAGAATCCACTGCCAATGCAGGAGACACAAGAGATGTGGATTCAGTTCCCGGGTTGGAAAGATCCCCTGGAGAAGGAAATGGCAACCTACTCCAGTACTCTTGCCTGGAAAATTTCATGGGCAGAGGAGCCTGGCAGGCTACAGTCCATGGGGTCGCAAAGAGTCGGACACGAGTGAACGACTGAGGACAGCACAGCGAGTGGTAAAAGAAAGGCATCACTGAACCAGTGCTCACCGTGGCCTTTCATCCACAGTAGATTGTCAGATGCTGATTATTGTTCTTATCTTTGATGGAAAGGAAAGTTCGAGACTTCATGTAACTTGCCCGAAGTCACAGCTGTTAAGTAGTAAAGCTAGATTATACCTTGACCTTCATTTTTCTCCATTTGTAAAGATGGAGTATGACTTTTAAATACCCCATGTAAATACTCCATATCAAGGCTTCCAAAATTCATGAATACATTTATTGTTTTGTCAGCTTATTTTTCTGGTTTTTTGACCATACTATGCAGCATGCCGTATCCTGGTTCCTGCACCATGGATTGAACCCGTGCCTCGTACAGTAGAAGTGCAAAGTCCCAACTGCTGGACTGCCAGGGAAATCCTGATTTTTTTAAAAAAAATCTCTTTTGCTCTATCATAGTGGAGCCTCTTTTGGAGTAGATGGGTGAGTTGTGGGAATGGGGATGGAGGAGGAGACCAGGTAACTCATGGTTTCTCTATCTGTGAGAATCTTTGATGCCTTCTAAACTACTTCCTTTTCCCATCTTATCTTGTATTTTAACTTATGCTCTCTTTCCCAAATGACACATTCTCATGTTCTGAAACTCTGTGGAAACTCATTCTTCATTTAACTGACTCTGAGATGCACCATATTTATTTTATTTCCCACAAAAATAAACACTCAGAGAAGTTTATCATTTTTAAAAAGTGATATGCAGTTGCTTTTTAAAATGGAGTCAGTGTCCACGGGTATGTGACAATGTATGAAGTTAACTTTTCTCTCCAAATGTGGGTCCCAAGCCCAATTCTGAAGTGGTGGAATTCTCTTTAATTCTATATAACCTCTCAATTTTACATCTGAACCACTCCAGATTTTTTAGTAGAGCAGTACAGTATTTACAGTGCCTTGAATGTGGAAGCAAGATAGCTATATTTCTAAAATGTCTAATTTGGGATTAACAGATAGCACAATACTATATATAAAATAGATAAAACAATAAGGACCTACTATATAGCACAGGGAACTATATCCAATATCTTGTAATAACCTTGTAATAATGGGAAAGAACCTGAAAAAGACTATACACACACACACACACACACACATATAAATGAACCACTTTGCTGTACACCCTAAACTCACACAATGTTGTAAATCAACTATACTTCCATTTTTTTAAAAAAAAGTATTATTTTCAGAAGAGCTTCGGCAGTGGCTCAGCGGTAAAGAATTCATCTGCAATGCAGCAGACGCAGGAAAAGTAGGTGCGACTCCTGGGTTGGGAAAATGCCCTGAAGGAGGAAGTGGCAACCCACTCCAGTATTCTTGCCTGGAGCGTCCCATGGACAGAGGAGCCTGGTGGGCTACAGTTCATGGGTCGCAAAGAGTCAGACATGACTGAAGCAACTGAGCACACATTATTTTCAGAAATGCTCTTACTCTAAACTTATCAAGTAATGCATTTATCAGAATTTTGTCTCAATTCAGAAAGTTCACCAAAAGCACATTTTATTTTGGAATTTCGTCTAAATTCAGTAATAATATACAATATTTTGACTCTCATTTGAACCTACTCTATAAGGCTGCTGAAGTGCTTTGGAGCACCACTATTTGCTCTTTTCCATCTGCTGAATAGAGTGTATATCCCAACCAGGAATTGAACCTGTGCCCCCTGCACTAGAAGGCAGAATCTTAACCATTGAACCACCAGGGAAGCCCCTCACTGGGAAATACCTTAAGAAAAGAAAAATTGGACTTCTCACATGAGAAGAAAAGAATTATTCAGAATTTCGGCCTATGCAGCAAAGCTCCTGATTTTTCTACTAAATCAGTAAACAGACGGTGTTGAATTTTAACTCATGCTTTAAATATACTTGGGTCTTAATGTGTTTATTTAATGTTACACATCTTCCTTTTAGAACAAGTAGCACTTTATTCATTATCATAGCAAGACACTGTGTATTTCTCCAACCATATACTATGTTGAAATTAACGTGTTCTCTTTTTTTTTCCTTCTCACTTTTCCTTTATAAATTAGATAATTAGAACTATTTCATTTTTAAATAGCAGTTTCAAATTCATGACATTTCCCTCTATGTTTGACTTCACTTCTTGATCACTTTCTTTATAAATTAAAACTTTTTTTCTGATAAATATGAGCATGAAGCCCAAGCTTATTGACTATATATTTTAGAGCCAATAAATATTGTTGTTAGAATGACACCAATTAAGCTAAAGGATTAAGATTTAAACCACATAGAACAACAAGACATATAAAAAAATACATTTTAATCTAATTTTTCTTGCTAAGTAGACAAGAATCTGCTAAAGAGAGATAAATCCCCCCTAATTCAATTTTGTGTATGTATGAATGGACAGTAAGATAATTTTTCATTTGAAGAGTCAGACATACAGCTGCATTCTCTGAAGAATGTCAGTTCTGTCAACAGTTTTGCAAAAAACTCTCCCTCCTGGATGCCATTTTCACTTTACATTTGAATAAACACCTATCCAGCACCTATGAGGTGTTAGCCAATGTAATAAGTACTTTATTCACATTATCTCATTCAATTCTCCTACTACCCCTGCTGAATATACACTGTTATCCTATCTTATGGATTAGGAGACTGAGGCCAGAGAATCACCCCCATGTTCACGTAAGTAGTTAGTGGTGGGTCGGAAGCTCCAAGTCAGCCTGACTCAAAAGCCCATGTTTTTGAAAATACATCTTCAGCATCAGAAAAGGAAACCTGTCAACTCACAAAACTTAGCTGTAATGACAAACTTCAGCCTTGGGCCAAACACTTTCATGACTATTACATATAATACACTATTGTTTAGCTGCTAAGTCCTGTCCGACTCTTGCGACTCCATGGACAGTAGCCTGCCAGGCTCCTCTGTCCGTGGGATTTTCCAGGCAAGAATGCCACATGGCCCTTTATTGAAGTCCACATGGATACAAAGCCAAATCCTATTACAATATTTGCACAGTGTTGTCTACACGCTCCTTTACTATATGGACTTGTAAAATCGCTCCTAAATCTAATCCCCAACCACATACCCATTTTTTGTGACTTTCATTCTCATTTAATTGTTCCTCACTTTCCCTCTATCACCTTGGAAAAAAAATTACATTCTCTGTTACTTACCTGTGACGACAAGTTTTGTTCCAACGTTGAAGTTTTTTCTGTAACTATTACACAGTGATTCAGGCTGTATCAAAAACTTTAGACTAATTTAGCTTCACTGATTCCTTCAGATTCTAGTGGAATTATGATGGCCTGGAATTCAAGACACTAGGATTCTAGCCCTAGTTCATTTTGTTCCTAACAAGTTCTGGGGTTGAGCAAATCAAATAAGCTAAACCCTTAGATACTTCATTTATTTGTAAAAGATGTTATTACTGTTAAGTCAATTGAACATCCTTATCACTGTTGCAGTGAGATCAAAACAAAACAAGAACTGAAGAGTGATTTGAATAAAAATAATATGGAGATAAGATACTATAAAAATTACTATATTGTCATTAGTATTAGCATTTTTATTTCTGATAATTGTGTGGTCCAACATGACATTTTAATAGCATGGGACCAAATTTTGCAAACCCTGATAGGAATTCAGTGTTTGGGGTTTGAAATTAGATTTGTAGCAACTAATAACTTGTTTGTTTTACTCTATGCTGTAATATGTCTAGAGCTCTCAAAACCATCATCACAGCTTTTCACATGCCCAATTAACAGGCAATCATTTGTTTATTCTTATTCGCTGTATTTCCACATTTAAGAAAGCCAAAGAGAACATTGGCTGAAGCAGTCAGTACATGGAACTTCTTCACTGGTGTTGTCCAAAATAAATGGCGTTTTTTCCCCCATTAACAGCACATCTACTGGCATTCCAAGCTTTTACCTGAAATTTCAGCCTCAAACTGACTTCTACCTAACTTATGCCCAAAGTTCAACTTGCAACTCTGAGCACTGAACCTTAAGACAGAATGACTAAGAGAAATGGCCTGGTCCAAAAGAAGATGCCCAGTCCTCATATCCTCCTATTGTCTCCTCGGATCACTAAAACGTTGCCTGCCTTCCTGCTGAGGGTACCATCTGTGGAGGACATTAAATGTTGGAGGACATAGCATCGATGTACTGGGAGTATAAGTATTTGTTTAAAGACCATTTCTTCCAGTTTATAAAATGGATGTTGAAGGCAATGTCCCCTTTTTATTTATTTTGCAATGTCCACTTTTTACTTCACTTTCCTCCTAAAGAATCCTGCATTGAAGTTCTTTTCTAATTTTGTGGAGGGAAAAGCATATCGCATTTGAAAATTTGGTGTGTTTATCAGTTAACAATAAGTATGTATTCCACTACATTTTTTCTGCTTTCTTATTTCTTTTTCTTACTTGCTTCTTTTGTATTGAGATAGAACTGACACATATTCTGAATATTTAATAAATGCATATTCAATATGACTTACATGATCTTTGGGGCATAAAGAGAGGTCATTTCAGTGCCATCGTTAAAAGCAAAAGCACTGTTTTCACATATGAGTAGTAATACAAAGTGTGCACTATGACAATACTATAGTTAATTGAAGGATCCAGGTCAGACTACAGAGAGTAAATATTCAGGATATAAAAACATGACTTAATGTTTCTAATATCATGTAATGGTCCAGTCCACTTACTTCAGAATAAACAAGTCTCTGTGTGAGTGTGAAAGTCATTCAGTCATGTCCAACTCTTTGCGACTCTATGGACTATGCAATCCATGGAATTCTCTAGGCAAGAATACTCAAGTGGGTAGCCTTTCCCTTCTGCGGGGATCTTCCCAACCCAGGGATTCACCCCAGGTCTGTCACATTACAAGCAGATTCTTTACCAGCTGAGCCACAAGGGAATCCCTATTGGATCTCAAACTTTGCCAACAGTAACTAGTCATGTGACTTACAGCATTTAAGTGAACTTCTCTAAACCTCAGTTTCCTTATCTATGAAATGAGAATGAAAGGATTCCTGTTGAGGAAAAGATAAGGCATTGAAATGCTTATCATGGTGCCTGGCCCTCAGTAAATATAGCTAGTATTGACTAATATTAAAATTCTCTTTAATGGGATGGTTTCAAGGCCATCTCATCTGTCTTCCATCAAACAAAAGGTGTAGATTTTACAAACAATAACTATTACATTGGGCTTCCCTGGTGGTTGAGTGTTAAACAGTCTGCCTGCCAATGTAGGCAACATGAATTCAACCCCTAAGTCAGGAAGATCCCATGGAGAAAGAAATGGCAACGCATTCCAGTATTCTTGCCTGGGAAATCCCATGGATGAGTCTGGTGGGCTACAGTTCATGGGGTCACAAAGGAGCCAGACATGACGTAGTGACTCAACAACAACAACTGCTTAATCAATTAAGAAAGGAAACAAGTTCATCAAGGTGTCCTGCCTCTCTGCAGCCACAGATCATAGATCATGGGACCCCATTAAACCAGAATTTCAAACACTTTTCCACTAGAATAGAAATGGTTTGAGTGTTATCCTTGTTCTATCTGTCATGTTTACACTTTTATCTCAAGCCTCCAGCACAGAAACAATTCAATAAATATTTGCTGAGAGAATGAAAGAGCAAATGAAGATATGTAACCATGCACACCATTTTCAAAGACTTTGGAGCTGAAATCACTCGAGCTGACAAACTTGTTCATATGGAAATTTATAGCTGATTCATGTTGAGGTTTGACAGAAAACAACAAAATTCTGTAAAGCAATTATCTTTCCGTTAAAAAAATTAATTAATTAAAAAAGAGATACAATAGCTCAAGTTTTAAAGAATATCAGCCTACCTCTAAGAAGCTAGAGTAATAAGAAGTGAGATTTATGAAAGTTCTATAGTCATTTACTATAGAATCTTTTTGCACTGCTATTAGGGATGAGGTGAAAATCTATATTTGTTCTGCAAGTTATTAGGAGAATGGAGCAGTTTTATCTCAAACTCTAGTGAACAGCTAATTAAGAGAAGAGTAACTCACTTAATAGACCATCTTCAAGAAAAGGAACCTGAACCAAAAACTTACACTAACATAATAAGGAACATGATCATGGTATAAGAATATTGAAATATAAATGAAACAAGAAAACTGAGTCCTCGCAATATTTTATTATCTAGCCTGATCCTATTCTGTGTGTGTGTTTTCTAGAAGAAAAATTTCAACTGCTTACAAGCAGAGAAAATAAACAATTTCCAAAGTAGTTTAGTTTCCATATACACTGACCAGTAGCTGAAAAATTGCTGTTCGTATTCTGAGACCAAGAATGTGGCAGTCAGATAAGGAGGAATCCTAAATTGCTTTTCTCTAAAAAGCATCTGTCAGAAATTTCTTGGCTATCCAGGGGTTAAGATTTGGCACTTTCACTGCCATGGTCTTGGGTTCGATCTCTGATCAGGGAACTAAGATCCCACAAGCCCCCAAAATAAAATAAAATGAAAAGCACCTGTTAGTCTTTCATGACCAAGGTAAAACATAGAAAAAAGTTACTTACCATGGGGAGCTATTATGAGCTTAGGTCCTTTTCCAAATATCTTCTTTCATTCTGAGCCATTACCCTGAGACATTATTGTTGAAGCTCCTACAATAATCTCAGCCTTCACCTGCCATCATGACATGACTAGCAGTTAAAAACTTTGTACTGGCAGCTTGATTTTCTGGGTTATTTTGAAAGTCCTTGAACATAGGTTTTGTGATATTTGATGTTTTATTAGTTTTCCTCAGAAAAATGGACCCAAATATCTGCTTTCCACAGAGGAGAAATCATTGAAAACACTGATAATAAATGAAAAATGTAAAAGCAGGAAAAGAACACATCATTGGCACCAAACAGTTAACTACTGGCCTTTCTAAATTTCCAGGAATAGTATTCAAAGAATTAAGACTTTTTTTTTTCCAGGTGTTCAGCTCTGTTGAAACAGCTCAGAGTTTACATCAAAGGAAACAAACACCACAAACACCAGGGTTGCTCAGTTAGCAATTTAGGAATGTATTTCTGAAAAGAAACTCTTCAGTAACTGAAAATGCAAATATGCCAACCCAAGTGTACTTGAGAAATGTGAACAAAGTTCTCCATTTGTTGAATAATGTAATTCTTTACCATGGCAATGCAAGATGAGAAAATACGTCCTATGATGACTTACTATTTTTCCTAGAATAAAGGAAGAAATTTGTAGAATTCTATCTGCTTTGAGATTAGATTCCTTACTAAAACTAAAACTTGGAAACAATATCCATTTCTCTGATATGTTGCAAGAAGACTCTTAGAGGCTGTTCTGTAATCTCAAGCCACTCACCTTAGATCAGGAGGAGAAAGAAATAGCCAGAAGCAACTGAGTGCTTCTCTGAGCACAGATGAACTGTCCATCTGCCAGAATCCAGACAGGACAGGCCCTGAGATTCCCATGTCCATGGCAGATCCACCCAGTCCTGTCCTGAGGCCCGTGAGCACTCAATGCTTTTGCCCTGAGGATGAAAATAAGAGGAGATCATGGTAATCAGCTGTCCATTCACACCACCCAACACAATAGAAAAGGATGAGAGACCTGGATGAAAATCATATTTAGAAAGGAGTCTTTTTTTAAGGGTTTCCCTGGTGGATCACATGGTAAAGAATCTGCCTGTAATGCAGGAGACCTGGGTTCGATCCCTGGGTTGGGAAGATCTTGAGGAGGGAACAGCAACCCACTCCAATATTCTTGCCTGGAGAATCTCCATGGAAAGAGGATCCTGGCGGGCTACAGTCTATGGGGTTGCAGAGTTGGACATGACTGAGTGACTAAGCACATCTCATCTCTCTTTTTAAATTGAAAATTCTGAGTTATTAGTACTTGGGGCTGACACATAATCTTTGCCTCTATTATAGACATGAGTGATGCCTACTCATCTCCTTTTTGACATCTTGTCTTCTGTTTTTCCTATTCTAAGACCATGAGCAGAATTTTCAGAAGCTTTAGGAGTTGTCTGTATTCCAAGACCCATGAAGTATTTAAGTAGTAAAACGTAAAAGAATAGGTAGACAGTTACAAAATCTTTGATTATATTTACAAAATAATACAAGACCATATGAAGAAAACAGTACAGGATTTTACTAAAGGGTTGGAAAAAAAACCTGCATACTTAGAGGGACATATCATATTCATGAAAGAAAAACTCCGTATCATAAACATGCTAATCCTTCCTAAAATCACATAAATTGACTGTAATTCCAATCTGAGTTAAGATAAACTTTATTTGTTATTGTTGTATGTTGTAAGGATTGGGGTTGAGCTAATTATGTTGTAAGAATTTTGAAACATAAATGAAACAAAAGTCCTACAGAAAACACTCCAAGCATATATTAATGTAAAATTATGATAAGGAATTTTTAAATTGTAGGGAAATGAGAGATTGTTTTAAAACTGGCTTTGAACTACTGATCATTTGTTGGGAGAACAAAAATAGCTCTTTATCAAATGCCATATAAATGTGTTGCTGTTGTTCAGTGGCTAAGTCATGTTTGACTCTTTGTAACCCCATGGACTACAGCACATCAGGCTCTTCTGAATTCCACTGTCTCCCAGAGTTTGCTCAGACTCATGTATATCGAGTCAGTGTTGCTATCTAAACATCTGATCCTTTGCTGCCCCCTGCTCCTTTTGTCTGCAGTCTTTCCCAGCATCCAGTTCTTTTCTGATGAGTCAGCTCTTTACATCAGGTGGCCAAAGTATTGGAGGTTCAGCTTCAGTATCAGACCTTCCAATGAAGATTCAGAGTTGATTTCCTTTAGTATTGACTGGTTTGATCTCCTTGCAATCCAAGTGACTCTCAAGTGTCTTCTCCAGCACCACAATTCGAAAGTATCAATTCTTGGGCATTCAACCTTATTTATGATCCAACTGTAACATCCATACATGACTACTAGAAAAATTGTACTTTTGACTATACAGATTTTGTTGGCAAAGTGATGTCTCTGCTTTTTAATGCACTATCTGGGTTAGTCATAGTTTTCTTTCCAAGTAGCAAGTGTCTTTTAATTTCATGGCTAAAGTGACAGTCTGCAGTAATTTTGGAGTCCAAAAAAATAAATTCTGTCACTGCTTCCAATTTTTCTCCTTCTATTTGCCATGAAGTAATGGGACCAAATGCCATGATCTTCATTTGTGAATGTTGAAAAAGCCAGCTTTTTCACTCTCCTCTTTCATCCTCATCAAGAGACTCTTCGGATTCTCTTCACTTTCTGTCATTAGAGTGGAACCATCTGCATACCTGCGGTTGTTGATAATTCTCCCAGCAGTCTTGATTGCAGCTTGTGCTTCATCCAGCTTGGCATTTCCCAGGATGTACTCTGCATATAAGTTAAATAAGCAGGGTAACCATATACAGCCTTGTCATACTCCTTCATTAATTTTGAAACAGTCAATTGTTCCATGTCCAGTTCTAACTCTTGCTTCTTGACCCACATTCAGGTTTCTCAGGAGACAGGTCTGGTATTCCCATCTCTTTGAGACTTTTCCACAGTTTGTTGTGATCCACACAAAGGTTTTAGCATAGTCAATGAAGCAGAAGTAGATGTTTTTCAGGAATTCTCCTGCTTTCTCTATGATCCGAAGAATGTTGGCAACTTGATCTCTGGTTCCTCTACCTTTTCTAAACCTAGCCTATAAACCTGAAAGTATTAGGTTTATATTAAAAAGCATCTAGAAATGTGAGTTAGAAGGAACAAGTAGGAGAGTGATTGGATCTTCGGGTAGAGAAACTTGGAATGAGAAGATGGAAAGAGACATTTTGGCTTTCCAGATGACTCAGTGGTAAAGAATCTACCTGCCAATTCAAGAGATGTGGGTTTGATCCCTGAGTTAGGAAGATCCCCTGGAGAAGGAAATGGCAACCCACTCCAGTATTCTTGCCTGGGAAATCCCATGGACAGAGGAACCTGGCAGGCTACAGTCCATGGGGTTGAAAAGAGTTGGATGTGATTTAAGGGCTAAACATTAGGAGACATCATTACTTAATATTTAATGTTTGATGATGTGGTGGGAAGTGTTCCTTCCACTTTGATATTTTTGGAATAGTTTGAGACAGATGTTCTTTTATAAATATTAGGTTGAATTAATCTGAGAAGCTGTCTGGTCCTAGACTTTTGTTTTTGGAATGCTTTTTTTTTTTTAATTTTTATTTTACTTTATTTTACTTTACAATACTGTATTGGTTTTGCCATACATCGACATGAATCCACCACGGGTGTACATGAGTTCCCAAACATGAACCCCCCTCCCACCTCCCAACCCCCACCATCTCTCTGGATCATCCCCATGCACCAGCCCCAAGCATCCTGTATCCTGCATCAAACATAGACTGGTGATTCGTTTCTTACATGATAGTATACATGTTTCAATGCCATTCTCCCAAATGGAATGCTTTTGATTACTGATTCAGTTTCATTTCTGATGGTGTATTTATATGTTCTATTTCTTCCTGGTTAAGTAGAGAGATTTTACATTTCTAGGAATTTATCCATTTATTCTAGGTTGTCTGTTTTCTTGCATGGCAAATAATGATTTGCAGTAATGTCTTATTATCATTTGTATTTTGATGGTGTCAATTGCAATTTCTTCTATTTCATGTCTAATTTTTCATATTTGAGATTTTTCTCTTTTTTATTTGATAAATTTGTTTTTCCAATTTGTCTTTTCAAATAACCAGTTCTTAATATCACTGATATTTTCTATTTTTCTTTTAGGCTCTATTTTATTTATATCTACTCTGATCCTTATTATTCTTTCCTTCTACTTACTTTTAGGTTTGTTTGTTCTTCTTTTCTCTAGTTCTTTTAGGTGTTAGTTTAGGCTGTTTATTCAGGCTGTTCTTATCTCCTGAGGTAGGCTTGTATCACTATAAACCTTACTCTTAGAATTGTTTCTGCTGTGTGCCACAGATTTTTATGGTGTTCTTCTATTTGAGAGCTTCCTTGATAGCTCAGTTGGAAAAGAAGCGGTCTGCAAAGCAGGAGACCCCGGTTCAATTCCTGAGTCAGGAAGATCCGCTGGAGAAGGGATAGGCTACCCACTCGAGTATTCTTGGGTTTCCCTTGTGGCTCAGCTGGTAAAGATCCCCTGGAGAAGGGAAAGGCTACCCACTCCATTATTCTGGCCTGGACAATTCCATGGACTGCATAGTCCATGGGGTAGCAAAGAGTTAAACGTGACTGAGCAACTTTTGCTTCACTCACTTCCATTTTTATTGTCTTCAAGTATTTTTTCTTTTCTCTGATTTCTTCGGTCACACACAGGTTGTGTGTAGCATATTTTTTATCCTACACATGATTGTGATTGTGTTCCTTGTGTGTACACAGTAACTGGCACCTCTAGTTGTGCCCTTGGAGAAACTGGCCTATATAAGCAGGTAGAGAGTGGAAGAGGAGGGAAAAAATGTGAGCATATAAAAAGATAGTTATCACTACATGATGATGAAAAACAGTGGGGTAATGATGTATTTGTCAGTAACTGGGGAAGAAACTGGATCTCCATATTAAGATTGCTACCTTACCCCCATACACAGAAATTGAAATCACAGCAGATCAAAGAAACAAATGTGCAGAAAAAAATCTTACCACCCCTGGAAAAATCTAAATTAAAATATATTTAATGTGTCAAACTGTCCTAAAGCTGCAAACAGTTAAACCATGTTGTTGCTGATCAGTTCAAGTTCAGTTCAATCGCTCAGTCATGTCTGACTCTTTGCGACCCCATGGACTGCAGCACGCCAGGCTTCCCTGTCCATCACCAACTCCCAGAGCTTGCTGAGAAGTACAACAAGTTAAAGCTGGTGCATTTACTAGCCAATCCCATCTTCCCTGCAGTCACAGAAGTGGAAGGACCTGAAGCTTTGACTTGTGGTTGTGGGGTTATCATGAACAAATATGATGACCTGGGAGAGCAGCAGTGCCCAGGGGTGCAGTAAGAGAGGAGGGGCTTCTTGGTTGGGAGGAAGCTCACAAGCATTCTTCTAGAATGCACTCCTGTGTCAGACTGGGACCTGGCCCATTTCAAAGGGAAACATACCACTTTATCTGTTACCAGACAGACCAGTTTCGGCTGTGGGCTGAACTTCAAAAGAAGATGTAAGTAAAATATCGTGGTTGGCTTACTTAAAACAATCACTTTTTTCCTACACTTTCACTATGTCAGTCATGCCCTAGTTGGTTATATGAGCAAAAGATCTATTTATCCAAAAGAGAGATCAGATACCAGCTTGAGGTTTAGGAAGTCTCAAGTTTTCATTCCATCATTTCTTATTTTTCATATTCCTGAATAATGAAGATGCTCCATCCCCAGCCATTTTCTCTGGATAATGATGGAACTGGTGATTCCATATTGTCTAGCCATTCCATTTTGCTCTTCTAAATGTCTTTCCTAAGAGATCAAGCCTAGATGCCCTGTTTGTCCTAAACAAAAACTTATATGAACTCTATCAGTTCCTAGGAGAGTGAGGATATGCTGCCTGCTAGATTGCTTGCTTACAGCCTGGGGATGAAGGTCTGTTTTCAGGAAAAACTATGGCTTGTTGTGGAGAGGGAGGAGGTGGCCATGGAATACAAAACTTCGGAAATGGGCATTGAGCTCAGGGTTTCTCTTTGTCCAGAGTAAAGAAAGTTTGGGGAAGAAGTGAGGCAGGGGTTGTTACCAGAGCTGCACTTGGCAGCCACAAGCAAAATTTCCAGTGCAGTGTACAGGAAGTCTGAACCGACGTGCTTATCCCAGACAGCACAGTAGTACATCCCAGAATCACTGTGTTCCAGATTTAGGATTGCAAATCTGTAGCTCCTTCCTACTGCACCTTTATAAACACTGTATTTTGCTTTATTGATTCCTGATTCGAACTCAATCTTGGAGTAGTAGACATCGTAGTAGAAAAGACGTCGGGGAGCCATCCCCTCCTGTTGTTTGTACAGGTGGATATATTTGACATCTTGTGTAAAATCACAAGTGAAAGAAGCAGTCTCCCAAGTCTTACCAGTGACTGACATCTGGGCCCCTTTTGCGTTGGAAGATACCTGAGTGACTGCAATGGGAAAAGCAACAAAAAATAATGATGAAGAGGAAACACCCATTTCTTAGTATGACCCTTCCCTGCCCCAACCAATGCCACAAAATACAGAAAAAATCCACTGAGCATCCAGGCAACACACTTACCAAGAGCCAGGAAAACCAAAGGCAGCACTAGGGCCCACAACATGCCTGGGACAGTGAGCTAGACTGGGGTTCTCAGCAGATGTGACAGGCAGGGGAGTCAAGGAGGATCTTTCTTTAAAACCACCAGGCTGAGCTCAGAGGGGGTGGTGTCGGAAGAGGCCTGGGTGGAGCTGCGCCTCTCTGTACCAACCCCCTTCTTGAAGACGCCCCTGTGGCAGGCTGGGAACACCTCCCCCACCCAGGAGAAGAGATGCCTGACCACTGAGAGCTCAGAACTCCAAGCAGAGGGATCAATCAGATTGGGGGCTGTGGGGAGAAACATGGACAAAACTTGCCTGTTGCCTGGTGGAGTGAGAAGACCTGAATCAGGCTAAATTCCCTGCAGTTCAGCCTTTCAGTGTTAATGTTGATGCCATGGTCTTATCTGGTGATTAAACATCTTTATATCGTTTCCCTGAACTACCTTTCCTTTTACATCTATAAACTAACTTCAAGCAGCAAATCCAATAAGAATTGAATGAGCCTTATTAAAAGAAATTAATATCAATTATACTGGTCTACACTTGACTCTCCTTTAAAGTAAACAGATGTGTGTTTGTGTGTGTGCATGCCTCATAAAACAATTTGATGGAGGATTTATGTTCATCCTCAAGTAAAAGACTGTCTTATATAGGGTTTCCAGATTTTGTGGGGAAAAAAAATGCAAGGAACTTTGCAATGTTTGAAACATCCACAAATGAAAAAAAAAATTACTTATCTGAAATTCAGGGAAATGCAAATCGAAACAACAATGAGATATCATCTCACATCTGTCAGAATGGCTATTATCAAAAAGAACACAAACAACACGTGTTGGTAAGGATATGGAATAAAGAGAACCCTTGTACACTTTCGCTGTGCTTAGTCGCTCAGTTGTGTCCGATTCTGTGTGACACCATAGACTGTAACCCACCAGGCTCCTCTGTCCATGGGGATTTTCCAGGCAAAAATACTGGAGTGGGTTGCCATGCCCTCCTCCAGGGGATCTTCCCAACCCAGGGATAGAACTCAGGTCTCCAGCAGTGCAGGCAAATTCTTCATCATCTGAGCCTCCAGGGATTCTTTACCATCTAAGTACACTTTTGGTGGAATGTAAATTGGTTCAGTCACTACTGAAAACAATGTGGGTGTCCTCAAAAAGTTAAAAATGGAGCTACCACATGATCCAGCAATTCTACTTCTGAGAGTTTATCAAAAGAAAACAAAAACTGTAAAATATAGCTGCACTCCTAAGTTCACGGTTTATAACAGCTAAGTGCCCATCAACAGATGAACAGGCAAAGTAGCTGTGGTTATATGAATATATGAAATCACCATATGTAACCCCTAATTATGTGGTGGGTTTAGCTGACTCTCCTGACTGCTTCACAGCTGTCTGTTGACGGACTCGCTTTCTCCTATCACTATTCTGTTTCTCTATCTCCCCAGTGCACCATTCTTTACATGCCTCTGTCTGCCCATCTCTATGTTCACAGATCTTCTCTGTTTCCTATTACTACACCCCTCGCCCTCTTTCTTTTCAGCTCTGACTTCTTCCCCTTCTCTCTTTCTCTTTAATCTCTCTTTCTGTTTTGATATGTCTTTCCTCATCTCTATTTCTGACTCTATCTCTCTACTTGCCTACATCCACCACCTGTCTTTCCTGTTCTATTTCTCTGTTTATATCTCTTACCTATTTTACTTTCTATCTCTCCCTCTTTCGATTTCCTCCCACGGTCCTCATAACTATTTTAAGTTCTTTGTCACTCTATTCAGGAACCGGGGTCTCCTGCGTTGCAGGTGGATTCTTTACCAGCTGAGCTGTCAGGGAAGCCCTATTTAAGGATTGGCATATGTTAACTGACTTTTCTACATTAGTATGTTGAGGTTTTCCTGGCTTTCTATAAGTTGAGTAATTTTGGATTATATCCTACACATGTTGATTTTCTGTTTGCTGGGAAATAATCCAGTTATGGAATATAAATCCCTACCTGTCTTTGATGGGCAGGTCCAGATAGTGCAGTTTTCAAAGCATCTGCAGTATTATTCACACTGCGCTGTGTGCACCACCCAGTGGCCCTGGGTGTTTTTTTACACTCAGATCAGTTTGCAAAGTCTGTTTTGGATCACATTTATGCATGTGCTGGAGAAGGAAATGGCAACCCACTCCAGTACTCTTGCCTGGAAAACCCCATGGACGGATGGAGGAGCCTGGTAGGCTACAGTCCATGGGGTCGCAGAGAGTCGGACACCACTGAGCAACTTCCCTTTCACTTTTTTTCACTTTATGCATGTGTCGCTAGGGGGACGGTGATCCTAGCTGTCAAACACCCTTGTATGAGGTTTCTTTCTTAATCTCTCTCCTCTTTGCAAGCTCTGCACCACTTTCCAGCTCACAGGAATCGTCCTTCTGGCCCTTGGACCAGATAAGTGGTCTTTAGGATATTTGTTCTGCTGTGCATTCCTGCAACTGTGTCTCCCTTCCACACCAAGCAGGAAGAGGACAGAGAGAACAAAAGTCACTGGGATTCTCCATGTGCTCTTGGGACCACAGTTTCCTGTGTGAGCAAGAAGGTCCCTTCCCTCAGGGTTTAGCCTCCATGCAGTCACTACTGCTGTTACAGACACTGGGATGGCCTGGGGTGGGGGTGTGGGTGTGGGATGGTGAGAGTGGGAGAGAATGGAAAAGGACAAAAGAAGCACAAGCCAAAACAGAAAAGCAGTGCTCCTGGCCCACTGAGCACCCCATCCCTCTCTCTGCATGATGCGTATTCAGGCTTCAGGCTTCATGCTGCTTTGAGTGCCAGCTAGGGGAGACCAAAAGAAAAACGAGAGAAACTCACCATCAGTTCAGTAGTGCTAACTTTATGGTTTCCTTTTTCAAAATACTTGCTGTCATTTATTTTTTGCAGCTCCTCAAATCATGGATGTTAGTTGCATTTAGTAAGAGACATCCAAAGGCCAAATGTGCTTCTCGGCAAATTTTCCAGATTGGAACTCACTCCTTGCAATGTGAATTCACAGTCCCTCAATCAAAGGCTGCAGTTTCTTCCCCCATTAGAATGGGGTTCCAGGTCTGAGTCTAGACCTTAAAAGGCCTAATGAGATTCTGGCAGGTCTCTTGGATCCCCACCATTGTCATGACAACAAGTCCTGGAGGATGAAGACCCACCTTGTATAGAGCTGATTCATCCTAGTCCAGGCTACCCTGACCTAGTCACCTGGTATTCCACTGATGGGTTAGCTGGAGCCTGGGTAGTCATCAGCTGAGTCTGACTCAGATCAGAACAGCCCAGCTGACCAGAGAGTTAATGAGGATTAATAAATGATTGCTGTTTTAAACCACTATGCTTTGGGATGTTTGTTATACAGAGAGAGAGAGGAATAGTACAGAGAGAGAGAGGAAGAGATAGATAGGGGAAATACATAGAAAGTTAATATATATAAAGAGAGAAAGAAAGACATTATTTATTATATCAAGCATATCCATATATTAAATAGATGTATAACAGTGTAGTTTGGAGATAACTTCTGAGTGGATATCTGGGCAAAATTCAACAACAATAAAAGGTTCAGGAGACACTGACCAGGGAAGATTGTAAGACAATGGTTGCTGGCATGAGAGCATGACTGCCGGTTTTATCTCTGCACTAGGAACTCTCTCACTAACTGAATATAGGCATTTGTCAAAATATGAAGGGTAAATTATTTGTACCAAAGTCCAAACTAACTGCATTTGAAAAATCTGCATAAGCTTGTCAGTAAAGAGATGCAGAAGGAAGAACGGTGGATAATAGTTCTTGGTCTAGATGAATATTTTTAGATGGACATATATGAAATCCCTTTTGACAAACTAGTGCAAAAGGTAGCTCCTGTTATACCGGATTTCCTCTGACAAGAAATAAAATAAAACTTTAGTTTACACTTGGCATTGTGTTAACCTAAATCTCTCAAGGATTAAACCTACGTACCTCTCATTTTATATTCTAACCATGTGTACTGTAATGCAGAAGAAATCATGTGTTACTGCAATCAAACGCAGTACTTTTTCTCCTTCCCCTTCCCTACCATCTAGGATCTTCAGGAGAAGCAGAAGAAAAGCAGGATAGTGAAAAACCACTTTTAGGACAATGAGAACTCTTTTGTTAAAGTAAGTCTTTGAAAATGAAACTATATGACAAAGTAGTTAAATACGGAGCCTTTCTTTGAGTAGATTCAAAGTAAAATTTCAGGAATATGACTCTGATTTTATAAGGTGAGATTTTTTTTTTAACCTTTTCCTTTTAGGTATAAATTTGTGAAACATGAGAATCACCCCAGAGTCCCAAATTTCCAAATAATGATGACTTAGTTCACTCTCATTTATGTAGCCAGAATGTCTCTGTGTCAGACATGGTTTAACTACAAACCCTAACTTCTGCAGGCAGTGAGGGCAGCAGTCCTGGGAGATGGTACTGTCCTTGTCTCCACTTACATGGAGAGGCCTCAGGTGAGGCCGAGGGTGAGTGACTGGTCCAGGGTCCCACAGCTGACAGAGGCAGAGCCAGGACTCAGGCGCCCTGTCTGTACCAGGACCCATGCTGGTCCGGCACCAGTGGATGTCTCTGGAGCACACTGGAGCTTCTGCGATGACAGACATGGTCCAGCGCAGCAGTGCAGCTCCATGTGCCTCCAAGGCGAGGAACATTCATGTTCAGTCCCTCACGTCACCAAGGAAACATTTCAAGCTCAGAAATACAAGCAAATAAACATATGAGCAGTTGTAATAGTGGTGACTCTGCATAATTATTTAACCATAGAAGGGAAAAGATAGTAGATCTTAAAACTTCATGTCGCTGAGCCACCAGGGAAGACCAGGCACCATTTATGCTGCTAAGTCACTTCAGTCGTGTCCGACTCTGTGCGACCCCATAGACGGCAGCCCACCAGGCTCCGACGTCCCTGGGATTCTCCAGGCAAGAACACTGGAGTGGGTTGCCATTTCCTTCTCCAATGCAGGAAAGTGGAAAGTGAAAGTGAAGTCGCTCAGTCGTGCCCGACTCTTAGCGACCCCATGGACTGCAGCCCACCAGGCTCCTTCGTCCATGGGACTTTCCAGGCAAGAGTACTGGAGTGGGATGCCACTGACTTCTCCGGCACCATTTATAAATGTATACAAATATGGAATCATTATGCTGATAACTGAGACTTACGTAATGTTTCATGTCAATTATAGCCCCACTGAAAGCTAATAAAATCTTTTCTAAAAGAAAGGGAAAGCAGAGGACTGGATGGAGTAGCTGGGCGGCTGATATAGGGACAGGCAGGCCAGCAGAGGCAGCCACAGTCACAGCAGAGACTCTGCCCTGAATCTGTGGTTCTCAACGAACTTGGGCCTCTTTTTACACAACAGTGTTCAGACATAAAGCAAAAATGTGGGCATGTGAAGAGTAGATCCTTTTCTAAAATGCTTTAAAATAAATTTTTGGGTGGCCTAAATCATATAGACACTTTAGTGTCTATTTCATGGGGCATGAAATAATAGACTTTGTTATAAAAAAAAACACAAAGTAACATGCAATATTTAGCCTTTTCATGATACATCTCAAATAATTTTTGTGTTCTTTCTTTTTCTGCATGAAAAACCTTCATTGAAAGTCACTAAAGGGAAAAAAAAGACTGGAAATTGGTTATTCTTTTTGAAAACTGAAATGGTGACATCTATTGCTGATGTTATTCAGGGGTTAATAAAGGTTTTATTGATTGTAGTACCTCACAGACATGGCACCATAGATTTAGTTGCCTGCCTGTGGGCTGATAAGATTGTGTCATGATCCACCCTGTATTCCATGAGCCTGAGTCTGATCTCTTAAAGAAAAGCTGGGAAAAAGACCTGTGCTGTGTTTCTAATCAAAAGACCTCTTAATATATTAGAGTAGCATTTCTTTGTAAGCAAAATCTCTTTTTATTTTTAATTTTATTTTGATTTGCAGAATGGAAGATATTTTTTCCTTTTGTGTCTTGGACTTCTTTTTAATATCTTTTTTAACACCCTACCTTTCTATTGTGTTTTAAACTCATGCGCATTTGTACAATTGTAAAAAGTAAGAAAACAGAATATGTCGGGAGTTCCCTGATGGTCCTGTGGCTAGGACTCAGGACTTTCACTGCAGCCAAAAACTAAAACAAAATAAAAAACCCTGAACCTATCAAAACGATTAGTTTCATTCCTGATTTGCATTATGTATTTGGGCCTACAGTGTTGAATTATAATAGGAAAGCAAGATGGATTGTGAATACGTAAAAAAGTACCAAGCTATTATGTAGCATGAAATGTTTCTCTCTTAGACATATCTTCTAAACCACTCCGAGTACTCTTACTTTGAATCCATTCTATGAAACCATTGCCATCATTTTTCCTTATGTTTAGCTAGTTTGAACTAAAATTAACTCATACTGTGATCTGATTTTGTTAAGCAGGAATTTTCAATGCAATGCTTCACGGGAAGGCAGCATATCTGTCAGTTTCTCTTCATTACTCACTTGTGTCATTTAAGAAAAATTCAACTCTGTGTGATGAAAATGGTGTTGGTTTGGGTGCAAACTAGCCATTAGTGTGGATCTAATCAACTCCACCCATGCTTGGTTTAAGAATGAGTGACAGGACAGAAGTGCAGCTGGAGGCTCCCTGGGAGTCTGGATCCTAAGCAGGGGAGCCCCTTACATGGAGTACTTGGGGGAGGGGAGCACTAGAGTCTGGCCTTGAACTAAAACCTCAGGGATTCATTGGCGTCATCACAATGAGCACGTCCTGCGTCAGGAGTGGACTTGCATCTACAGCACGACCACAGATGGGGCCTGAGCCGGACGTCAGGATGTGACTTTAACCTGAGAAGGAGCTCTCTCCTGACACACTGGCTGTACCAGTTAGATGCGGCCAGTCCTCCTAGGAGGGCAAGGCTCCCCCAGATGTTGGCTTTCAGAGCAGAGACCGAGAGGAAAGAAGGATGTGACTTGAATGTGCCCTGAGGCCAGACTGTCAGAGCTGAAGCTGTGACCCCAGCAGTGGAGCCCTGCTTTCCTGTGGGACTGGACCCTGGACCTGCTGGATGGGGAGGGGGTGGGACACCTGCTCTTCATGCTCATGTATCTGAGCAGCCCTCTGCTATTCACCTGTCACATTGTCATCTGATGTCAGTGCCCCTAGTAAGCCTTGCTCAGGTTAATTCTGAGGTCATTTTGTCCTTTTAGGAGAACTTAATATGACTCAGTATATGGTGTTCAATTGCACAGGTGAACCCAGGGCCTCCATATGTCGGTTCTCATGAGGGAAAAGGCACACTATTGTTGTTGTTGTTGAAAAAGCACACAGTTGTCACTGTTGCATACACCTGGTGTACACATGGCGGTCTGTCCATGTCACTGGGTTCAGGGATCAGGTTTTGTGTTCCTCATCTATGCTGAGAAAATGGAATCAAGAAGTAGCAGCCTCAGTAAGTCAAGACCATGGAAGAACCCAGGTGGCTGGTAAAGTCAGGGATGATCTTAGTGGTGCAAGAAGTCCCGTCTGCTCTTTCCTCCAGAACAGGGTCCTGAGCATGGACAGAAAAGCAGCCACTGAACATCCTGGACATAAGGTTCCCAGCTCACACAGGAGTTGCTTGCAGGAAGTCGGCTGTGGTTTAACTGTTCTCATTTCCTTGTGACACCCCAGCTACCCCTTGCACAGCCTCAACCAGTAGAGGCCAGTTTGACTTTGAGCATTTTCCACGAATCAACCACATTTGACAGAGCACGTAAACACAAAAACCCTGAGAAAATGAAACCCCATCAGCCACACCAGCGCCTTCCTGCTGTCACTCAGACTGTCACCCCATCCCCAAGGCCCTTCCCTCTCTGCACCTCCCAGGCCAGGGCAGCCCAGGGAAAGTTGGGGCAGGAGGTTGCTGAGAAGTTGGAAACCACAAGAGATACTGCCCAGCAAGGCCCTAGCTGTGGAATCAGCTGCACAAAACTTTCAGTGATTTGCAAATTTCCCTTCTTGCCTCCTACATTTAATACACTGATTCTTCACAATGAAGAAATAATTCCACATTTCTAAGACCAGTTCAGTTCAATTCAGTTGCTCAGTCGTGTCCGACTCTTTGTGATGCCATGGACTGCAGCACACCAGGCCTCCCTGTCCATCACCAACTCCCAGAGTTTACTCAAACTCATGTCCATTGAGTCAGTGATGCCATCCAACCATCTCATTCTATGTCGTCCCCTTCTCCTCCTGCCCTCAATCTTTCCCAGCATCAGGGTCTGCCGGGGTCCAGCCCCGGTGGATCCAGGGAATTCGAAGGGTGGACTGAGTCGGCGAGGAAAGACTTATTTATTTATTAATATAAGATTAGATTAAGAAACAATAGTGTAGTAGGAAGATTAAGTGGAGGAAGAGGACTGAATAGCTTGGATTACACGGAAGACCAATAAAATTCCAGACAAGGAATTTGCACCATCTAGGTTGGGCCACCGGCGCTCGCTTGAATATCTAAGGGTGCCTCTCCTTAGGCTCCCTTTCGCGCGGGTCTTAACAGCCGGGGCAAGTAAGTAGACTTGGCGAGCCTCCGCGCCCCAGATGGAAATTCAGCCTGAAATTAAAGTAAAGAGGAGGGAAAAAGAGAGAGAGACACGGGGGAAACCAGTCCAGCGACTGGCTCCTGCTCCTATTGTTTAGAAGGCCTTATATACCTTTTAGATTGTACATAGAGATCAATGGGTAATACAAAATTATGCAGTGTTAGCAGCCCAGACTCTTATCAAAACCAGGCTTTTCTCTCTGCATACCTAATTGTATACACAAGTCTTAGGTGATTTACATCATCTTCTGGCCAAAAGGGGCCAATTAACATTTTACAGCCTTTTTTCTGATAAGGGTTTGTCAACCAGAAGACTTATTTGTGTGATCTTCCCAAAGTTTGGTGCCACTCTCAGAAAGCACTAAATAAAGTTACATTCTTACATAGCAAGGACACAAGAGGAGTGCAGTGATATACAACAAAAGAAGTAATTAACTCAAAAGTCTAGTGTTGCTAACATCAGAACTACTATATATCTTTTTCCATATCCCATTTACATTGATTAACATCCTCCCAGGTGCCTAAAAGATAAAGAATATGGAGGCCTGGCAGCAATCATTGAGTCAACAGTGAAATCCCGTCACCAATATAATTTTTAACTCTTTAGAAAAGGCTCTGTATCTTTAAGATGCTTTTAAGCTTTGTGCCTCTCGCGGTTGGGGGCTGCAAGCTATTCACAAGCTGTAAGAGGTCCAGGGAACCTGTTAGGCAGGCTAGAGAGCAATCAGAGGGGGTTAACTGAAACATCCCTTTCAAATGCAGAAGACTAAAGCCCTGAGTTGACTTTTTTCCAGAGAATATCAGAAAAGTGGAAAAGCAGAGTACAAAAGCCTGCAGATTCTTATTTTGTGGGGGTGGATGCTCAGGAAATGCCAGGGGGAACTCCTGAAGTCTGATCACGGCCTTGCGTATGTCAGCTTCCTCCCTCATGACACTGTCATGGGTGGGATTCCTCACGCTGGCTGCCGACAAGGGTCTTTTCAAATGAGTTAGTTCTTTGCATCAGGTGGCCAAAGTATTGCAGTTTCAGCTTCAGCATCAGTCCTTCCAATAAATATTCAGGACTGATTTCCTTTAGGATAGACTGGTTGGATCTCCTTGCAGTCCAAGGGACTCTCAAGAGTCTTCTCAAACACCACAGTTCAAGAGCATCAGCTCTTTGGTGCTCAGCTTTATTTATAGTCCAACTCTCACATCCATACCTGACTACTGGAAAAGCCAGAGCGTTCACTAGATGGACATTTGTTGGCAAAGTAATGTCTCTGCTTTGTAGTATGCTGTCTAGGTTGGTCATAGCTTTTCTTCCAAGGAGCAAGTGTCTTTTAACTTCATGGCTGCAGTCACCATGAAGCCCAAGAGAATAAAGTCTGTCACTGTTTTCATTGTTTCTTTATCTACCTTCCATGAAGTGATGGGACCAGATGCCATGATCTTAGCTTTTTTTTTTTAAGCCAACTTTTTCACTCTCCTCTTTCACTTTCAACAGGCTCTTTAATTCTTCTTCGCTTTCTGCCATAAGGGTGGTGTCATCTGCATATCTGAGGTTATTGATATTTCTCCCGGCAATCTTGACTCCTGCTTGTGTTTCATCCAGCCCAGCATTTCTCATGATGTACTCTGCATATAAGTTAAATAAGCAGGGTGACAACATATAGCCTTGATGTACTTACTCCTTTCCCGATTTGGAACCAGTCTGTTGTTCCATGTCCAGTTCTAACTGTTGCTTCTTGACCTGCCTACAGGAGGTAGGTAAGATGGTCTGATATTCCCATCTCTTGAAGAATTTTCCACAGTTTGTTGTGATCCACACAGTCAAAGGCTTTGGAGTAGTCAATAAATATGCATGACATATATTTTTTGGAAGATACATAGTGGTCTTTTATTTTTTAGCTTCTTATTGGGGACTAGGGTTCATTGGGTGCTGCAGTTAATGAACATAAATCTTTGTACATTTTATTTCCTTAGGAAATTGACGAGTGGATGTTAAGATCACTTTCTGAGTAAAGCACGTTCTATACTTGTGTAATCTCGCTGTGTGAGATCTGAGCTGGCAATGCTGGAACCGTTTCAGTCACTTGATGCCTCAACCCGGCTGCACATTAGGTTTAATGAAGAAAGATTTTTAAAGTGTGATGCCTGGCCTGTGATGTAGTCTGGACATCAGTGACTTTTTTTCTTATATATTTATCAATCTACTTCTCTAATCATTTATTTATAGCTATAATAAGAGAGCCACTGGTGTACTGAAAAAGGGAGCAGGGTTTAAGTCAGGCAGACCTGGCCCAAGTGGACTTTGGCACTGCTCTGCATTTAACTTTGGGCATATTTCATAACCTCTCTGGGACCTCATCTTCTTGTCAGTGAATCAGAGACGTTAGGTAACAAAATACAGGCTCGGAAGTCAGAGAAACCCAGTTCTAAATAACTATTACTTTAAAAGTAGAAGTGAACAGCAGATAACCTTTCATCTGAAAACTGTGGCCTCTAACTGTACCTTCCTCCAAGGGTGCTTAGAGAACTGTAGCAACTGAATCCCTGTTCCATCTACATCTCAACTGTCCGTGGGCAATGAGATTAGAGAAAATTCTCAGTGTATTTGTGTAATTGTGAAATCTACAGATTCTACAATAGAGCTACCAACAGTAGATGCTAATGTTGCTTAGGGTTTGCCTGGACCACGCATCATGAACTTATCTACTTCACCTGCTCCAGGAGACAGGGCACTGTAACTTGATCACACAGAGAGTTCAAACCACTGCCTGGGGTCACACAGATGCTAACACAGACCCAGGGTTCAAATGCAGGCCCTCAGGGATTAGAGTCTGCGTGCTTCTCCTCTACCCGGTGCCCCTCTGGTGTTGGGGCAGTTCTCATGGGGTTAATATGAGGATCAGGGGGCAGTGCTTATGAGACACTAGCACAGATCTGAGCGCACTCTGTGAAAGTCATGCTGAGTGTCAGTCACCACAGGAATGTTCTGAACCAATAAGTTTGAATCCACTGACTTTAAAAGAGAAAGAACCCAGGCACCTTGCTTTGGCTATGGGTCCTCTTGGGGCCAGTGCCCCAAAGAAAGCACCATAACCACCATCCCAGGGAAAGACTTAGAAGTGCGTTGTTGATCATTATTACAACCAGGGCTGAATTTGATAGCTCAGTTGTCATGCTGTCTCTTACCTTGCTTAGATTTCATGAAATTACACACAGACAAAAATGGACTTTTGAGTTTTTCTTTTTATTTATCATGTCTATTATGAAATAGAAAGTACAGAATTCAGGGAGCAAAGCGGGCAGCCCCAGGGTGTGTGGCAGGGAGGGTCAGGGTCAGGATCTGGGGGAAGGTGCTGAAGGAAGAGACAGGGAGCAGCCCACTGTGTGTGCTGAGAAGGCATGAAGACTCAGGAGCCCAAGGAGCTGATGAGGTTGTGGGGACAGTGAGGGGAGAGGCTCTCCAGACCCACCCTGGGTCCTGCCCCTAAGTAATGGCAGAATTTCTTGTTACAGAGTCAAACTGTCTGTTTGCCCAATGGTTTGAAAAACTCTTACAAAATAAAGACATAATATAAAAATAACACATGAATTGAAATAACGTAAATCCAGAATAAAAACCAGGCTAGATTCTCAGCATAGCTTTTAGAGACCATAGATGATGAAGGAACGTTGATCCTCTTATGGGGCCCCTCTATCACGACCTCTTCTGATTGCCGCAGACGCCTGTTCTCCTGAACACACAGGAGGTGATGATGACAAAGTAGACTGTGCTCTTAATGAGGAGGAGGAGGTATGTATAATAGGCAGAGGTGTTCATGAGCTGCAGCTGCAGGGTATCTAGGAGAAGTCCTTTGATTAGTTGCCTGTTCTTTTGAAAGGTCAGTACACAGTGATGGGAGGAGGTCACAAATGTTTATTTCTGATGACCTACTATAAAGTGACACCCCAGCATCACCAATCCCCACAGTCAACAAGGACCACCACTACCATCACAACACCACCAGAACGACTCAGAATCCAACTCAAAGTTCAAGCCAATCGACCACTTCTGCTACATTCACTTAGAACCTTTCTAAATACTAAAAAGGAAGTTTGTGTTTTTAATGAATTAGTGCAGTGGGTAAAAAGAATTTTTGAGAGATTTTAGCATTTTTTTGCCCTCACTATGTCTCTAAGTAATAAAAAACAGCTAATCTTCATTAACCCCAAATACCAGGCATTTATTCTGAGAGCTTTGCAAGCAAGGCTCTAATCTTACTTCATTTCACAATAATTTATAAGATTGTTATTTTCATTTCCATTTTACAAGTCAACTGTGAATGGAGAAAATGAATTTGCCAGATGTCACACATTTAGAAAATACCAGAAACCGTATTTCATTCCCAGCAACCCGACTGTAAAGAACACATTCTTAACTGCTCTGGAGTTCTGCATCTCCACATGTGATAAATACTCCAGACAGGAAAGGTCTTAACATAAACATCAAGTGGAATTGCTGACTTGGAAGCATCTGAGCCATTATATATTGTGCATTAGTGAGATTCCTACAAAAGTTACAATCCATGAAGTTTTCTGGTGTTCACAGAGGGTGGATAGTGGGGTTTAGTAAAGAGAACATTGTATTCACAGAAAATGCATGCAAGATACAGCACAATACCTTCCATATAAGAAGATTTCAGTAAGGGTCATTTCACGTATTAACTACTAGCACAATCAAAATACTAGAAGCAAAGACATATCATGTTTCCCTGGTCATTAGACACAAAAGCCACACTAACAAAAGAAATTCACTGTGTAAATAGTTCAGAGTCTATCATGACAGTTTCTGGAGTCATCTCACACCAAAACCAGCAGTTATTGTGCTAAGATGACCCCTAGGAAATGATGACGTTTAGTGGGTAAGTCATGTCCGACTTTTTTGAGACTCCATGGACTGTAGCCCGCCAGGCTCCTCTGTCCATGGGATTTCCCAGGCAAGAATCCTGGAGGGGGTGGCCATTTCCTTTTCCAGGGGATCTTCCCGACCCAGGGACTGAATCTATGTCTCCTGCATTGGCAGGCAGATTCTTTACCGCTGAGCCACCAAGCCCAAGAAATGATGATAGATTTACTTAAAAACCACTCAGTCTATTTCTGCAAATCCCAACAATATAGCTTTTTTTTACCTTAAACCAAGTAAGTTCAAAAGTTAATTTTATATGGTGGAAAAAAGTGCTATAGCTGACATAACAGCAAAACTGAACAAAAACTTACTGTTTTCGTCTTTCAGACATGCTTTTGTAGAATTTACAACGGGGACCTGTTTTGCTAGAAGAAGGGAGAGCAAGTATTAGTCGATTGTGTATATCTATTTTTGACAGGGTGCTATGTATCTGCATATGTGTGTGCCTATAGACATCTGTGTGCATGCTCCGTTGCTGAGTCCTGTCCAGTTCTTTGCTACCCCATGGACTGTAGCCCGGCAGATTCCTTGTCCGTGGGATTCTTCTGGAGAGAATGCTAGAGTGGGTTGCTATTTTCTCCTCCAGGGGCTCTTCCCGACCCAGGGATTGAGCCCACAACTCCCAGATCTCCTGCATTTCCTGAACAGGCAGGTGGATCCCTACCACTGGGCCACCTGGGAAGCCACAGTTGTGGTTTAGTCACCAAGTCATGCCCAACTCTAGTGACCCCATCAACCATAGCCCACCAGGCTCCTCTGTTCACGGGATTTTCCAGGCGAATACTGGAGTGGATTGCTGTCTCCTTCTCCAGGGGATCTTGTTGACCCAGGGATCAAACTCGGGTCTCCTGCATTACAAGCAGATTCTTTATATTGGGAAGTCACATATATATTATCCCTGCCTATTATTTTAGTCTGTCTATATGTCTGTACATATATGTGTGTGTCTGTGTCTATGTGTCTGTACACATATATGTATTCTCCTGATAGAATATATTCTCCTGGCAGAAGAGGAGTCATTAAAAGTATAACAATGATGAGCCCCACAATTGCAGTAATTGGTCTTTTTACTTTAAGCCAGGTAGACTTCAAAAGGGAAGTTCATCAGAAAGCAAAGCAGGAGATGCAGGAGGTGTGGGATAAGAAGGAAAAAAAACTGAAGCATGACATAAAGGCAAACGTGTAGAAAAACTTACCACTTTTATCCTTCAAACCATCATTTGGAGGTTTAGTAGTAGTGACAACTGAAGAGACAACTACGAGAAATGAGAACAATTATTAGTCAAATTTTCACGCCTGTTATTTGGCAATGTGCATTTGTGTTTATATATGTATCAAAACACACATATATAAGTAGATAATCTGCTGAGAAAGAAACATTCATTAAAAAATATGAGCCCTACAATCCAGGAAGAGTTGGTCTGATTCTATGTAATTCAGTAGATCAGTTCAGCATCAAAATAAATTCATTCAATCCCAGAAAATAAAACAGAGTCTCTTATTTGAAGGAGTCTGGCTCCAGCAAATTTCCCATCAAAGACAAATAAAAAACCAGCCACACCTTTCTATATCACTCATATCTCCAGCATCCGATACTCTTGCAGTTGTGGTATGTGGGAATAAAGAAAACAATACTGATAAGGCTAATAGCCATTGAGTGATTATTACTCTGCCAGGCACTCGCTTACATACTGCACATGCAATATGTCGTTTAATCTCCCACTGACACTGGAGTGAGCTGTATTTTGGAGGATTCCATGTTACAAAGGAGGAAGTAAGAATTAGATGGTAAGTAACTTGCTTAAAGTCATATCAGTGATGGCAGAGCCAGAACTCTAAGGATCGTTGAGGGAGATTAAATGAGACAAAGCTGCAAAAAGTACTTTGTAGAAATAATCCATAGAAATGCAGAAAAATTAGTCTATAGACAGAAAACAGAATTCCACACCAAAAATAGCTTCCTTTCTTAAATATTTTTAGCAATGATGATTTTATTACTGGAGCTCAGCATTTCAGTGCAATTCTTTTGAGGACTGAAAAATAGGCCAAATCACATTTATAGTCTTCTAACTAAGGGGAGGACTTTGCTGGTGGAGCAGTGGATAGGAATCTGCCTGCCAATGCAAGGGGCATGGGTTCAATCCCTGGTCTAGGAAGATTCCACACACTGTGGAGCAACTGAGCCTGTGCACCACACCTGCTGAGCCTGTGCTCCCTAGAGCCCATGCTCCACAACAAGAGAAGACACCACAATGAGAAGCCCATGTATGACAAGGAAGAGCAGCCCCCACTCGCTACAACCAGAGAAAAGCCCATGCACAGCAACACAGACCCAGTACAGCCATAAACAAAGAAATAAAATTATTAAAACAGGAAAGACAATTTCTTTAAAAAAAAAAAAACAAACCCTGAAGTGAGAGTTGGGTTTCTTTACAATTTTTAGAAAAGCGTCAAAGTGTTAGCCACTCAGTCATGTCTGACTCTTTGTGACCCCATGGACTTGTAGCTCACCAGGCTCCTCTGTCCATGGGACTCTCCAGGCAAGAATTCTAGAGTGGGTTGCCATTCCCTTCTCCAGTTAAAAAGGCATGCATATAAGTGAAATATTTATTTGTATACATAATAGTTTGTTGGATGAAAGAAATCAGTCACAATAGTCATTTTGGTCCTCCTTAGAAATTTGCTGTAAAATGGCATTAATAGAAATGCCCTCAATAGCTTTGCTGCCATGAGTAGTCAATGGGAAACATTGCCTAGTCAATTAAGTGCCAAGTGAAACACATTATAAACTGAAATTTGTTTCCTTTAAGATAATCATCACCATGAAACTTATTTTAATTCTTATTTTTCCCTGATCACCAGAAAAATTAAAATATAAAGACAATTAAGCCCATGGTTATATTAAAATAACATTTTGCATATTTGCTTCCCTTCTTTTTCTTATGGTAAAGCAAAATTTTAGGGCTATTTTGTAATCCTACTTTTAAAGGGTCTTAGGAAAGGATATAAAAATACAATGAATATATGAATAAATACATCTATGTCATGTTATCTAAAGCAAGTGTTTTCACTGACATTATTTCATTTGCTCTTCACAGCTCCAAGAAAAGACCAAAGCAAATGTTTGGACCTAATTTGATGATGGCACAAACTAAGGGTCAGAGAAGATAAAAACTTAATTCAGAAATTCAGACTGAAAAAAAAAGAAAGAAAGAAATTCAGACAGGCATACAGCAAAACTGGCTGCACATGCTGTTATAAGCTTGTTTCCCACTGTTTAAAAGGGCTTCTGATTCCTTCATATGAGCCCTCTGGGACCTTTAGTCAGTGTGTTTATATGCAGGACTCTAAGTGACT
Source organism: Oryx dammah (assembly GCF_014754425.2). Lineage (NCBI taxonomy): Eukaryota > Metazoa > Chordata > Mammalia > Artiodactyla > Bovidae > Oryx > Oryx dammah. Next base: position 82,946,553 of record NW_024070202.1, on the reverse strand, counting down.
TAGGACTTTTGAGAAATTATGGAAAGGACAATAATTCACCTGAGTGTGTTCATCCACACTCCCTTCAGGCCTGGCGCGTGCTATGCTGCAATGAAAGTTGGTGAGAGGCATTTTCCAATGGCAAGAAATGCATTCATTATGTAGAATGCAAGTAAGTCTGAATACTCTAGCCTAACCCCATCTTTAGTCAATCCAAATCTTAAAAACCTAACACCATGGACCATAATAAATGTACAATAGCCAAGTTACTCTGCTTTCTGTTGATCTGCAATCTGGCTTGCACATAAGAACATCAATTTGAAGTTAAGACTCATTTCTAGACTACAGTTTGAGTAAAGCAAGATTGAAGTTAGATGACTTTGCTTGATGAATAGAACACTCATAAAGGACATACAGTTATTCTTACTTCCTAATAAACTAAGATCTTCAACAGTGGAATCTCTTTTTGTATGTTTATAGTGTGCTAAATTGTTAGGTACTTCCATATATGTTGTTTGATTTAAACCATATAACAACCCCAAAATACTTTATTATGACCTTAATATTTTGGATGATGAAACCGAGGCTGATAAAGTTTAGGTGAACTTTTCTCTTTCATTTTTATTTCAAACCCTACACTTTTTTTTTTTAATTCTGTAAGGAAATAGCTTGAAATTTAAGAAAGTTTTGCATTTGTTTTTCATTAATGCTTGACAGAAGAGGTGGAGTATCCCTTTGAAAAATTGTTCTAGGAGGCTATACTTATATTTCTATTCACATACCTTCATTCACTGATGGATAAAGAATCTCTTGATTAGTTCCTCTTTTATTTTTTTCATGTTTGACGATACACATGTGTTCTTTATCCATGGAGTTTCCAGACACAGTCAGCCAGCTGAATTTCATGTATGTGTCAAAAGTCTTAATGGTTTTTCCCTCCTGGGATGGCAAAACTTTGTTGCCTCTTTTTTCTCTCCAATAAACCTTAATAACATGAGGGAAAAAATCCTCCAGAAGACAAAGATATGTTCCAGTATTATCACGCTTGATTTCAGTAATCGAAGGAAGAAACATAGTGGGCTTGGGGGACATGTCTTTATCAAGGTCTCTATCTGTAGGAGAAAATTAAATCATAATTAAAAAGAGTTATTACACAAACACAAATGTTGGTGTGATTTGGAACAACCTAGCAAGTGGTAAGAGGAAGAAAATTTGTCATTGAATTATAGCCTGGTTGTTCATCCACAGAAGGTGGTGAGGTGTGTTTTATTGTCCTTATTTTCAATGGGAAGAGAGGTTCAAGACATCATAAAACTTAAAGTCCCAGCTAATATGTAACAGAAGCTGCATTAACCTTGACATTTGTTCTTTCTCCACGTGTTACGATGGAGAATGACTTTTAACTGCCCCATATCAAGGCTTCCAGCTTTCATGAACATATTTATTGTTTAAAAATCTATTTTATTCTATTATAATGGAGACTGTGAATGGGAGTGTGTGGTGGGAATGGGTTGAGGGAGAAGACCAGGTAACTATGAAAATGTCTCTATAGGGCATGTTAAAAAACATATTTATAACTCATTTTTCTTGTCAAGTGGGAAAAAGTATGCTAAAGAGAGACAAATATCTCCAAATTCAATTTTTTGTGTGTAAGTGGATAGTAAGATAACTTTCCATTTGAGGAGTTAAAAGTACAGCTGTATTTTCTGGAGAATTTTTGCTCAGTTAGCCTTCTTGTCTGCAAACAACTCCCTACTGCATATAATTCTCCCTTAACATTTGAATTGAGTGTAGGTACATATATACATTCCCTATCATCTGCCAAGACAATGTACCAAATATGATAGCTACACATTATCTCATTCAATTTTCATACAACCCCTACTGGATATACATTATTATCCCACTTTATGGATTAGGAGACTGAAGCCAGAAAATAATTGCCCAAATTCACATAAGCAGTAAGTGGTGCACCTGAAGTTCCAAGTCAACCTGATTCCAAAGCCCAGGTTCTTTGAAACACCCTTCCACATCAGGAAAGGAAATGTGTCAACTCATAAAACTTACTTGTAATAACAAATTTAAACCTTGGGCCAAATACTTTCAAGATGACTGCACACTTTATACATGAATCCTTAGTAGTAGTCCACATGTTCACAAGACAAATCCTATTAGGTTCCTTGCACAATGTTTTTCCATGCTGTCCTTACAAACAGGGATTTGTTTCAAACTTCTTCCTAAGATTTTCACATCTAATCCCCTTTCACATTCCCATTTTTTCCTAAACATTCTTAACCATATATTTTTCCTTAAATTGTTTCTTGCTTTCCCCAATTCCCTTGGGAAAAAAATTGCTTTCTCCTGCTATATACCTATGACAAAAATTTTATTCCATTAACAAACATTTTTCTATAATAATTTCAAAATTATTCAACCCATCTAGAAATCGTTAGACTAATTTAGCTTCTCTGACTTCTTCAAACCCTAGGGAAACTATGGTGGCCTTCAATTCAAGAGATCAGGCTTCTGGTCCTGCTTCATTTTCCTCATAAGTTCTGTGACTGAGCCAATTAGGTCTATTAAAGCCTTTGATGCTTTATTTATTTGAGAATGAAGTTCATGTAAATCATTAGTGTTTTTGCCCCAGAAATCCCCTGGACAGAGGAGCCTGACAGGCTACAGTCCATGGGGTTGTAAAAGAGTTGGACACAACTTAGCATCTAAACAACAACAGCAAACCAGTGCTGCAGTGAGACCAAAATGAAACAAGATCTGAAAAGTAAGTTGATTTAAAATGCTATGGAAATAAGAGATAATAGTTATTATTAGTGATTTGTTTGTGTTGATTGTGTGCTCCAACATGACATTTTTATATCATGGTACCAGAGCTCATCCTTAATGATGAGAATTCAGTATTCTGGTTGCAACTGAATCCCTGCCAATTAACCTTGGACACTGGTTCCCTTGATTGCAATTCCACTGTGCTCTCAATTATCTGAAATCCTCAATTCCATCATCACAGGAAACATGCCTTTCACAAACCAAACTGATAGGCAATTATTAGTCTTGTCTTAGCCAATGTATTTCCAGGGTTAAAAAAATCAAAAGAACATTGGCTAAAGCCTAATGTATACAGTTAGTATATGAAACTGTTTCACTTGTTTTGTTCAAAACAAATAGCATTCCCCCCAATCAAGACCACAATTGATTTTGGCTCCAAGCTTTGACTAGAAATTTTAGCCTTGAATTGACTTCTATCCAGCTCAGGAACAGAGTTCTACTTGTGAGTCCTTGCAGTAGACAGGATGACTAGAGAAATGGCAGGATACCTGGTCCTCAAATTCTCCTAGAGTCATCTTGCATCATGAAAACCTTCCCTGCCTGACCCTCTCTGCAGGGTCATCTCTGAATGACATTAAACTTTATGATGTTTGTAACATTGATCGCCTGGAAGCAAGAACCGGATTTATTTAAAGACCATTTCTTCCATTTTATATAACAGATGTTGAAGCCAATGTCCCCTTTTTACTTCATTTTCCTCCCAAAGACTCCTGCATTGAGATCTCTTTCTTATATTATTTTACCATACCTTATTGGAAAATTTGGTGTGCTTCTTTATCACTTTATTAAAAATATTATTCCACTACATTTTTTCAACTTTTAAAAATTTTAATCACTTGTTTATAGAGATAGAACATACACATATCTCTCCTATCTCTGAGAATGAAATCTTACCCTGTGCTTCCTGCTAGGTCTTCACAGGCCTTTTTCCTTCTACTTCCATGAGTGCCTTTGATTTTCTATTCCTATTTTTGCCCTGCCTGAACCTGTGTGTGTGTGTTTAAATATCCATTTATTTGGCTGCACCAGGTCCCTAGCTGTGGCACACAGGATCTTCTTTGCAGCATGCAGGATCTAGTTCCCCAATCAGGGAATGAACCCAGGCTCCTGCACTGGGAATTCAGAGACCCAGTCACTGGTCCAGCAGGGAAGTCCCTGTATGTGTGTTTTTATCTTAGGTCCCCTCAAATAAAGTATGGAAACAAACAACTTATATAAAATGACAAATAGCATGTTTCTTTTTCTGCCTTGGGTTTTGATAATTTAGTAAGTTCTAACTCCAACAGAGCATGAGGAATCAGATAATGTGTTTGCAAATCCTAGTTCTGTGAGATAGATGCAAGACATACAGAATTGTGTCTGTTTCGAATTTGTGTCCAACTTTCTTCAATATTTACATAAATATATGGAGAAGCTGACCCTGCTATGGTGACACAGAGGTGACTTTCAGCAAACCACATAAGGTAAGAATGTGCCAAGAACTGAAGAACTGTCCCTGCTCTCTCTGGGCTGCTTGGATTACCTCTGTTTCCTTCTCACATCCACGGGGAGTAGAGTTCCATCTTTTCTCACTATTTTGCCTGAATCTTTTTAAATCTCCTTTCAAAAAGTGCTTTCAGTATAAAGTCAGTTCCTGGTCAACAGTGTCACTTAGAGTAAATATGTCTTTCATTACCAAAGAGGAACAGAAGCATTGTTTTCACACATGAGAGTAAAGCAAATTATAAGCTACTAAGTAGTCAATCAAAGTACTCGTTTAAAAGGTGAGGCTGAGTGTCTGATTCTTTGACACCCTTAGAACTGCAGCCTGCCAGGCTCCTCTGACCATGGGATTTTTCAGGTGAGGATACTGGAAAAGGTCAGGCTATGGAACAGTAAATACTCAGGATATAAAAACATGACTTAAATGTTTCTAACATCAATAACAGTCCAGACCATGCACTTTGGAATAGACAAATCCCTATTGAATCTTAAATTTGCAATGTATCTTATCAGGTGACTTTAGGCTAGTAACTGAGCTTCTCTAAACCTCAGTGTCCTTATATATGAAATGGGAATAAGATGATTCCTGTTGAGGAGTGAGATACGGCAGTGAAACTTCTTATGCTGTCTGATTCTCAGTAAATAGCACCTGATACTAAAATTCTCTTTAGCGTATTTCATTAAATTCTTCCACCACATAAAATACATGAGTTTTATAAGCTATAACTATTGCATTAATTGAGAAAGAAACAAGCCCATCAATCCCAGATCGGCTATCTGTCTAGCAGCCACAGAACACAGAACATGGGTTGCAATCAAGTCAGAATCTATAAAGCTCATCTGGTAGAATAGAAACTGAGTGTTGGGACTTGCTCTATCTTAGTCTAGCTTACTCTCTTATCTCTAGCATCCAACACAGAAACTGTCCTCAATAAATAAATGCTGAGAGAATGGGCAGATGTAAACTGTTTTCATGGACTTTGGAGCTGACATGGCTCATAAGTGAGGGAGTGAACGACTGTCTCTCTGTCATGTCTGACTCTGCAACCCCATAGACTGTAGCCCACAAGACTCCTCTGTCCGTGAAATTCTCCAGACAAGAATGCAGGAGTGGGTAGCCATTCTGTTCTCCAGGGGATCTTCTTCACCCAGGAATCAAACCCGGGTCTCCAGCACTGTGGGCAGATTCTTTACCACCTGAGCCACCAGGGAAGACAGGACTAATTGAGCTCCCAAATTCCATGAAACTTATCCATATCCAGGCAATGTAGCAAGAGATGTGACTGCATACATTTCAACTGATCTCAGCCTCCCTCTAAGAAGCTACAGTAGTAAGAAATGGGATTTATTGATGTTCTACAGTTATTTACTATAAGAATTTTTATGTACTGATTTTAGGGGTGAGATGAAAACCAATAATGTAGTTTTGTAAAGTATTGGGAGATAAGGACACTGTTTTATCTCAAACTGTAGAGAAGAAATAATTAAGAAAAGTGATTCTTAATTAATAGATTGTCTAGAAGAAAAGGAAATTGAATTAATAACTTATACCAATGTAATGACATAATATGTTAATGGTATAAGAATATTGACACATAAATGAAACAATTAAAAAGACATGGTTCTCAAATATTCTGCTATCTGCTGCTGCTGCTAAGTCGCTTCAGTTGTGTCCGACTCTGTGCGACCCCATAGACGGCAGCCCACCAGGCTCCCCCATCCCTGGGATTCTCCAGGCAAGAACACTGGAGTGGGTTGCTATTTCCTTCTCCAATGCATGAAAGTGAAAAGTGAAAGTGAAGTCACTCAGTCGTGTCCAACTCTCAGCGACCCCATGGACTGCAGCCTACCAGGCTCCTTCGGCCATGGGATTTTCCCTGAGTCTATTTTAATAGTTTATGTGTGTGTGTGTTTTAAAAGAAAAATTCAATTCTGTTTTTGAGGAGAGAATAAATCATTTACAAAGTAGTTGAGTTTCCATATACAGTGACCAGTACCTGCAGAATTGTTATTCATATGCTAAGACCAACCATGTGGCAGTTAGATAAAGTGAATACTTTAGATCCTTGGGTCAAGAAGATACCCTAGGGAAGGAAATGGCAACCCACTTCAGAATTTTTGCCTGTGGAATCCCATGGACAGAGGAGCCTGGCAGGCTACAGTCCATAGGGTCGCAAAGAGGCAGACATGACTGAAGCCACTTAACACACAACACAGGTTGTTTTCTCTAAAAAACACCTGTCACTTTCCCATAACTAAGGCAAAAAAGAGAAAAACATTACTTACCAGGGGAAGCTACTATGAGCTCAGTTCCTTTTCCAAATATCTTCTTCCAGCCTGCACTGTCACACTGGTTGAAGCTCCTACAATAATCTTAGCCTTCTCCTAACTTCATATCATGACTGGAAGTTAAAAATTTTGTACTGGAAATTTGACCTTCTGGATTCTTTTGAAAGTCCTTAAACACAGGTTTTATGGTATCTGATGTTTTATTAATTTTCCTCAGACAAATGGACCCAAATATCTGCTTTCCATGGAGGAGAAATCATTGAAGACACTGATGAGAGATAAAAGGAATAAAAACAGGAAAAGAAGAGTTCACCACCAACGGTTAACCACCTGTCTTCCTAAATTTCCAGTAATAGTATTCAAAGAATTAAGCCTTTTTTCTTTAAATTTCCAGGTGTTCAACTCTGTTGAAACTGCTCAGAGTTCTCACCAAAGAAAGACCCTTCTCTTTTCACAAACACCAGAACTTCTCCCTTAGGGATTTGGGGCTATATCGTTGAAAGGAGGAAACTCTTCAGTCACTGAAAATGCAAATACCCCATCACAAGTGTACTTGTAAAATGTGAGCAAAGTTTTCCATTCAATGGGTAACATTCTTTACCAGGGAAACACAAGATGAGAAAATAAGTTCTGTGGAGTTATATTTTTTTCCCCTAGGATAAAAGAAGAAATTTGTAGAATTTTCTCTCCTTTGAAATAATAAATTCCTTGTTGAAACTAAAACTTGAAAATAATATCCATTTCTCTGATATGTTGTAAGAATATTCTTGGAGACTGTTTTGTAATCTGAAGATACTCATCTTGGATCAGGGTAAAAAAAGTTGTCAGAGGCATCTGGGTGCTCCTTTGAGCACAGATGAGCTGTCCATCCTCCAGGACCCACACAAGACAGGTCAAGTATCCCTCTGTCCATGCCAGATCCATCTGGTTGGTCCTGGCCTAAGTCTTATCAACAAGCAGTGCCTTTGCCCTGAGAATGAAAATAGAAGGTCACCGTGACAACTGTCCATTCATAGTAGCTGAGCCCCTAATACACAGGAGAAGACGAGAGATCTGGTGAATATTTTGTTTAGAAAGCTTTTTTTAATTGAAAATTAAGTTATTAGTATTAATACTTTGGGTTGTCAAATACCATTTGGACCTATTGAGATCTCAGTGGTATCTGAGGTACCACTCAGTACCCCTTTGGTACCTTGTAGTCTGTTTTTCCTTATTGTAGACCATGAATCAAATTATCAGGAGCTTTAGGAGTTGCCTATTTTTCCAAACCCATAAAAGCTTTACCAATAAAATGCAAAAGGGTAAGTAAAGAGTTATAAAATCATTTGTCAAATTTATAAGAAAATTCCAGAGCTCTAAGAAGAAAGAATATAAGGTTTTATAAAGGGCATAAAATTAAACTTGAATAAATAAAGAGACATATCAAATTTGTGTAAGAAAAACTAAATATCATAAAGATACTGATCTTTCCTAAATTCACACTTATGAAGTTACTATAATTCTTATGTGAATTAAGAAAATATTTCATTTTTTGTTCTATGGTATAAGGTTCAGGGTTAGCAGATTAAATAACATTAAATATGATTAAGAATAATATTGACTAGACAGTTGGCCTAACAGATCTAAACTCTTATTGCAAAGTTACTGACACAATATGATAATGGAGTATGAATACTGAGACATAAATGAAACAGAAATCCTCTAGCAAATACTCCAAGTACATGTTGATATAAAAATATGGTAAGTCATCTTTAAATTGTAGGGAAATGAAGAGATTATCTTAAAACTAGATTAGGATGATTAATTATCTGTTGGGAAAACAGAAATAGTTTTCTATCAAACACAATATAAGTGAAGTTCATATTAAAAAACGTCTAGAGATGTGAGCTATGGCACCCCACTCCAGTACTCTCGCCTGGAAAATCCCATGGACGGAGGAGCCTGGTGGGTTGCAGTCCATGGAGTCACTAAGAGTCAGACACGACTGAGCGACTTCACTTTCACTTTGCACTTTCATGCATTGGAGAAGGCAATGGCAACCCACTGCAGCGTTCTTGCCTGGAGAATCCCAGGGACAGGGGAGCCTGGTGGGCTGCTGTCTATGGGGTCGCACAGAGTCGGACACGACTGAAGTGATTTAGCAGCAGTAGCAGAGATGTAAAGCTCCAATACTTTGGCCACAATATGTGAAGAACTGACTCACTGGAAAAGACCCTGATGCTGGGGAAGACTGAAGGCAGGAGGAGAAGGGGACAACAGAGGATGAGATGGTTGGATGGCATCACCAACTCGATGGACATGAGTTTGAGCAAGCTCCAGAAGTTGGTGATGGACAGGGAAACCTGGTGTGCTGCAGTCCATGGGGTGACAAAGAGTCGGACATGTCTGAGCGACTGAACTAAACTGAGAGATGTGAGTTAAAAGGAACAAGTAAGAGACTACTTGACTCCTTGGGTAGAGAAACTTCAAATAGAGAACAGGAGATATCCTTACTTAATAGTTATTTTTTAAGAAGTAGGAATGTGAGCAATTTTTACAGCATTTTCAAATGTATATTTTTAGAAAAGAATGAACGATGAAGACATACTGATGGTGGTAGGGAGGAAAGTGATACGATCAGATCTGTGCTTTAGAAAGAAAAATAGCAGGAAGATTGGTTGTCAGGGGAGCAATCCTAGGGAAGCAGACACATTTCAGAGATGGTCGCCATGAGCCACTGAGAGGTCTCTGAGGACCCATGTTACTGTAGTGACAGTGGGGATGCATAGAAGGGCTGGTGCAATAAATATCAGCAGATTTGTCAGAGCTTCTAAGGAATTCACAAGAGATAAATGAAATGGCCATTAGCAAGGCTGAAAGTAAAGAAAAAGATGTTTTAACATCCTGGGACACATTCTGTGTAGTGAAGCTTCATGGTCAAGGTTGTGAGGCAACCACACACATCCTTGTCCTTCAGGGAAATTCCTACCCATCTCACAGCAGTCAGGGGCAAGGAAGGAGCTGGGTATAAATATTCTATTTTTCCTGTGCTAACCAGATAGAGGATGATCAAAAATTCAGGCTGCTATTTTACAAATATTTGTCCCTTCAGTATAGAAAACTTAACTACAGAAGCTATTTACTGTTCCTTCTTATTGGTTCAACCACGCAAAGTGTGACATATATAGACCCTCTCACTTTTCGGCCACATATTGACTTGGATCTTCTGGCTCCACAAAGCATTCTCAATGGTCCATTAATTTCTGACTAAAGGAAATGAACAAATCATTAGTTTAATTTGATATTTCCTTTGAGGTACATAGTAAATAGCACAGTGCAACTCCTATCATTATTTTCTAAATATGTGAGCTGTTATATTGCTTAATCATGTTTTATCCAAAAGATGGGAATTCTTTCTGTTTCAACCATTTTCATCAGAGGATCAATTTTCCTACCTGGATGTATTTGCAAGAACACATGCTGCATCTCTGTGAATATACAGATCACCCTGACTCCCCCACTTCTCTTCTTTATCCTTTCACTACTTCTTGTTGCTTCTGGGTAGAGTGTAGGGAAAAGCATAAGTTTAAATGACATTTATACTTGACTTCAAACTGCATCTCTTCTGATATCAATACCTTTGTGATCTTGGATGCTACAGAGTTTCTCTGAATCCCAAGTTCACCATGCATTAGGGGTAGGGGAGGATATGATAGTACCTAAGTCAGAAAAATGAGGTCAAGTTCAGGTCTGGAAATTACTTGGTGCTCAGCCATTGCCAAGTGGTCCCAGCAGCCACAGAGGAAGCACAGTGTAATGGGGCCATCTCAGCCAAGGCTGCAGTTTTGTCTTCAACTGTATGGACTGCAAGTGGCTCCTGGGAGGAAGACTCCTGTCTGCTTCATCTGTATATTCTTTACATAGAGGCCAGGCCACAGATAACAGTTATAAGCACTAACAGTTGTTGAACTCGTACTGTGTGACAAGCATGGGTCTAAGTTCTTTACATGGATTGACCCAATGAATTGTCCACAAACACTCCAAGGTGGGAACATTTATTACAACCGTTTAACTGAGGGAGAGATTGAATTTGAGAATGTTGAACAGGGTAATTGTGTGTCCTGTGTGGGGGCATCTATGCATATTAGAAAGAAATGGGCATTTGAGGTGGAAAGAGACATGCTTCATCACAGTTTTTGAACTGCACACAATAAGTCCATAAGACTTTGTACAGATGCCTCCAAAAATCCTTGATTCACTTTTGAATTTTTTTTCAATATGGTGGCCACCTCCTCCATGAACCTATCCTCTCCCAGCTTGGGCACAATGACCTCCTTGCCACCATATGCCCTAAACTTCATGTTCTCATCACTAAAGGTTTTTCATTTATGAGCATCTCTCAAGCTGCTAGCAGTGAGGTCTGGAGTGTGTCCAAAAGAATTCCAGTGAAGAACTCCAGTCAAACCAACCTCTCAATTCAGTCCCCGTGATTGAGCAGGAAATCATTTACTCTTTTCTATGACCTGTGAAGAATATTTCTGTTTTTCCCAGCAGGGTAAATGGGGCAGTGCAACCCCAAATGCAGTTATCAAAGGGCATCTTAGTGTTTCATTTTTATGATTTTCTGTTGCTCAAGAGATTTGTCATGTCTCTTTGCCTTGAAAAAAAATTCCTAGAACTCAGAAGTCAGGAAAAATTCATTGCATAAAAAAATCCCTCGGCAGAGAATTCTCTACATTTTCCCAATACACAAAATTTCAATGTAAAGCAGATCAAGGAAGTAAATATGCAGAACAAAACCTGAACAATATTAGAAAAATATAAATGACAAAAAGTTTATGCTTCAGTTTTTTTTAAAGTCATAAAATAGATAAAACACATGGTCCTTGGTACAAGAGACCAAGTTAAAGTTGGTTTGTTTACTATCCAATTCCTTCTTCCCTGAAATTACAGAAATAAGAAGAAACTGAAACTTGACCTGTGGTTGTGGGATTCTCAAGCAAAAATATGATGACCTGGGAAAACAGGAGTATCCAGGGTGCAAGAAGACAAGAAGGGTTTTGGGTTAGGAACAAGACCATGAGTACCATTCTGGAATGCATTTCTGTGTCAGGCTGAGAAACTGTCCAGAGAAGTGTGTCACTTTATCTGTTACCACCAGGACAGCAGTTCTTAAAAATCAACTTGAATAAGAATCAACTATGGAGTTTATTGAAAAATGCACATTTTCAGCCTTCATTCCTATATTTGTATTCATGGTGTTGGGTGCCACCTAGAACTAGCACGATTATCCCAACTCAGGTGCTTCTGATGCAAGCGGTCGACGGACCTCAGTTTAAGAAACACTCCTCTGATAGACATTTGGAGGATCCAATACACAGGAGATCACATACATGTGAATCTAAAATTTCTGTTCATGCTAAGTTGCTTCAGTTGTGTCTGACTCTTTGCAACCCAATGGATTGAAGCCCACCAAGCTTCTCTGTCCATGGGATTCTCTAGGCAAAAACGCTGGAGTGAGTTGCCATGCTCTCCTTCAGGGGATGTTCCTGACCCAGGGATCGAACCCAGGTCTCCTGCAGCTCCTTAATTACAGGTGGATTCTTTACCACTGAGCCACCAGGAATTTCACATCCTTAAATCTAGCCCAATAAGAAAGCCATACTCCTTTCATGTATGACTCTTCAGCTGAAAGAGATACTATTCATTGTCTAATTGTTCACCCAAAGCATTCTTTATGATGAATTATTGAGAAAAAAATAATCTAATAAATCTCATTCCAGTTTGGGACTTGGCCATGTTAAGGTAGAGGGTAGGGGTGGAAAGAACCCCTGGCTTGACTTGTTTAATGCAGAACAGTTCTGGTTGTGGGCTGAATTCAAAAGAAAGTGGAAGAAGAGTACAATGGTTGACATTGTTACAGAAATCACTGTTTTCCTACACTTTCACTATGTCAGCCATGCCCTGATTGGTTATATGAGGAAAATATCAGTTTTTCCAAGAGAAATATGATACTAGCTTGAGGTTCAGGAAGTCCAAGTTTTCATGTTCATCTTTTCTTACTCTTCATACTCCCGAATATTGAAGATGCTTCATTCCCAGCCATTTTCTCTGGATAATGATCAGATCAATGATTCAGTATAGCTAAGCTTTTCATTATTTTTTATGTTTGTGATTTTTATTTTATTATTTTTTAAAAACTTATTTACTTTCTGCATCAGGTCTTAATTGTGACATGCAGGATCTCTGTTGCATCGAGTGGGGTCTTCCCTTGTGGCACAGGAACTTCTCGTTGTGGAACAGGGTCTTCGAAACATGCAGGTGTAGTTGCTCCAGAACACAAGTACCCTGCATTCCAAGGCAGATTCTTAAACACTGAACCACAGTGAGGTTCCCAACCTTTCCATGCTCTCCTAAATATTTCCCTTAACAGATCAATCCTAGGTGCCCTGTCTCCTAAAGAGGAGGTTGAATAGACTCCAGCACCTCCTAGGCAAGTTAAAAGAAGATGAAGCCTGACAGTTGCTTGTCTGAGGCATGAAGATGGAAGCCTGCTTTTAGAAAAAACTGTGGCTTTGGTGGGGAGGGGTGAGTGACAATTGAGTATAAAAGTTGGGGGATGGGTGATGAGCTCAGGATTTCATTTTGTTCAGAGTAAAGAGAATTGGCATTGACAGCAGGAAGTGAGGCAGGGGTTGGTCTATCTGGGCTGTTTTTTGGCAGCGACAAGCAAAATTTCAGTGCAGTGTAAAGGAGGGCTGAACCAACGTGCTTCTCCCAGACAGCGCAGTGGTACATGCCAGAATCACTTTCTTGAAGACTTGAGATTACAAATTTATATATCTTGTCTGTGCCTTCATAGCAGTGGTATTTCCCTGGACTGATTCCTGGTTCCAACACAACCTTTGAGTAGGAGACATCATAGTAGAGAAGGCGTCGGGGTACGGTTCCCTCCTGGAATTTGTACCAGTGGATATATTTGATGTTTTGTGTAGGAAGATCACAAGGGATCACAGCAGAGGACCCAGTTGCCCTGGTGATTGACATACTGTTGCCTTCCATGTTGGAAGATACCTGAGTGACTGCAATGGGAAAAGCAACAAAAAATCATGAGGAAGAGGAAACAGCATTTCTTAGTATGACCCCCCAACACATACCACACACACACATACACTCCATTGCCAAAAAAATACAGAAAAATCCCAGGAGCATCCAGGCAACACACTCACCAAGAGCCAGGAACACCGGAAGCAGCAGTGGGGCCCGCAGCATGGCTGGGACAATAGTGAGACTGGGGTTCCCAGCAGATGCGACGGGCAGGGGAGTTAGCGAGGATCTCTCTTAAAGACCACCAGACTGAGCCCAGAAGGGGTGGGTGCTGGAGGAGGCCTACGGAGGAGCCCCACCTCTCTACACCAATCCCTTTCTTGAGGGCCCCCTGTGGCAGGCTGGGAGCAGCCACCTCCTCGACAGGAGAAGAGAAGCCTGAGCTCTGAAAGCTCAGAACTGCAAGCAGAGGGATCAGGTGGGGGGTGGATGGAGAAACACGCACAAAATTTACCTGTTGCCTAGTGGAATGAGCAGACCTGAATGAGGCTAAGTTCCCTGCAGTTCAAGCTTTCAGTGTTAATGCTGCTGCCCTGGTCTCCAGTGATGAAACGTCTATAGTCTTTCCCAGAGCTACCCTTCCTCTTATACCTGTAAGCAAATTTTGAGACAACAAACAGCAAATCCAATAAGAACTGAACCTGCTTTATTAAACTTAAGGTTATAATGTTGGTCTGCATTTGACTCTCAGTAGTAAAGGGATATGTGTGTGTGTGTGTATCTGCGTTACAAATAATTTTGACAGAGACTGTATGTTCATCCCTAAGTAAAAAGCCACCTCACATTGGGTTTCCAGGTTTCTGAAAAAAAAAATAAATAAATAAATAAATAAAGCAATGAGCTTTGCAATATTTGGAACAAACTTAAACTAAATACATATATATTCTTTATCTGAAATTCAGGGAAATGCAAATCAAAACAACAATGAGATTTTTACCTCACTCCTGTCAGAATGGCTAATATCAACAAGGCTGGAAATAACAAGTGTTAAAGATATGGAGAAAAGAGAAGCCTTGTGCACTGTTGATGGGAATGTAAACTGGTGTAGTCAGTATGGAAAACAGTATGGAGCTTCCTCCATAAGTTAGAAATGGAACTACCACATGATCCAGCAGTTTTACTTCTGAGTGTTTATCCATAGAAAACAAAAATACTAAGAGATACCACCACCTCTATGTTCATTGTTTATAACAACCAAGACACAAAAACGACCTAAGTGCCCAAAACCAGATGGACAGATAAACTAGGTGTGGTATAGATATGTGTGTGTGTATATATATATATATATATGGTATATATGTGTGTTATATATATATGTATATATATATATATATAGAGAGAGAGAGAGAGAATTACCATTTTGTGCCCTAATTATGTGGTGGATTTACAGCACTCTACTGGATCTTCTTAGATGACAGATGTGGTCCAGCTACAGAAGACAGAATCCATGTGCATCCAGGTCAGATAATATTGTTCAGTCCCTTCCAAACATCAGAGAAAATATTTCAGCCTCACAACCAGGAGCATATAAACATACAGTCGATTATAAAAGCAGTTCAGTTCAGTTCAGTTGCTCAGTCGTGTCCGACTCTTTGCAACCCCATGAATCACAGCACGCCAGGCCTCCCTGTCCATCACCAACTCCTGGAGTTCACTCAGATTCACATCCATCGAGTCAGTGATGCCATCCAGCCATCTCATCCTCTGTCGTCCCCTTCTCCTCCTGCCCCCAATCCCTCCTAGCATCAGGGTCTTTTTCAGAGTCAACTCTTCGCATGAGATGGCCAAATACTGGAGTTTCAGCTTTAGCATCATTCCTTCCAAAGGAATGACCCAGGGCTAATCTCCTTCAGAATGGACTGGTTGGATCTCCTTGCAGTCCAAGGGACTCTCAAGAGTCTTCTCCAACACCACAGTTCAAAAGCATCAATTCTTCGGCACTCAGCTTTCTTCACAGTCCAACTCTCACATCCATACATGACTACTGGAAAAACCATAGCCTTGACTAGACGGACCTTTGTTGACAAAGTAATGTCTCTGCTTTTCAATATGCTGTCTAGGTTGTCATAACTTTTCTTCCAAGGAGTAAGCGTAACTCTGCTTAAATAGTTAGCCAAGAAGGGAAAGAGTAGATCTTACAATTTTATCTTATATGAAAAAAATAATCTGTAACTATATACAGTGAAGGATATTGACTTAATGTGGTGACCATTTCAATATATAAAATATAAAATTTCTATCTTGTATAACTGAGAATAATATAATATTTATTTTTAAAATATGTTTTAAAAAAGAGAGAAAAGTAGTGGATTGAATGAAGTATCTGTGCAGCAGGCATAGGGGCAAGCAAGCTGGCAGAAGCAGCCAGTTGCAGCAAACAGGAGCCCTGCGCTGAATGTATGGTTCCCAAGACACTCCAGCCTCTCTTTTCCACAACAGTGTTCAGACATAAAGCAAAAATGTGGGCATGTGAAGAGTATGATCCTTTTTTAAAATACTTTAAATTCTTGGCTGACCTCATTCTTGGTCTCTTCAGTGTCTATTTCATGGCTCATGTTCGATACATAAACTGCTATAAAAATACAGAGTAAAATGTAGCTTTTTGCTTTTCACATTGCATCTCAAATTTTTGGGGGTTCTGTCTTTTTAAGCATGAAAAAAAAAACCATAATTGAGGGAGTTCCAAAAGGGAGTGGTTATATGTATACCTATGGCCGATTCATGTTGAGGTTTAACAGAAAACAGCAAAATTCTGTAAAGCAATTATCCTTCAATAAAAAATTAATTAATTTTAAAAAAGTAATTGAAAGTCACCAAAGGGAAAAAAACTGAAGATGGTATCTCCTTTTTGAAAGTTGAAATGAGGACACCCACTGCTGATGTTAGTGAACGGCTAGTAAAGAATTTATTGATTCACAGACATGGTATCATATCCACACATATATACATACACCTGACTGTGGCTGGTAAGATAATGTTAAGATCCACCCTATATTCAGTGAGATTGAGTGATCTCTTAATGAAAAGTTGGAGAAAAGTTTTGTGTTGTGTTCCTGATCAAAAAACCTCTTAATAAATTCGAGTAGCATTTATTTGTAAGCAAAATCTCTTTCTGTTTTGATTTACAGAAGGTAATTCTTGTTTCATGTCTCAGATTTCTTTTTCTGTTTTTCAACACCTTACATTTCTTCGCAGGTTTTTAGCTCATGCACTTGCACTATTTGTACTATTGTAAAAAGTAATAATACTGAAATATCAAAATGATTAGTTTTGTTTTTCTTATTTTGCATTACGTATTTGGCCTGAAGTACTGGTATCACAACAAGAAGACATGATAGATTTTGAATATATATAAAAGGTACTAGACATTTTATATTATGTATCATGAAATAATAGTTTTCTTACAGAGGTAGCCCCTAAGATAGTCTGAGTACTGTTATTTTGAACCCAAACTATAAAATCTTTTTCCCTTGTGTTTAGCTAGTTTGAATTCAAATGAACTCAATTATATTTTGAGTTGCTTTTGTAAAACAGAAGTATTCAATGCAATGCTTCATGGGAAGGCAGTGTGTCTGTCAGTTTCCTTTCGTTATGTAACATCATTCAAGTAAAATCCAACTGCATGAAGGAAATGGTCTGTCTCAGGTGGATACTGGTCATTTATGTGGACCTAATCAACTCCATCCATGCTTGGTCTAAGAATGGGCCACAGGACAGAAATGCAGATGAAGGCTCCCTGGGAGGATGAGGTCTAAGCAGGGAGAGCTCCTTACATGGGGAACATGCTGAGTCTGGCCTTGGACTGAAACCTCAAGAATTCAGTAGTGTCATCGCAAGGATTTGTCCTGTGTCAGGAGTGGACTCGTGTCTACAGCACAACCACAGATGGGGCCTGAGCTGGACGTCAGGGTGTGACTTTAACTTGAGAAGGGACTCCACTCCTGACACACTGGCTGCACCAGTTAGATGCTGCCAGTCCTCCTAGGAAGCCAAGGCTCCCTAGATGTTGACTCTCAGAGCAGAGACCAAGAGGAAGGAAGGATGTGACTTGAATGTGCCCTGAGGTCAGAATGTGAGAGCTGAAGCCACGACCTCAGCAGTGGAGCCCTGCTTCCCTCTGAGGCTGGACAGATGGAATGCAGGACATGGACTCCCATCCTGGGCCTGCTGGGTGGGGAGGGGGTGGGACACCTGCTCTTCACACTCATGTGTCTGAGCAGCCCTCTGTTATTCACCCGTTACATTGTCACCTGGTGTTCAGTTCAGTTCAGTCGCTCAGTCGTGTCTGACTCTTTGCGATCCCATTAATCGTAGCACGCCAGGCCTCCCTGTCCATCACCATCTCCCGGAGTTCACTCAGACTCACGTCCATTGAGTGGGTGATGCCATCCAGCCATCTCATCCTCTGTTGTCCCCTTTTCCTTCTGCCCCCAATCCCTCCCAGCATCAGAGTCTTTTCCAATGAGTCAAGTCTTCCCATGAGGTGGCCAAAGTCCTGGAGTTTCAGCTTTAGCATCATTCCTTCCAAAGAACACCCAGGACTGATCTCCTTTAGAATGGACTGGTTGGATCTCCTTGCAGTCCAAGGGACTCTCAAGAGTCTTCTCCAACACCACAGTTCAAAAGCATCAATCTTTGGCGCTCAGCTTTCTTCACAGTCCAACTCTCACATCCATACATGACCACTGGAAAAACCATAGCCTTGACTAGACGGACTTTTGTTGGCAAAGTAATGTCTCTGCTTTTCAATATGCTATCTAGGCTGGTCATAACTTTCCTTCCACGGAGTATGCATCTTTTAATTTCATGGCTGCAGTCACCATCTGCGGTGATTTTGGAGCCCCAAAAAATAAAGTCTGACACTATTTCCACTGTTTCCCCATCTATTTGCCATCAAGTGATGGGACCAGATGCCATGATCTTCGTTTTCTGAATGTTGAGCTTTAAGCCAACTTTTTCACTCTCCTCTTTCACTTTCATCAAGAGGCTTTTTAGTTCCTCTTCGCTTTCTGCCATAAGGGTGGTGTCATCTGCATATCTGATGTTAGTGCCCCTAGTAAGCCTTGCTCAGATTGACTATGAAATCATTTTTTCCCATTTAGAGAACTTGCATGACTTAGTATATGACAGACTCAATTGCACAGGTGAGATCGGGCCTCCAAATCTCTGTTCTTGTGAGGAATCAAGCATGTCACATCTGTCCATGAAGCTTGGTTCAAGGATTGGGTCTTGTGTCACCTAGTCTATGCAGAGAAAAATGAAACCAAGAAGTAGCTGCCTCAGAAAGTCACGAATCATGGAAGATCCTAGGTGGCTGGTGGAAAGTCAGGGATGATCTTAGTGCTGCAAGGAGTCCTGTCTGCTCCTTTCTTCAGGGTCATGAGCATAGACAAAGATTAAGATATGAACATCCTGAGCATAAAGTTCCCAACTCATGTAGGAGCTCATCAGAGGAACTATACAAAGAAATAATGAGGAATTCGGGTCAGATAGTCTAGAGTATGTTTGATAACAATCACATGTGCTTGCAGAAGAATCTTTTCTTCCATTAGCTGTGACCCTTTGAAAGTGAGCAAAGTTGGCTGTGGTTTAACTGTTCTCATTTCCTTGCTACACCCCACCTACCCCTTGCACAGTCCCAACCAGTAGAGGCCAGTTGGAGCATTTTCCACGAATCAACCACATTCAACAGAGCAGGTGAACAAAGAAGCCTGAGAAAATGAAACCCAATCAACACATCAGCACATCAACCCCCTCCTGCTGCCATGCAGACTGTCACCCACAGCCCCACTGCCCTTCCCTCTCTGCCCCTCCCAGGCTAGGGCAGTCCAGGGCAAGTTGGGGCAGGAGGTTGCTGAGAAGTTGGAATCCACAGGAGACATGCCCAGCAGGGCCCTGACTGTGACATCAGCTGCATAAAACTTTCAGTGATTTGCACGTTTCTCTTTCTTGCCTTCTACACTTAAATACACTTTTCTCACAGAGAAGAAATAGTTTCAAATCTCTAAGACCAGGGCCACATATTTCATCTAAAGATGTCTGATCAAATTCCTAAGAACCAAGGAGTTGATCTGGACTTCCCAAGTGGCTCAGGGGTAAAGAATCCATCTGCCAATGCAGGAGACCCCAAGTTCGATCCTTGGGTTGGGAAGATCTCCTGGAGGAGAAATAGCAACCCACTCCAATATTCTTGCCAGGATAATCCCATGGGCAGAGGAGGCTGGAGGGCTACAGTACGTAGGGTCCCAAAAGTGTCAGACACAACTCAGCAACTAAACAACAAAGAGTTGAGTAGATTAGGTTTTATCTATTTTCACTTGTCCAATTAGCAAAATCCTACATTTTACAACAGTCTCCCTACATTCACTTACTTTGTGTTTGGAAAAAAAAGGTGAAATGAAAGTTGGTCGCTAAGTCATGGCTGACTCTTTGCAACCCCATGGGCTTTAGTCCACCAGACTCCTCTGTCTATGGGATTTCCCAGGCAAGAATACTGGAGTGGGTTGCCATTTCCTTCTCCAAGGGATTTTCCCTACCCAGGGATTGACTCTGAGTCTCCTGCTTTAGCAGGCAGATTCTTTCCACTGAACTTTCACTTTCACTTTTTTTCCTATAAAAATGACAAATACACACAGTCTTAATGATATAAAACACTATTATGATTTCAGCATTTTTTAAAATAATAGCAAAATGTGTAAGATAATAGTGTATTATAAGGGAAAATTATTTTATAAATTATTGTGCATTAACCTAGCTATTCAAGCATCTCTGTACATTTGCAGAAAAAGAACTCTACGTTGTGTAAGTACAGAGAAGTTCAAAACAATATATGCTGTATACTACCTTTGAATATAAAGAGGGAAGTTAGAGTATGTACACATGCATATATATTTATATGTACACTCATATTTGTTATAAAAGATTCAGACAAAGCAAAAGCATAACGTTAAAGATGAAGAAAGGTAAATAAAATGGTTCAAGCAAGATTACTTGGTGTATTTTTTAGAGTGTTTTGATTGGTTTTAGATCCATGCAAAGATATTATCCAAAATTTTTGGTGGATACTATAATGAAGATTGACTTCCCTGATAGCTCAGTTGGTAAAGCATCTGCCTACAATGCAGGAGAGCCCAATACAATTCCTCAGTTGGGAAGATCCACTGGAGAGGGGATAGGCTACCCACTCCTGTATTCTTGGGCTTCCCCTGTGGCTCAGCTGGTAAAGAATCCACCTGCAATGCGGAAGACCTGGGTTCGATCCCTGGGTTAGGAAGATCCCCTGGAGAAGCTACCCACTACAGTATTCTGGCCTGGAGAATTCTATGGACTGTATAATCCACGGGGTCACAAAGAGTCAGACACAACTGAGTGACTTTCACTTTCATAATGCAAATTATTTTTTCAATGACACTTCCTGATTGATGTTCCAATTCTAAAAATAATCTAATTTTTTTTAAGATGCACAGTAGTCTGTCACATGACATCATTTATTTTCAGTTTCTTATTGAGGATTACAGTTCACTAGGGGCTGCAGCAAATGGCACTACGATGAATGAACATCCAGGCAGATAAATTTACAGGTACATTTTGTCTCCTTGTGAAATTGATAAGTGGATGGTAAGTCACTTTCAGAGCAAAGCACATGGTACACTTGTATAATGAGTTCTGTGATGGCTCCTTGTGCCCGAGATCTGAGCTGGCAACCCTGAAACTATTTCAGTCACTTGATGCCTCAACCTGGCTGCGTGTTAGAGTTATTTAATATTGAAGGAGATTTTAAAAGTCTGATATCTGGGTTATGATGAACTCTGACTCTGGTAACTTTTTTTCTTATATGATTAATTACTTTTTATTTATTTATCTATTTACTATTATTATCTATGTATTACTTCAGCTTCCCTGGTGATTCAATGGTTAAGAATCCATCTGCCAATGCAGGAGACATGGCTTTGATCCCTGGGCTAGGAAGACCCCCTGGAGAAGGAAATGGCAACCCACTCCAGTAATTTTGCATGGAGAATCCCATGGACAGAGGACCCGGCAGGTTACAGTCCATGTGGCTGCAAAGAGCCGAACATGACCTAGCAACTGAGCATGTAGGCATGTATTGTTTATTTATTTGTCAATGTAATCATTTATTTACAGTTATAATAAGAGAGCCACTGATACACTGAAAAAAGCAGCAGGATTTAAGTCAGGCAGACCTGGCCCATGTGGACTCTGCTACTGCTCTGTGTTTAACCTTGGGTATTTCCTCACCTCTCTGGGACCTCCTTCTTATGAATGAATTAGAGATATGAGGTGGAACAGAGTAGGACACGACTGAAGCGACTTAGCAGCAGCAGCAGCAGAGATATGAGGTAGCAAAATACAGGCACAGAGATCAGAGAAATTCGGCTCTAAATAATTATTACTTACAAAATGGTTGTAGTGAGCAGATAACTCCACCTCTTCCATCTTTAAACTGTGGACTATAACTGTATTTTCCTTCAAGGGCTCTTAGAGGATTAATTAAATTACCTGGTGAAAGATAGTAACTGAATCCCTGTTTTATCCACATCTAACCTGTGTGTGAAGGAAATTAAATTAGAGATGATTCTTAGTGGTTCCATGTTTATGTGGAACCTACTGATTCTACAGTAGAGCTACCAACAGTAGAAACTAGTTGCTGTTGAGGTCTTGCATGGATCAAGCATCACTGACTCTGTTCCACATGCCCAGGAGACAGGGCTCTGTAACTTCATCACACAGATGAGGGAATGATGGCACAGAGAGTTCAAGTTGCTGCTGAGGTCACACGGATCCTAATACAGGCCCAGGGTTCAAATGCAGGCCTTCAAAGGTCATAGTCTGCATGCTTCACCCTCCACCTGATGCTCCTCTGGCGCTGGAGCAGTTTTCATGGGGTTTATGTGAGGATCAGGAGGTAGTGTTTGTGAGACTGCAGTACAATCTGAGCACACACAGTGCAAAGTCTGCTGGGTGTCACAGTATCACCATACAAATATCCCAAACCAATGAGTCTGAATCTGATGACTTTGAAAGAGAAGTCACTAGATGGGCACTTTCTTTTAGCTGTAGCTCGTCTTGGAACCAGTGCCCCAAAGACCATAATCACTGAAACATAAAAATGTGGTATTGACCGTTATTACAAGCATGCTGAATTTGATAGCTCAATTGTCATGCTGTTTCTTATCTTGATTCAATTTCATGAAATTAAAGTACACACAGACAAAAATTTACTTTTTGTATATATTTTAAATTTTATGCCTATTATGAAAATTAAAGTTCAGAGTTCAAGCAACAAAGCTGGAGGCTCCAGGGTGTGGGGCAGGGAGGGGCAGGGTCATGGTCAGCTGAGCTGAGGGAGGAGACAGGGAGCTGCCTGCTGTGTGTGCTCAGGAGGCCTGTGGAGTCAGGGGTGGAAGGAACTGCTGAGGTTGTGGGGATAGTGCTGGGAGAGGCTCCCAGGACCAGCCCTGGGCCCTACCCCGAGTAATGGCAGAATTCTTGTTACAGAGTCAAACTCTCTGTTTGCCCAATGGCTTGAAAATTTGTTACCTAAAAATGACATAATAGATAAATACAACTATGAACTGAGACAGTACAAACCCAGCAAGAAAGTAGAGAATTTTAGGGATAGATGATGAGGGAAAATTGACCCTTTTGTGGTCCCCTCTGTCACGAGCTCTTTCCATCACAGCAGATGCCTCTTGTAAACATAGATAGAGAAGGTGATGATGACAAAATAGACCACACTCTTGAGGATGAGGAGGAAGTAGGTGTAGTAGGCAGAGGTGTTCAGGAGCTGTAGTTGCAGGGTATCTAGAAGTCATTTTCATTAGTTTCAAGAGTTCTTTTGAGAGAATAGGATATATTAATGGAAGCAGTGGTCACAACTATTTATTTCTAGTCACCTAGGGACACCTCTCCACCATCTTTGTACCCAAAGAAAACAAGTACAACCACCATGAGTACTGTCAGCTCCAGTACAATGCAGAACCCACTTGACAAGTCAAGTCAATCAACAACCTCAGCTAAATTCACTAGATCCTCCCAAGATATTAAAAAAGCAAGGTTATGCTTTTAATGAATGAGTCCTATAGAAAAAAGTATTTTTGATAAATAGCATTTAGCCTGTTTTTGCCCCCACCACATCTCTGAGTAATAATAATAGGTAATATTCATTAACCACAAATGAAATGTCAAACATTTATTCTGTGAGTTTTGTATGTAAAATTCTACTCTTATTTAAGTTTTAAAATAACCAATGAGATTATTAGTTTCAATCCCATTTTACCAGTAAACTGAACCCAGAAATAATTTGCCTGATGCCTTACATTTAAAAAGTGCTAGAAACTACATTTCAATTTCAGCAACATGACTTTGAAGAACGCAGTCTTAGATGCTCTGTAATCCTGCATCTCCATGTGCAATAAATACTCCAGACATCAGAGTTAAGTATATATATGAAGTTAAATTGCTGATTTGGCATCTGAGCCATTATATACTGTGCATCAATGAGATGCCTAAGAAGAATACAAACCTTGGAGATCAGGTAGGGTTCACAGTAGTGTGGGCAGGGGCTTTTAGTAAAGAGGATACTGTAAATAATGGATCAAAGTCTTGATCCCAGGTCCCTGAAACTTTAGGAGCTCAAGCCTCACTCACCTGGTTTTTTTCAGTCTAACATCACAGCTGTCATGTTATAGGAAAATTGCACTTACTCTCCTTTGAAGTTTTGCAAGAAATATATGATATCAAAAACTAATTAACAACAACGATGATGGACCTGACTTGTCTACTCAATTAACTATAAGGCTGAGTTTCTTCCTGTGGAAATTTTCCTTTTCCACACTTTATTTCAATAGAGTCAGAACTCCAGAATCACTAGCATTTGGTATGGAAAAAATCTCAGCAGGTGACAGGCTCATAACTCACTGCCCTTGGTCAGGTCAGGTGTTAGATGAGTTCTGGGTCCCCTGATACTGAGAATGGAGGAGGGGTCAGCAGGACCAGAGCCACAGCATCTAAATTCATGTAGGGAGAAAGGGTCACCAACTAGTTCTGATTCTGTGCTAACTAAATGGATACCTTGTGGAAGACTTTCCACATATGTGATCTTATCTCTCCAATAACTGAGGTGGTGTGATTGTTCCCTATTGTTGTTCAGTCGCTAAGTCATGACCAACTCTTTGCAACCCCATGGACTGCAGCATGCCAGGCTTCCCTGTCTTTCACTGTTTCTTGGAGTTTGCTCAAACTCATGTCATTGAGTTGGTGGTGCTATCCAACCATCTCTTCCTCTGTCACCCTCTTCTCCTCCTGCCCTCAATCTTTTCCAGCATTGGGGACTTTTCCAATGAGTTGACTATCCCAAAATGACAGAGTAGAAGGATGTACGCTTGTCTTCTCCTGAAATAACACTAAAATCACAACTAGCTGCTGAACAACCACAGACAAGAGGATGTTGGAATGCACAAAAAAAATACACCCCAGGTCCAAGGACAAAGGAGATGCTGCAATGAGATGGTAGGAGGGGTGCAATCATGTTAAAATCAAATCCCATACCCACTGGGTAGGTGACCCACAAACTAGAGAACAATACTATCAAAGAAGTTCTCACACTGTTGCGAAGGTTCTAGGCCCCACATCAGTCTTCCCAATCTGGGAATCTGGCAAAAGGATTGAGAATCCCCAAGGAATCTGTTCCCTAATAGCAAAAGAGGAACATATTGCTCAGAAAACATAAGGGATTTACCCATTTTTCATATAGCTAATAAAGAAAAGAACTGGTGTTTAAATTTCAGTCTGTAATACCAAGAAGCCCATACACTTACACCCTTGCCCACAGGCTATCCTGTCTCAGGGCCTGGGCTTTGGGATTCTTGCTCTATATCTACATCATAGAGGAGGAATAGAGAATTGAGTAAGTGTATAAACCATTGTGAACTGATAAACCATTGATTCAGATGGCCTTGGTTGAATCCCCAGATCTAGCTGTGTGGCTTCGTTCAAGGGGCTTAATTTTAATAGCCTCCTCCCATCAATAAAGTGGGTGCAGAGGAAATATTATACCACCTCCTGGGAGTTTAATGAGGATTAAGCAGAAAATATACGCATGCAAGAGAGAGCACAACACCTTGTGCATAAGAAGCTTTCAGTTAGTGTCAGATTTCATGTATTAGCTACTAACATTGAATACAGATGAAAACTATTTGGAAGCAAAGAGAAATCAGGTTTCCCCAGTCATTAGAAGCAAAGTCACACTCTTCTGATGATGTGGAAGAATGGCATTGAGACATGTATACTATCATGTAAGAAACGAATCGCCAGTCTTTGTTCGATGCAGGATACAGGATGCTTGGGGCTGGTGCACGGGGATGATCCAGAGAGATGATATGGGGTGGGAAGTGGGAGGGGGTTTCATGTTTGGGAACTCATGTACACTCGTGGTGGATTCATGTCAATATATGGCAAAACCAATACAGTATTATAAAGTAAAATAAAGTAAAAACAAAAATTTTAAAAAAGTAGACATTTAATTTCCAAACCCATGGGGTTTCAAAAGTATCTTGGATATTAATCTCTCATTTTGATATTAATTTCTCATTTAAATGCCTTCTTCTCTGGTGCCTCAGACGGTAAAAGCATCTGCCTGTAATGCGGGAAACCCAGGTTCGATCCCTGGCTCAGGAAGATCCCCTGGAGAAGGAAATAGCAACCGACCCCAGTATTCTTGCCTAGAAAATTCCCTGGATGGAGGAGCCTGGTGGGCTACCGTCCATGGAGTCACAGAGTCGGACACGACTGAGTGACTTCACTTTCTTTCTTTCTTTCACTTTCTCTACAATCACCTATGTTTTCTCAGTCTTTCAACTTCACTGAGGCTTTCAATGGCTTAATCAAAGATCTCTCTTGGTAAACGTCATGTTGTCTTTGAAAATGAGGCTTCCCAAGTGGAGCTAGTGGTAAAGAATCCACCTGCCAATGCCAGAGACAAAAGAGACGCGATTCAATCACTGGGTCAGGAAAATACCCTGGCAAAGGGCATGGCAACCCACTCCAGTGTTCTTGCCTGGAGAAGCCCATGGACAAAGGAACCTGGTGAGTCCATAGGGTCACAAAGAGTTGAACACAACTTAGCCTGCTCTAGAAAATATGTGGGCTGTTTTCAAATATCTTTTGATATTGATTTATAACATAATTCCACAGTGATAAGAGTACAGACTCTGTATGATTTCAGTACAAAACTATGAAATTTTTGCACCTTGCTTTATGTCCCCAGACATAAAGTGTCTCCTGGTTTATAGTCTATGGGAACTTAAATAGAATTTGTATCCTGCTGCTGTTTGAAAATTATATAAATCTTAATTATGTTGAGTTGGTTCATAGTGATTTTCATATCTACTATATCATCCTACTTTTCTGTATATTCATTCTATTAATTTTTCAGAGTTTGATATTGAAATTCCAACAAAATCTTATCTACTTAAAAAATAACTTTAATATATAGTGGAACTATATGTAAGTTTGTTCAGTATTTTCCAAGTCTCCTGTTAATGTGTTATTGTACTTTCATAATTTAAAAAAATAAAAAAAGAGGGAGAAAAATTAAAAATAATTTAAAAAATGAAACAAAGCCACAGTAATGAATGAAGCCCATTGTTTAGATAATTCAGGGCCTATCACTATACCCTCTAATTTACAGTCCACTCACACCAAAACCAGCATTTACTGTATTAAGATGGGTCCTAGGAAATGATAGTATATTGAATTAAAATATCACTCAGTCTACTTCTGCAAATCCAAACAGTCTGATTTTTCTACCTTAAACCAAGAAAGTTCAAAATTTAAGTTTATCCAGAGGAAAAAAATTGTGCTGTAGCCTGACATAAAGGCGAACATAGACAAAACTTACTGTTTTCATCGTTCAGACGTGCTTTTGTAGAATGAACATCAGTGACTTCTGTAAGAAAGGAGACCAAGTATTAGTTTATTGTTCATACCTAGTTTTTGACACTGTGATATGAATGTATGTGTGTGTCTCTATACATACTCATAATCTACATATTTATCATGTATAATCTATGTATTATATGTATATATACATATATATATACATATATACTTTGCCAATAAAGAGTCAGGAGAGATACTGATTAAAAATATCAGCCCCACAAATCCACAAATAATTGGTCTTTCCCACTATAGACCAGGGAAGTTAAAAAGATAATTTGATCAGGAGGGGGAAAAGTTAGAGGATGAAATGAATGCAGATATATTGAAAATTTTACTATTTTCCTGTGTTGGACAGCTTTTGTAGAATAAATATTAGTGCCTTCTAGAAGAAATGAGATCAAATATTATCGGTCAACTTTGCCTATTATTTTAGAGTCTGCCCATATGTCTATACATATACATGTGTGTCTGTGTGCATATATCTGTACATATATATATTCTCCTGACAGAGAGACAAAAGAGGAGTCATTAAAAGTTTGACAGTGATGAACCCAATTGCAGTTAATTGGTCTTTTTCACTTTGTTCAGTTGCTCCGTCCTGTCTGACTCTTTGAGGCCCCATGGACTGTAGCCCGCCAGGCTCCTCTGTCCACGGAATTTTTCAGGCAAGAATACTGGTGTGGGTTGCCTTTTAAGCCAGGAAAACTTCAAAAGGGAAAATAATCAGAAAGGAAAAATGACTGAAGCCTGACTTACAGGCAAACATATACAAAAACTTACCACTTTCATCCATCAAACCATCCTTTGGAAGTTCAGTAGTAATGACAATTGAAGTGACAACTATAAGAAATGAAAACAGTTATTAATAAGCTTTTCATGCCTGTTATTTGACAGTGTGCACATGGGTTTATACATGTGTAATTGTAACACACACATATATGTATATACTCTACTGACAAAAAAAATTCATTAAAAATAGGAGCCCCATAAACCAAGAATAGTTGGTCTGATTCTGTGCAATTCAGTAGATCAATTCAGCATCAAAACGAACTCATCTGATCCCAGAAACTAAAATAGAATCTCATGTTTGAAGGAGTCTGGCTCAAGCAAATTTCCAATCTGGGAAAAATAAACAACCAGCCACACCTTTCTCTATCACTCATATTCCCATTATCAGCTACTCTTGCACAAGATTCTACAGATGTGGTGTGGGTGGGAATAAAGAAAACAATATTGAGAGTCTAATAGTCACTGAGTGATTATTACTGTGCCAGGCACTAATTTAAATACTGCACATGCAATATCTTGTCCCAGTGACACTGGGGTGAACTGTGTTTTGGGAGATTTCATGATATGAAACAGGAATAAGAATTAGAGGGTAACTTGCTGAGAGTCATACCAGTGATGGCAGAGCCAGCATTCCAAGGATCATGGTGGGGAAATAAATGAGACAAACATATGGAAGGTACTTTGCAAAAATAACATAGAAATGTAAGAAATTAATCTATAGAAAGAAAACAGAATTCCACCACTGTGGACACTAAAACCTTCTCTTCTATATATCTCAAGTATTCTTACCAATGACAATTTTATTATGGGGGCTTGGCATTTCAGTGGAATTTTTTAAAGGACAGAAAAATAGGTCAAATCATGTTTATAATCCCCCAACCATTGAAAACCAGAGGCAAGAATTGTATTTATTTGCAATTTTAAAAAGGCATTCATATAAGTAAAACATTTTCTGTATAGATAACGGTTTGTTGGATAGAGGAAAACTGTCACAAAAGTCAACTGGGCTCCTCCTTAGAAATTTGCTGCAGAATGAAGTTAACTGAAATGACCTCAGTAACTTTGTTGCCATGAGTAGCCTATGGGAAACATTTGTCTGATCAATTAAGTGCCAAGTGTAACACATTATAACCCAAACCTCGCCTTTATGATAAGCATCACCATGAAAGTTATTTGAATTCTTATTTTTTTCTGATCACTAGAAAACTTAAAATCTAAGGACAATTAAGTCCATAGTTATATTATAACAGCACTTTGTCTGTTTGCTTCCCCTTTATTAGCCACAGAAATAAAGATTCAGGGCTACTTTAAAATCTTACTTTAAAGAGTCTTATAAAAGATACAAAAAACCCGCAATGAAGTTATGAATAAGTACACCTGTGTTATGTTTTTGAAAGCAAGCATTTTCACTGTCATTACTTCACTTACTCTTCATTGCAGTCCCAAGACAAAATGTTCAAAGTAAGTGTTTGAAGCTAATTTGATCACTGGACAAACTAAGGGTCAGAGAAACTTACTTCAGAAATATGGATGGCTCAGTGCAAAAGTCTCTACATTTTATTATATTTTTGGACATGTTTCCCACTGTTTAAAAAGGGTTTTAACCAGAGGGAAAAGTCCAAACTGATTCCTTCTTATGGGCCCTCTGGGACCTTTAGGCAGTTGTGTTCTTATGAAGGACTTTAAGTTATTCAGAACTTTTGAATGATTACAGAAAGGCCATATACTCATTGCTGTACGGCATCCTCCTGGAAGAGTAATTCACCCCAGTGTGTTCATTCACATCCCTTCAGGCCTGGTGTGTGCTAGGGTTGCAATGAGAGTTGTGGGAGGAATTTTCCATTAGCAAGCAATACATTCATTATATAGAATGTACGTCTCTACACTTTAGCCTCACCCCATTTTTGTTTACAAAATTTTACCTTATGGTGGTATATAAAACACAAATCTTGAAAATATAAGACCATGTATCATAATAAAAATACAGTGGTCAAATTATTCCACTTTCTATTGAGCTGCAATCTAACTCTCTCATACAAACACCATTTTGTCAATAATATGCATTTGTAAGCAAGATTGAAATGAGGTGACTTTGCTCGATAAGCAGAATATTCATAAAAGACATAATTATTCTTCCTTCCTGATCATCTAAGATCAACAACAGTGGAATTTCTCTCTGTGTGCTTTGCTGGAGAGCTGCAGTCCATGGTGTTGCAAAGAGTCAGACACAACTGAGAGACCGAACAAGTGTGCTATGAACACTATCAGTTCAGTTCAGTCGCTCAGTCGTGTCCGACTCTGCGACCCCATGAATCGCAGCACACCAGGCCTCCCTGTCCATCACCAGCTCCCGGAGTTCACTCAGACTCATATCCATCCCGTCAGTGATGCCATCCAGCCATCTCATCCTCTGTTGTCCCCTCCTCCTCCTGCCCCCAATCCCTCCCAGCATCACAGTCTTTTCCAATGAGTCAACTCTTCGCATGAGGTGGCCAAAGTACTGGAGTTTCAGCTTTAGCATCAGTCCTTCCAAAGAACACCCAGGGCTGATCTCCTTCAGAATGGACTGGTTGGATCTCCTTGCAGTCCAAGGGACTCTCAAGAATCGTCTAGGTGCTTCCATATACATTGTTTTATTTAAACCATATAACAGTCCTAAAAGCCATCATTATAAACAATATTTTGGCTGATGAAATCAAGGTGGGTAGTATTTAAGCACATTTCTTAAGCTTCAAACTCGACCCCATGGACTGCAGCCTACCAGGTTCCTCTGTCCATGGGATTTTCCAGGCAAGGGTACTGGAGTGGGGTGCCATTGCCTTCTCTGGTAAGGAAATAGCTCAACATTTTAAAAAAGATTTATATTTGTTTTTCATTAATGGACAGAAGATATGGGGTATTCCCTTTGAAAAAAATGTTCTGGGAGGCTGCATTGACTAACTAAAGGAAAAAAGATCTCCTGATATTTTCCTCTTTTATTTTTCTCATGTTTGATGATACGTATGTGTTCTTTCTCCATGCATTTTCAGTCATGATTAATCAGCTGAACTTCAAATATATGTCAGTGGTCTTCGTGGTGTTTCCCTGTTGGGATGGCAGAACTCTGTTGCCATTTTTTTCTCTCCAATAAACCTTAGTAACATGAGAGGAAATTTCTCCAGAAGACAAAGGTACGTTCCAGCATTATTGCAGCTGATTTCAGGAATTGAAGGAAGAAATATAGTGGGCTTGGGGGACACGTCTACATCAAAGTCTCTATCTGTAGGGGAAAATAAAGTAGTCATTAAAAAGAGCTGCTAGATAAATACAAACATTGTGTGGTTTGAAACAACCCAGCAAGAGGTAAAAGGAAGAAAAGTTGCCATTGAATTACAGCCTGGCTGTTCATCTACAGTAGATGGTATGTGATCACTGTTCTTATTTTCAATGGGAAGAGATATTCAAGCCATCATGTAACTTGAAAAAAGTCCCAGCTACTAAGTAACAGAGGATAGATTATGTTGCCCTTCATTCTTTTTCCACATGTTAAAGTGAGGTGTGACTTTTAACTGACCCGTACAAGGCTTCCAACATTTATGAACACATTTTTAAACAATCTCTTTCATTAGTAGAATAGACATATATACACTACAATGTGTAATATAGATAACTCATGAGAAGTTGCTACTTAACACAGGGAGTCCAGCTTGGTTCTCTGTGATTACTCAGAAGAGGGGTGAGGGGAGGGGAGGAAGGCTCAAGAGGGAGGTGTTATATGTATAATTATGGCTGATTTGTGTGTGTTGTTCTATGGTGGAAACCAACATAACATTGTAAAGAAATTTTCCACCAATTATAAAATAAATTTTAAAAACTAGAAAAAATATATATTTAAAAAATCTTTTATTCTATCATTCAGTTCAGTTCAGTCGCTCAGTCATGTCCAACTCTTTGTGACCCCAAGAATTGCAGCACGCCAGGCCTCTGTGTCCATCACCAACTCAAGGAGTTTACTCAAATTCATGTCCATTGCGTCGGTGATGCCATCCAGCCATCTCATCCTCTGTCATCCCCTTCTCCTCCTGGCCCAATCCCTCCCAGCATCAGAGTCTTTTCCAATGAGTCAACTCTTCACATGAGGTGGCCAAAGTATTAGAGTTTCAGCTTCAGCATCAGTCCTTCCAAAGAACACCCAGGACTGATCTCCTTTAGAATGGACTGGTTGGATCTTTTTGCAGCCCAAGGGACTCTCAAGAGTCTTCTCCGACACCACCGTTCAAAAGCATCAATTCTTTGGCACTCATCTTTCTTCACAGTCCAACTCTCACATCCATACATGACCACAGGAAAAACCATAGCCTTGACTAGACAGACCTTTGTTGGCAAAGTAATGTCTGCCTTTGAATATGCTACCTAGGTTGGTCATAACTTTTCTTCCAAGGAGTAAGTGTCTTTTAATTTCATGGCTGCAATCACCATCTGCAGTGATTTTGGAGCCCCCAAAAATAAAGTCTGACACTGTTTCCACTGTTTCCCCATCTATCTGCCATGAAGTGATGGGACCAGATGCCATGATCTTCGTTTTCTGAATGTTGAGCTTTAAGCCAACTTTTTCACTCTCCTCTTTCACTTTCATCAAGAGGCTTTTTAGTTCCTCTTCACTTGCTGCCATAAGGGTGGTGTCATCTGCATATCTGAGGTTATTGATATTTCTCCCAGCAATCTTGATTCCAGCTTGTGTTTCTTCCAGCCCAGCGTTTCTCATGATGTATTCTGCATATAAGTTAAATAAGCAGGGTGACAATAGACAGCCTCAAAGTACTCCTTTTCCTGTTTGGAACCAGTCTGTTGTTCCACGTCCAGTTGTAACTGTTGCTTCAGGTCAGGTGGTCTGGTATTTCCATCTCTTTCAGAATTTTCCACAGTTTATTGTGATCCACACAGTCAAAGGCTTTGGCATAGTCAATAAAACAGAAATAGATGTGAGTTGTATATATTTCAAAATTTATAAAATTTTGAATAATAAAATGCAAAATATAAGTACAGAGTTATAAAATCATTTATTTAATCTTTTATTTATTAACTTTTAAGGAAATACAAGAAATATAAGAAGAAAGAGTATTAGATTTTAGTAAAGAGCATTAAAATTAAACCTGAATAAATGAAAGACATATAGTTGTGAAAGAAAACTCAAAATCATAAAGATGCTAATCTTTCCTAAATTCATGTATATGCTTATAATTCCAATCAGATTAAGAAAATATTTTGTTTTTGTCCAATGGTATAAGTGTTGGGGAGTAAGCTAGTTAAGTTATATAAATATGAAATAATTTAAAAATTATTTTTTAAGAATAATAATGAATAGACATTTGGCATAGCAGACCTCATCTGCTATTGTAAATAATATGATAATGGTATAGGAATATTGAGACATGAACGAATCCAAAATTTTCCAGCCAATATTCCAAGTATATACTGAAATAAAGCTACTACAAAAACATGTTTAAATGTTGGAGAAATAATAGATTATTTTAAAACTAGACTTGAACTATTGGTTATTTGTTATAAAAACAAAAATAGCTTTCTATCAAACATCATAAGTTAGATTTATATTTAAAAGCATCTAGAGGTATGAGCTAGAAAGAACAAGCACGAAACTAATTGAGTCCTTGGGTAGAGAAACTTGGAATAGAAAGATGACAAGAGAACAGGAGACACACTTAATTTTTAAGAAAGAAGAATGTAGACAATCTTTCCTTTCTACAGCATTTCCAAATCAGTATTTTTTAAAAAGAATTCATTACAAGAAGATACTGAAGATTGTAGAGAGAAAAGTGACATGATCACCTCTGAGCTTTAGGAAGATAAAGTGCAGGAAGGTGAGTTGGTCAGGGAAGCAGACATGTTTCAGAGATGGTCGTCATAAGCCACTGAGAGGCGTCTGAGGACCCAGGCTACTGCAGTGACAGTGAGGGTGGACAGAAAGGCTGGTACAATAAATATTAACATGTTTGTCAGAATTTCTAAGGTATTCACCTGGGAAAATTTAAATTATCAACAATGCTGAAAGTAAAGAAAAAGATGTTTTAATACCCCAATACACACTCTGTGGTGGAGCTTCAAGGTCAAGGTTGTAGGGAGCCATCCTATCCAAGTCCTTCAATAAGATTTCAATCACCTCACAGCAAACCAAGGTAAAGAAGGAGCTGAGTGCAAATATTCTATTTTTTCCTGTGCCAAGGAGATACAGGAAGTTTGAAACTTTGGGATGTTCTTCTCCAAAGACCTATTCTTTCAGTATAGAAAACGATTCCAGAAGCTGTTTTACTGATCCCTCTTACTGGTTCAACCATGCCAAGTATGACAAAAGTAGACCCTCTCATTTTTTTATTTAGTGAAGTGAAAGTTGCTTAGTTGTGTCCGACTTTCTGTGACCCCCATGGACTGCAGTCCATGGGATTCTCCAGGCCAGAGTACTGGAGTGAGTAGCCTTTCCCTTCTTTGGGAGATCTTCCCAACCCAGGGATCTAACCCAAGTCTCCCACATTGCAGGCAGATTCTTTACCACCTGATCTACCAGGGAAGCCCTTTCTTATTCAGCTACATATTAATTTAAATCTTCTAGCTCCACTAAGACTTCTGGCACCTCCTTTGTGCTCAGCCCTTGCTGAATACTTTTGACAGCAGAGAGGAAGCAGAGAGTCATGGGCCTATCTCAGCCAAGGCTGTGGTTTTGTCTTTCAACCATCTGGGCTCCAAGTGGCTCCTGGGAGGAAAGCTCATTGTAGAGGACTCCTATCTGTCTCACTAATACCCTCTTTACTCAGGGCTGAGGCCACAGATAACATTGACAAGCACTAATGGTTATTAGTGTGTGACAGGCACAGGTCTAAGTGCTCTATATGTATTGACCCAATAAATCTTCCAGCAATCCTACAACATGGGAACACTTATTACATCCTTTTAATTAATGGAGAGACTGAAGCTGAGAACACTGAGCAAGGTTGCTGTATGCCTTGTGTGGGTACCTACACATATTAGAAAAAAGGGGTGTCATTGGTAGAAAGGGACATGCTCCAACACAGTTTTTGAACTGCACACAGTAAGTCAATTAACACTCTGTACAGCTGCTTCCGAAAATCCCTGCTTCACTTTTGAATTTTTTCAATGTGGTGGCCACCTCCTCCATGAACTTGTCCTCTCCCAGCTCAGGCACAATGACCTCTTAGTTACACCATACACCCTAATGCTCAGGTTCTTATCACAAAGGGTTTTCCATTTCTGAGCAGCTCTCAGGCTGTTACCAATGAGGTCAGGCGTGTGTCCAAAGAATTTCAGTGAAGAATTCCAGCAAAGAAAGTGGTCAAACCAACCTATCAATTCAGTGCCCATGACTGAGCTGGAAGTCCTCTACTCTCTTTTCCTGACACCTATGGAAAATATTTCTGTCCTTCCTAGCAGGGTGAAATGGAGCGGTGCAGCACCAAACGTGATCATCAAGGGGCATGTCTCTGTGTTCCATCCTGATACTTTTCTTTGGCTTGATAGAGTTGTTATGCCTATTTTTTCCATTAAAAAATTCTTAGAACTCAGATGTCAGGAAAAATTTGTTGTATAAAATACTCTCTGCAGAGAGTTCTCAACATTACTCCCATACCCAAATATTGAATTCAAAGCAGATCAAAGAAATAAACGTGCAGAACAGAACCTTATTGGAAAAATATAAACGACAGTAAGTTTATTCTTCAGGCTTTCTGAAGTTGCGAAATAGTTAAAATACACGGTCCCTGGCCCAGAAAAGCAAGTTCAAATTGGTTCCTTTACTAACCAATCCTGTCTTCTCTGCAGTCACAGAAGTGAGAAGGACCTGAAACCTTGACCTGTGGTTGTGGGATTCTCATGAAGAAGTGTGGTGACCAGGAAGAGCAGCAGCATCCAGGGTGCAACAGAACAGAAGGGATTTTGGGTTGGGGATAAGTCCATGAGCAATATTCTAGAATGCTTTCCTGTGTCAGGCTGGGAATCAGCCCATTTCAGAGGGAGACGTGTCACTTTATCTGTTACTGCTAGCACAGCAGTTCTTATAAATCAACTTGAATAAGAATAAGCTATGGAGCTTAAGAATACGCCTGCAATGCGGAAGACCTGGGTCGGATCCCTGGGTTGAGAAGATCCCCTGGAGAAGGGAAAGGCTACCCACTCCAGTATTCTGACCTGAAGAATTCCATGGATTGTATAGTCCATGGGATTGCAAAGAGTCAGACACGACTAAGCAACTTTCACTTTCATGTGGAGCTTATTGAAGCTTCATTTCCAGCTGTCAGTCCAAGATTTGTTTTCATGGTGTTGAATGCCACTCAGAACATGCACTTTTACTCAAATCCAGATATTTCTGATGCAGGTGGTCCATGGGCCACAGTTTAAGAAACAGTGTTCTGATAGAAATTTGAAGGATCCAGTACAAAAGAGACATAAACATATGAATCTGGTATTTCTGTACTTCAGTATTAATTTATGTTCTTAAACCTAACCCAATAAGAAAGCCTCACCCCTTTCTTAACTGAACTTTCAGTTGAAATAGATACCACTCATTGTCTGGTTGTTGACCCAAATTGTTTTTTCAGTTGAATTATTGAGAAAAATATAATCTGATAAGTCTCATTCCAGTTTAGGATTTGGTTATATCAAAGTTGGAGGCTGGGTGGAAAGAATCTCTGGCTTTGCTTGTTTAAAACAGAACAGTTCTGGCTGCGGGTTGAACAGAAGGTGTAAGCAGAATACAACGGTTAGCCCAACTACAGCAATCACCTTTTTCCTGCACTTTCTCTGTGTCGGCCATGCCCTGGTTGGTGATGTAAGGGAAATATCAGTTTGTTCAAAATATAAGTCAGATACCAGCTTGAGGTTCAGAAAGCCCAAGTTTTCATTCCATCTTTTCTCATTCTTCATAATCCTGAATAATGAAGGTGCTTCATTCCCTCCCATCTGCTTTGGATAATGATTAGATAAATGGTTCAGTATAGCTAATCATCTCATTCTATTCTCCTAAATATCTCCAGGCACAGATCAGTCCCAGGTGCCCTATCATCCTTGTCCTAAAGAGAAGGTGAAATAGACTCCACTAGCTCCTGCTCCTGCTGCTGCTGCTGCTAAGTCGCTTCAGTCGTGTCCGACTCTTAGCGACCCCATGACTGCAGCCCACCAGGCTCCTCCGTCCATGGATTTTCCAGGCAAGAGTACTGGAGTGTGATGCCATTGCCTTCTCCGCACTAGCTCCTAGGGGAGCTAAAAGAATATGTTGCCTGGCAGCTGCTTGCCTGAGGCCTAAAGGTGGGGACCTAGTTTTAGAAAAAATGTGGTTTCTGAGAGGAGGGATGAGTAGTAATTGAACATAAATGTTGGGGAATGGGCATTGAAGTCAGGATTTCTCTTCCTTCAGAGTAAAGAGAATTGGGGAAAGTAAGTGTGGCAAGGGCTGGTCTATACTGTATACCATGGCTGTGCTTGGCCGTGACAAGCAAAATTTCCAGTGCAGTGTAAAGGAAGTCTAAACCAACGTGCTTCTCCCAGACACCACAGTAGTACATTCCAGAATCACTTTCTTGCAGGTTTGAGATTGCAAAAGTATAGCTCTTCTCTTTATAAACTTTGTACTTCCCTTCACTGATTCCTGATTCCAACACAACCTTTGAGTAGGAGATGTCGTAGTAAAGAAGGCGTTGGGGAGCTGTGCCCTCCTGGTACTTGTACCAGTGGATATATTTGACGGTTTGGGTAATAAGATCACAAATGATTTCAACAAATGACCCAGACCCAGCTGCCTTAGTAATTGACATCTTCTCCCCTTCCATGTTGGAAGACACCTGCATGACTGAAATTGGAAAAGCAACAAAAAATAATGAGGAAGAGGAAACAGCATTTCTTAGTACGACCCCACCCCCACCCCGCAGCACACATACACCGTTGCCACAAAACACAGAACAATCCCCCCAACATCCAGGCAACACACTTACCAGGAGCCAGGAAAACCAGAAGCAGCGCTGGGACCCACATCATGCCTGGGACAGTGAGCTAGACTAGGTTCCCGGTATAAGTGACAGGCAGGTCAGTCAGAGAATATCTCTCTTAAAGACCAGCAGGCCGAGCCCAGAGTGGGTGGGGGCTGGTTAAGACCT
This sequence comes from Oryx dammah, assembly GCF_014754425.2. Classification (NCBI taxonomy): domain Eukaryota; kingdom Metazoa; phylum Chordata; class Mammalia; order Artiodactyla; family Bovidae; genus Oryx; species Oryx dammah. Next base: position 82,907,971 of record NW_024070202.1, on the reverse strand, counting down.
GGGGAGGAGCCCCACCTCTCTGTACCAACGCCTTTCTGGAGGGCCCCCCTGTGGCAGGCTGAGAGCAGCCACCTCCCCCACAGGAGAAGAGAAGCCTGAGCTCTGAGAGCTCAGAACTGCAAGCAGAGGGATCAGATCGAGGGGCAGGCAGAGAAATATGGACAAGCTTGCCTGTGGCCTAGTGGAGTGAGCAGAGCTGAACTGGGCTAATCAGTTCAGTGTTTCAGTGTTAGTGTTGATGCCATGGTCTTGTCCGGTGATTAAATGTCTTTCTATTCCTTCCCTGAACTCTCATTCTTTTTACACCTGTAAGCAAACTCTGAGGCAGCAACTCGCAAACCTAATAAGAATTGAATCGGCCTTATTATAAAAATTAAGATCAGTTATGTTGGTCTACATTTGACTCTCCTTAAAAGTAAATGGATGGGTGTTTGTATGCATGTCTTATAATTCAATTTGTTGGAAGATTTATGTTCATTCTCAAGTAAAAGGCTGCTTCATATAGAGTTTCCAGATTTCATTTTAAAAAAAGGAGCTTCACGGTGTTTTGAACAAACTGAAACTAAAAAAAAAAAAAAAACAGTTTTTATTTATTTGAAATTCAGGGAAATCAAAGCATCAATGAGGTATCACCTCATCCCTGTCAGAATGGCTAGTATACGCAAGGCTGGAAATAACAAGTGTTGAAGACGTGGGGAAAAGAGAAGCCTTGTGCACTGTTGGTGGGAATGAAAACTGGTGGAGTGCTATGGAAAACAGTATGGAGCTTCCTCCATAAGTTAGAAGTGGAACTACCACATGATCCAGCAGTTCCACTTCTGAGTGTTCATCCGTAGAAAACAAAAACACTAAAATATATCTAAATGCCTATGTTCATTGTTTATAACAGCTGAGACTTAGAAACAAGTTAAGTACCCATCAATGGATGAATAAAGTTGCTGTGATATATATATATATATATAATTACCAATACGTGGCCCCTAATTTCCTGACTGCTTTACAGCGCTCTCTCTTGACTTGCTCTTTTTCTCTCTCTACTATTCTGTTTCTCTTCTTCCCCATTGTACTGATCTTCATATCCCTCTGTCAGTCCACCTCTTTGTCCACAGATCTCTCCCTCTCCTATTGCAACCCCACCATGGCTCCTTCTCTCTCTTTTTTTCCCAGATCTGACTTCTTCCCTTTCCCTCTTTCTCTTGATCTCTCCTCTTTTTACAATTTCCTTCCTTATCACTATTTCTGTCACTTTCTCTCCCTCTACTTGTCTGTCTCTAACACCTATCTTTCCTTTTCTATTTCTCCATTTGTAACTCTTAGGAGTTTTACTTCCCTGTCTCTACCTCTCTTTCCATTTCCTCCCATGGTCACAATAACAACTTTAATTTCTCTGTTAATCCAACAGCTGAACTATCTCAGGATTGGCATCTGTTAATTTACTTTCCATATTAAAATGCTGAGATTTTTGAGTCCCCTGTAGGTTGAGTAACTGGGGATTGTATCCTGCACATTTTGGATATTAGGTTATGGGCTCTAGGAAGTATTTTTAAATACTATGGCCAGTGCTGAGTTTCTCTGTTAGCCGAGAAGTGACCTAATTATGGAAGGTAAGTTCCTACCTGCTCTTGAAGGGCAGGTCCAAATACTGCAGTTTTTGAGGGCTTTGAAGTGCTATTCACACTGCATTGTGTGTACCATTGAGAGTAGTTTCAAAGTAAAATGTATAGAATGTGGTTATGATTCTATAACCATACCTTTCATAATGTAGATTTTTATAAACATTTTTCTTAGAGGTATAAATTTGTGAATATTAAAAAATACCTCAGAGTCCCAATAACCTAAATAAGGATGACTTAATTCATTTTGTTGACTGAACCAGAATATCTCTGTGTCAGACATTAACTACAAACCCTAACTTATGCAGGCAGCAAGGGTAGCAGTCCTGGGAGGATGGTACTGTCCTTGTCTCCACTTACAAGGAGGCAGGTGAGACTGAGGGTGAGTGACTGGTCCAGGGTCCCACAGCAGACGGGGCAGAGCCGAGACTCAGGTTCCCCATCTGGTACCAGGATCTGCTCTGGTCCTGAGCAGCATGGATGTTTCTGGAGTGTACAGGAGCTTCTGCGATGACAGGCATGGTTCAGTCACAGCAGGTGGGCTCCATGTGCCTCCAGGTCGGAGCACGTTGTGCAATCTCTTCAAATCGTCAAGGGAAACCTTTTATTCTCACAAATTTGAGCATTTAAATATACAGCCAATTGTAAAAGCAGCAACTCTGCTTAAATATTTAACCAAAAAAGGAAAGAGTAGATCTTAAAACTTCGTCTTGGAAGGAAAAAAAATAATCTGAAACTATATACATTGAAGGATGTTGACTTAGTATGGTGACTATTTCAGCATATATACAAATATCAAATCACTATGTTGCATGACAGAGACTAATGGAATGTTTTATACCAATTATATCTCCACTGAAAAATAATAAAAATTTTTTTGAAAGAAGGGAAAAGCAGTGGACTGAATGCAGTAGCTGGGCAGCTGGCATTGGAGCAAGTGAACTAGCAGAGGCAGCCAGATTCCCAGCAAACAGAAGCCCTGCCCTGCATCTCTGGTTCTCAACACATTTCAGCCTCTCGTTTCCACAACAGTGTTCAGACATAAAGCAAAAATGTGGGCATATAAAGAGCAGCTCCTCTTGTAAAATGCTTTAAAACAAATTTTTGGGAGGCCTCAACCACGGTCTACAGGATGTCTATGTCACAGCTTATGTTTGGTACATGAACTTTGTTGCAAAAATACAGAGTAAAAAACATATTTTTGCCTTTTCATGTTACATTTCAAGTATATTTTGTGTTCTGTCCTTTTCTGCATGAAAAAAAAAAAAACTTTCATTGAAAGTCATCAAAAGAGAAAAAAATCTTGACGATGGAGTTTCCTTTTTGAAAGCTGAAATGAGGACACCCACTGCTGATGTTAGTAAATGGCTAGTAAAGAGTTCATTAACTGTAACTACCTCACAAACATGGTACCATATCCACATACATTTACTCACCTGCCTGTGGCTAGTAAGATACTGTCCTGGTCCACCCTATATTCAGAGAGACTAAGTCTGATCCTTTAATGTAAAGTTGGAGAAAAGGCTTGTGCTGTGTACCTAATCAAAAGCTCTCTTAATGTTTGAGTAGCATTTCTTTGTAAGTAAAATCTCTTTTTACTTCGGTTTGCAGAATGGAATTTTTTGTTTCATATCTCAGATTTCTTTGGTATTTTTAACACCCTACATTGCTCTCCTGTTATTTAGCTCATGCATATTCACTGTTTGTACAACTGTAAAAAACAGTAAAACTAAACATATCAAAATGATTAGTTTTGTTTTTCTTGTTTTGCATTGCATATTTGGCCTAGTCTTGGAATCACAACAAGAAGACATGATGGATGGTGAATACATATAAAAAGTACCAGATATTTTGTATTATGTATCATGAAATAATAGCTTTCTTATAGATGTATTCCCTAAAACAGTCTGAGTACTCTTATTTTGAACCCACTCTGTGAAAGTTTTCCCTTGTGTTTAGGTAATTTGAATTCAAATGAACTCAATTATATTGTGAGTTGTTTTTGTAAAACAGAAATATTCAATGCAATGCTTCATGGGAAGGCAGTGTGTCTGTCAATTTCCTTTCATTATTCACCATCATTCAAGTAAAATCCAACTGTATGATGGAGATAGTTTGGCTTGGGTAGAAACTGGTCATTTATGCAGACCTAATCAACTCCATCCATGCTTGGTCTAAGAATGGGCCACAGGACAGAAGTGCAGACAGAGGCTCCCTGGGAGGCTGAGGTCTAAGTAGGAGGAGCTCCTTACAGGGAGAAAATGGGGGAGGGCAAGCACCAGGGTCTGACCTTGGACCTAAACCTCAGGAATTCAGTGGTGTCATCACAATGAGAACGTCCTGTGTCAGGAATGGACCCACGCCTACAGCACGACCACAGTTGGGGCCTGAACTGGACGTCAGGGTGTGACTTTAACCTGAGAAGGGACTCCACCCCTGACATTGGCTGTACCAGTTAGATGTGGCCAGTCGTCCTAGGAGGGCAAGGCCCCCCAGATGCTGGCTCTCAGAGCAGAGACCAAGAAGAATGAAGGCTGTGACTTGAATGTGCCCTGAAGTCAGAACGTGAGAGCTGAAGCCATGACCTCAGCAGTGGAGCTCTGCTTCGCTCTGAGACTGGACAGATGGAATCCAGGGCATGGACCCCCATCCTGGGCCTGCTGGGTGGGGAGGGGGTGGGACACCTGCTCTTCAGGCTCATGTGTCTCTGCAACCCTCTGCTATTCACCCATCACGTTGTCATCTGATGTTAGTGCCCCAGTAAGCCTTGTTCAAGTTAACTTGTAGTCATTTTGTCCCTTTTGGGGAATTCACATGACTTAATGTATGACACTCAATTGCACAGGTGAGAGAGCATGCCCTTGGAACCTCTGCTCCTACGAGGAAAAAAGCGCTGCGCATCTGTCCATGCAGCTTGGTTCAGGGGTCAGGTCTTGTGTCACCCTGTTTACACTGAGAAAACGAAACCAAGAAGTAACAGCCTCAGTAAGTCACAGATCACGGAAGAGCACAGATGGTTGGTGGAAAGTCAGGGATGGTTTCAGGGCTGCAAAGAAGCCCTGTCTGCTCCTTCCTTCAGGGTCCAGAACATGGCAGAGGAGCAGCATCTGAACATCCTACGTGTAAGTTTCCCAACTTATATAGGAGCTGATAAGAGGAACTTTAATGTGTATAATGGGGAACCTGGACCCATAGCCTAGAGTGTTTTGATAACAATCCCATGCGAGTGTACAGGGATATTTTCTTCCATTAGCTGTGACCCTTTGAAAGTGAGCAAACTTGGCTGGGGTTTAACTGTTCTCATTTCCTGGTGACACCCCAGCTACCCCTTGCACAGCCTCAACCAGTAGGGGCCAGTTTGAGCATTTTCCAAGAATCAACCACATTAAGCAGGGAGTGTAAACAAAAGAAGCCTGAGAAAATGAAACTCCATCAGCATATCAGGCCCCTCCAGCTGCCATTCAGGCTGTCACTCCCACCCCCACTGCCCTCCCCTATCTGTACCTCCCAGGCCAGGGCAGCCCAGGGCAAGTTGGGGCAGGAGGTTTCTGAGACGTTGGAAACCCCTGGAGACACTGCCCAGCAGGGCCCTGTCTGTAAAATCAGCTGCACAACACTTTCAGTGATTTGCAAGTTTCCCTCTTGCCTCCTACACTTAATACACTGTTTTTTCACAATGAAGACATAGTTCCAGATCTCGAAGACCAGGGCCACATATTTTGTCTCGAGAGGTCTGATCAAATTCATTAACAACCAAGGAATTGATCTAAATTAGATTTCATCCATCTTGTATCTGATTGGTTTGTGTTTTGGAATGGGAACCCTATGTGGTTTTCCATGGATTTATTTCACAGTGAAGCTGATTGTGTGCAAAGAAACAATGTGATGGTTCCTTGATTCCTGAAATCCGAGCTGGCAGCGCTGAAACTGTCACCTGCTGGCTCAACCTGGCAGCCCATTAGAATTACTGAAGGAGCGTTTTTTAAAGTCTGATACCCGGGCTGTGATGAAGTCTGGACCTCAGTGACTTTTCTTTCTTATTCATTTATTTACTTACCAATCTGTTTCTCTGATCATTTCTTTACAGTTATAATAAGAGGGTCACTGATATATTGAAAAAAAAAATGCAGCCTGTTTTAAGTCAGGCTGGCTTGGCCAACGTGGAACCCAGCGCTGCTCTGTGTTTAAATTTGAGTATATTTCTTAGTCTCTCTGGGACCTCGTTTTATTGTGAGTGAACTGGACACACTAGGTAACAAAATACAGGGTCTGAGATCAGAGAGATTCATTTCTAAATGACTGCTACTTAAACCAGAGATGATATTGGAGAAGGGCATTGAAACATGTATAATATCATATATGAAACGAATCACCAGGCCAGGTTCAATGCATGATACTGGATACTTGGGGCTGGTGCACTGAGCCGACCCAGAGGGATGGTATGGGGAGGGAGAAGGGAGGGGGGTTCAGGATGGGGAACACGTGTATACCTGTGGCGGATTCATGTTGATGTATGGCAAAACCAATACAATATTGTAAAGTAAATTACAATTAAAATTAAAATAAATAAATTTATATCTTAAAAAATAAATAAAATTAAAAAAAAAAACAGAGTTGTGATAAACAGATAACTCTGCTTCTTCCATCTGTGAACTGTGAACTATAACTGTACCTTCCTTTAAGGGCTCTCAGAGAATTCATGAGATTACCTGGCGAATAATAGAAACTTTCTGGGTTTCCTGGTGGCTCAGAGGGTAAAGCATCTGTTTACAATGCAGAAGACCCGGGTTCATTCCTTGGATTGCGAAGGTCCCCTGGAGATGGAAATGGCAACCCACTCCAGTATTCTCGCCTGAAGAATCCCATGGATGGAGGAGCCTGATAGGCTACAGTCCATGGGGTCACAAAGAGTTGGACACGACTGAGCGAGTTCACTTTAACTTTCCATAGAAACTGAGTCCTTGTTCCATCCACATCTAACCTGTCTGTGGGGAATGTGGTTAGAGACGGTTTTCAGGGCTTTTGTGTATGTATGGAATCTATTGATTTTACAGTAGAGCTATGACAGTAGAAACTAATGTTGCTCAAGACTTGCACGGATTAAGCAGCATTAGCTCATTTAGTCCTCACACTCCAGTAAACAGGGCGCTGTAACTTCATTACATAGATGAAGATTCAATGACATAGAGTGTTCCAAAACTGCCTGAGGTCACACAGATGCTAATACGGACTCAGGGTTCAAACCCTCGTCCTCAGGGGTCAGAATCTACATGCTTAACCCTCCACCTGACACCCCTCTGGTGTTGGTGCAGTTTTCATGGGGTTAATGTGAGAATCAGGAGTTGATGCTTTGTGAGACACTAATACAATCTGCAGAGAAGGCGATGGCACCCCACTCCAGTACTCTTGCCTGGAAAATCCCATGGATGGAGGAGCCTGGTGGGCTGCAGTCCATGGGGTCGCTAAGAGTCGGACATGGCTGAGCGACTTCACTTTCACTTTTCACTTTCATGCATTGGAGAAGGAAATGGTAACCCACTCCAGTACTCTTGCCTGGAAAATCCCAGGGACGGGGGAGCCTGGTGGGCTGCCGTCTCTGGGGTCATATAGAGTTGGACACGACTGAAGCGACTTAGCAGCAGCAGCAGCAGCAGCAGCAGCAGCAGTACAATCTGAGCAAGTGCAAGTCATGCTGGGTGTCACACTGTCACCATAGGAACATCTCAAGCCAATGAGTCTGAATCTGGCAACTTTGAAGCGAAGAATCCCAGCACCTTAGTTTGGCTGTGGCAACATGCTCCAGTATTCTTCTCTGGAAAATTCTGTGGAGAGAGGAGCCTGGGATGCTATAGTCTATGGGGTCACAAAGAGTCAGACACGACTGAGCAGCTCACACACACACACACACACACACACCCATTGGAGCCAATGGCCCCAAAGAAAGCACCATAATCACATTAGACATAGAAATGTGTTAATGACCATTATTACAACCAATGCTGAATTTGATAGCTCAGTTGTCATGCTGTTTCTAACCTTCATTATATTTCATGAAATTAAAGTACTCAAAGACAAATGTGAGCTTTTGATTTGTTTCATTTTTTGATGTCTATTATGAAAATCAAGGTGCAGTATTTAAGTACCAAAGCTGGCAGCTCCAGGGTATATGGCAGTGAAGGTCCCAGCCATGGTCTGTGTGGAGGAGCTGAAGGAGAAGACAGGGAGCTGGCCACTGTGTGCGCTCAGGAGGTACAAGGACTCAAGGGCTGGAGGAGCTGATGAGGTTGTGGCGATAGTGGTGGCAGAGGTTCCCCCAGACCAGCCCTGGACCCTGCCCCTGATTAATGGCAGAATTCCTTGATACAGGGTCAAACTGTCTGCCCAAAGATTTGAAAACCTCTTATAAAATAAAGATATAATAGAAAAATACCATGTGAATAGAAATAACCCAAATGCAGAAAGGAAGCCAGGCTAGATCCTCAGCAGACACTTTTTGAGACAATAGATGATGAAGGCACATTGACCCCTTTGGGGCCCCTCTGTCACGAGCTCTTCCCATTGTTACTGACACCTGTTCTCTTGCCCATGCAGAAGGCAATGATGACAAAGTAGACTGCATTCTTGAGGAGGAGGAGCTAAGTGTAATGGCAGAGGTGTTCATGAGCTGCAGCTGCAGGATTTCTAGGAGAAGTCCTTTGATTGGTTACCTGTTCTTTTGAAAGTTCAGGAAATAGTGATGGGAGAAGGTCACAATTAGTTATTTCTGATGACCTACTATAAAGTGACACCCTAGCAACATCAATCCCCAAGGTAAACAAGGACCACCACCACCACCAGAACTACCCAGAATCCAACTCAAAGTTCAAGTTAATCAACAACTACTGCCAAATTCACTTAGATCCTTCTCAAAGATTAGCAAATAATCTGTATTTTTAATGAATGAGTCCAGAGGGGGGGAATTTTTTTCTGAGACATTTTAGCATCTTCTTAGCCCTCATCATGTCTCCTAATACTAACAGCAGCTAATCTTTAGTAACCATGATCCAAACACCAGGCCCTTATTCTGAGAACTTTGCAAGCAAAGCCCTAATCTTACTTCATTTTACAATAATCTATAAAATTTTTATTTCATTTTAAAAATCAACTGAGGATGGAGAGAACTAATTTTTCTGATGTCACACATCTAGAAAATACCAGCAACCATATTTCGTTCCCAGAAACCTGACTGTAAAGAACACATTCTTAACTTCTCTGTAACCCTGCAACTCCATGTGCAACAAATACCTCAGACCTGAAAAGGTTTAGCATGAATATCAAGTTGAATCACTGATTTAGAAGCATCTGAGCCATTACATCGGAGAAGGTTATGGCACCCCTGAGCGACTTCACTTTCACTTTTCACTTTCATGCATTGGAGAAGGAAGTGGCAGCCCACTCCAGTGTTCTTGCCTGGAGAATCCCAGGGATGGGGGACCCTGGTGGGCTGCCGTCTATGGGGTCACACAGAGTCGGACAAAACTGAAGCAACTTAGCAGCAGCAGCAGCAGCAGCAGCAGAGCCATTACATATTATACATTAATGGGATTCCTACGAAGGATAAAACCCATTAAATCTGCTGGCATTCACAGTGAAGGGGGTGGAGTTTATTAAAGAGAACACTGTATAAAATGGAAGAAAGTGGTTAACCCAAACTCACAGACTCTTTTAAGAGCTCATACCTTGTTCACCTCTCTGTCCTGAATGTCTCTCATCATGGCTGTGATGTTATAGAACAATGGCACTTACTCTTCTTTGAAATTTTGCAGGAAATACATGATATCAAGAAATAACTAACATTAATTATGATGGGTCTGCCTTGGTTACTGAATGAACCATAAGGCTGAATGTGTTCCAGGAAATTTCCCTTTTCCATACTTTGTCTTCAAAGTCAGAATTCCAGAATCACTAGCGTTTGGTGTGGAAAGGCTATCAGGGGCTGACCAGCTCATAACTTATTCCCCTTGATCAGGTCAGGTGTTAGCTGAGTTCCAGGCCCCCTGATACAAGGAGTGAAGGAGGAATCAGCAGGGCCAGAGCCAGAACTTCTATTTCACTTACAACCTTCATGTAGGAGAAGGGGCCACTGACTAGTACTGATTCGATGCTGGCTAAATGGATACCTGGTGGGAGACATTCCATATGTGCGATCTTATCACTGTAACAACTGTTGCTAAATTATTTCAGTCGTGTCCAACTCTGTGTGACCCCATAGATGGCAGCCCACCAGGCTTCCCTATCCCTGGGATTCTCCTGGCAAGAACACTGGAGTGGGTTGCCATTTCCTTCTCCAATGCATGAAGGTGAAAAGTGAAAGGGAAGTCGCTCTGTCGTGTCCAACTCTTTGAGACCCCATGGACTGCAGCCCACCAAGCTCCTCTGTCCATGGGATTTTCCAGGCAAGAGTACTGCAGTGGGGTGCCATCGCCTTGAGTTGGGTGTAATTACTCCCAATTGGTCAATGAGGACAACATAATGAATTTTCACATTTTCACATAGCTAATAAATAAAAGAACTGGGGTTTAAATTTTAATCTGTGATACTCAAAAGCCCATGCACTTACACTCCTGCCCATGGGGCTGTCTTGTCTTAGGGCCTTGGCTTTGGTATTCTTGTTCTATGTCTGTATCCTAGGGGAGGGATAGAGAATTAATTATGTGAACCATTGATTTGGGTAGTCTGGGTTGAATCCCCAGATTAGAGCTGTGCGGCTTCATTCGAAGGAACTTAATTTTATCAACTTACAAAAACATATCTGTAAAGTAGGGGCAGGGAGAAATATTGTAACACCACAAGGTGAGTAATGAGGATTAAATAGAAAATGTATGCAAGATACAGCACAATATCTTCCACATAGGAAGCTTTCAGTAAGGGTCAGTTCATGTATTAGCTACTAGCACAACCAAAATTCTAGAAGCTGACAGATATCATGTTTCCCTGGTCATTAGAAACAAAAGCCACACTAACTTATGAAATCCACTGTTTGAATTCAGAACCTATAACTACACTTTCTAATTTAGAGTCATCTCACACCAGCATTTATTGTGTCAGGATGACTCCTAGGAAATTATAATGTTGTTGTTGTTGTTTAGTCATTAAGTCGTGTCCAACTTTTTCAGATCCCATGGACTGTAGCCTGTCAGGCTCCTCTGTCCATGGAATTCTCCAGGTAAGAATGCTGGAGTGGGTCACCATTTCTTTCTCCAGGGGATCTTCCTGACCCAGGGATCGAACCCATATCTCCTGCTTTGGTAGGTGGATTCTTTACCATCTGAGTCATCAGGGAAGCCTCACACAGTGAATAAGATAGTGCTATTCCTGTCATTATTTACACAAATATTTGGGCTGTTTCATTACTTAATCATGCTTTATCCAATAAATAGAAATTCTCTATGTTTCAAACAATTTGTTCTATATCATAGAACAAAAATAAAATATTTCTTAATTCTGATAGGAATTATAGTCAATTTACATACATGAATTTAGGAAAGATCAGCATCTTTATGATATTGATCTTTTCCTTCATGAATATGTTATGTCTCTCCATTTGTACAGGTCCAATTTTATGCAAAATTTAAATTCAAAGTGGATCAAAGAAATAAATGTGCAGAACAAAGCCTATACAACATTGGAGAATATAAATGACAAGAAGTTTTTGTTTCAATGTTTTTTAAAGCTCCAAAATAGTGTGTGGTCCCTGCTACTGAGGCCCAAGTTAGTCAGTGCATTTAGTATCCAATTCCTTCTTGCCTGCAGTCACAGGAGTGAGAGGGACCAGAAACTTTGACCTGTGGTTGTGGGATTCTCATGGGGAAATGTGATGACCTGGGAGAGCAGCAGCACCCAGGATGCAACAAGAAAGGAAGGACTTCTGGGCTGGGGACAAGCCCATGAACACTGTTCTAGAATCCACTCCTGTTTAAGGCCAGGAACTGGCCCATTTCAGAGGGAGACATGTCACTTTATCTGTTACTGCTAGCACAGCAGTTGATATAAATTGATATAAATCAACGAGTAAGAATCAGCTACGGAACTTATTGTAAAATGCACATTTTCAGGCTTCATTCCAAGGTTTGTGTTCCCTATATTAGGTGCCATCCAGAATGGAGACTTTTGTTCCAACCCAATGCTTCTGACTCAGGTGTGGTCCATGGACCACACATTAAGAGACACTGTTCTGATAGAAATTTGGAGGATACTATGCACAAGAGATTGGAGAAGGAAATGGCAACCCACTCCAGTGTTCTTGCCTGGAGAATCCCAGGGACGGGGGAACCTGGTGGGCTGCCGTCTATGGGGTCGCACAGAGTCGGACACAACTGAAGCGACTTAGCAGCAGCAGCAGCAGACACAAGAGGGGCTCCCCTGGTGACTCAGTGGTGAAGAATCTGCCTGTGATGCAGAAGATGCAGGAGACCGGGTTTGATCCCTGGGGTGGAAAGACCCCCTAGAGGAGGGCATGGTAGCCCACTCCAGTATTCTTGCCTGGAGAATCCCATGGACAGTAAGCCTATCTCTGTCAGGCTACGGTCCATAGGATCTCACAGAGTCAGACACAACTGAAGTGACTTAGCCCACATGCATACACAAGAGATCACATACATAAGAAACCACATACATATAAATATAGCACTTCTGTACTTCAATATTAATTTTATGTCCTTAAACCTAACCCAATAAGAAAGTCATTTCTTATATGACTTTTCAATTGATATAGATACCACTCATTGTTTAATTGTTCACCCAAAATGTTCTTTAACTTGAATTATTGAAAAAAATCTGAATCTCATTCCAGTTTGGGACTTGGTCATGTCAATATCGGGAGTGGGAGTGAAAAGAACCTCTGGCTTTGCTTGTTTAATACAGAACAGTTCTGGCCATGGGCTGAACTTCAACAGAAGGTGTAAGTAGAATACTATGATTGGCATAGCTACATCAATCCTCCTTTTCCTACAATTTATACCCTGGTTGTTTATATGAGAAAAATATCAACTTGTCCAAAAGATAGGTCAGATACCAGCTTTGGCTGGTTTTGACTCCATCTTTTCTCATATTTCATAATCGTGAATGATGAAGATGCTTCATTCCTAGCCATCTTCTCTAAAAAATGATCAGATAAATGATTCAATATAACTAACCTTTCAATTTGTTCTCCTAAATATTCCCCTTAATAGATCAATCCGAGGTGCTCTGTCTGTCCTCAAGAGATGGTTGAATAGACTCCACCAGCTCCTAGGGAAGTTAAAAGAATAGGCTGCCTACCAGCTGCTTGCCTGAAGCCTTAAGATGGAGATTTGCTTTTAGGAAAAATCTTTAACTGTCGGCTAAACAACAAACAACAGCTACTAAGGGGAGGTGGGAGGTGGCAGTGACTGGGGCTGGGCATTGAGCTCAGGATTTCTCTTCATTCAGAGTAAAAAGAATTGGGGGCAGGAAGTGAGACAGGGGTTGGTCTATCTGTGTATCAGGGCTGTTTTGGCAGCCACAAGCAAAATTTCCAGTGCAGTGTAAAGGAAGTCTAAATCAATGTGCTTCTCCCAGACAGCACAGTAGTACGTGCCAGAATCACTTTCTTGCAAGTTTGAGATTACGAGCGTGTAGCTCTTCCCTGTGCCTTTGTAAACATGGTATTTCCCTTCACTGATTCCTGAGTCCAATACAACCTTTGAGTAGTAGACATCGTAGTAGAGAAAGCGTCGGGGTACAGTTCCCTCCTGGAATTTGTACCAGTGGATATAGTTTTGTGTAAGATCACAATCGATTACAACAGATGACCCAGTTGCCCTCATGACTGACAACTTGTCCTCTTCCATGTTGGAAGATACCTGTGTGACTGCAAGGGAGAAAGCAAGAAAAAATCATGAGAAAGAGGAAACACCATTTCTTAGTATGACCCTCCCCCTCACCATTGCCAAAAATTACAGAAAAACCCCCAGAGCATCCAGGCAACACACTTACCAGGAGCCAGGAAAACCAGAAGCAGTGCTGGGACCCACAGCATGCCTGGGACAGTGAGCTAGACCGAGTTTCCCAGAAGATGTGACAGGCAGAGGAGTCAGCGAGGATCTCTCTTAAAGACCACCAGGCTGATCCCAGAAGGGGTGGGTGCTGGGTGAGGCCTGGGGAGGAGCCCTGCCTCTTTGCACCAACCCCTTTCTGGAGGGCAGGCTGGGAGTAGCCACTTCCCCCACAGGAGAAGAAAAGCCTGAGCTCTGAGAGCTCAGAACTGCAAGCAGAAGGATCAGATAGGGGGTGCACAGTGAAACATGGACAAAGCTTGCCTGTTGCCTGGTGGAGTGAGCAGATCTGAATCAGGCTAAGTTCCCTGCAGCTCAGTATTTCAGTGTTAATGACGCTGCCATAGTCTTTCTCTCAAGGAACCACCTTTCTATCATTTCCCTGCACTACCTTCCTTTTTACATCTGTAGGTAAACTTTGAAGCAAACACCCACAAATCCAATAAGCATTCACCCCTCTTTTATTACAAGAAATTGATACCAGGTGTGTTGATCTACATTTAACTCTCTTCAAAGTTAAATGTGTATGTGTGTGTGCTTACAAATCAATTAAATAAGAGGAATTTTTTCATCATCAAGTAAAAGCCCTTCACCTAGGGTTGCTAGATTTGGTGGAGAAAAATGTCTTACATAGTACTATGTAACATTCGGATATACTTACACTAAAAAAAATATGATGTTTATCTGAAATTCAGGAAAATGGATATCAAAACAACAATGAGATGTCATCTCACCCCTGTGAGAATGGCTGTTATCAACAAGACGTGAACTAACAAGTGTGGGTGAGAATAAGGAGAAAATAGAACCCTTGTGCACTCTTGGTGGAAATGTATATTGGCACAGTCACTATCAAAACAGTATGAAGGGTCCCTGAAAAATTGAAAATGCAGCTGCCATGTGATCAGCAATTCTACTTGTGGGTATTGATCTGAAAAAAAAAACTGACTTGAAAAGGTATCTTCACTCCCGTGTTCATTGCTGCTTTGTTTACAACAGTCAAGACTAGGAAACAACTTAAGTGTCCATCAGCAAACAGATGAATGGGTAAAGAAGCTGTAGTACATGTATGCGATGGAATACCCCTCAGAAATTCGCAACAATATGGGTGGAACTTAAGAGCATTATGCTGAGTGAAAAAGTAAGACGGAGAAAGACAAATATCATAAATCTCTCTTACATGTGGAGAAACAGAGAACAGATCAGTGGTTACCAGAGGCAAATGGCAGGAGATGGGAGAAACACTCAAATGGTTTGTTTGTTTAAATAAATTGAATTTTAAAAGAAAGAAGTCATTCAAAATAGACAAAATGAAAAAAAAAGAGTAAAGAACATGAATAGTTCCTGCATATACAGTCAGTTCAGTTGAGTCGCTCAGTCGTGTCCGACTCTTCGCGACCCCATGAATCGCAGCACGCCAGGCCTCCCTGTCCATCACTAACTCCTGGAGTTCACTCAGACTCACACCCATTGAGTTGGTGATGCCATCCAGCCATCTCATCCTCAGTCGTCCCCTTCTCCTCCTGCCCCCAATCCCTCCGAGCAGCAGAGTCTTTTCCAATGTGTCAACTCTTCGCATGAGGTGGCCAAAGTACTGGAGTTTCAGCTTTAGCATCCGTCCTTCCAAAGAACACCCAGGACTGATCTCCTTCAGAATGGACTGGTTGGATCTCCTTGCAGTCCGAGGGACTCTCAAGAGTCTTCTCCAACACCACAGTCCAAAAGCATCAATTCTTCGGTGCTCAGCTTTCTTCACAGTCCAACTCTCACATCCATACATGACCACTGGAAAAACCATAGCCTTGACTAGACAGACCTTTGTTGGCAAAGTGATGTCTCTGCTTTTGAATATGCTATCTAGATTGGTCATAACTTTCCTTCCAAGGAGTAAGCGTCTTTTAATTTCATGGGTGCAGTCACCACAAGGAATGATAAACCTATTGAAAGGTGTTCAGATACACTGTGTTTCCACTATGAGGCATAAATCTAACAGAAATGTTTGTTCATGTCACCAGGACTCAAGGACAAGCATGTTTGTGGTGACATTATTAAAGTTTTCCCCTTTGATTTACTTGGACTCATAGATGGATAAGTAGGAGATCAGACAAGGGTAGTGAAACCATAATGGGACTGAAACGATGTGCATACAGATTTTCACCCACTACTTTTGTAAAATGCTGGGATATATGTTTAAAATATGTATAATAAAATGTTTTGGCCACCCTCTCTCAGATAATTCATCTAGGCTCATGACAGACAGCTGGGGAGTGAGGAAGGGGCAGGACTACAGTTGGTCTTCCCTATGCCACCAGGACCAACGGTGCAAGGGACATGAACTAATCTGAGAGCAGAGTGTTCCAGGCTCTTGTACATGAAGCAAGTGCGGATACCCTGGAGTTCTGAAAAATCCTTTCGGGAGCAGAAGCTTCATGGTTTAAAAATAAAAAAGGAGAGGAACTTCGCTGGCGGCCCCGTGGTTGAGACTGCATGGTTCCACTGCAGGGCACCAGTCAGATCCCTGGTCTGGGAACTAGAATCCTACGTGCCAAGCTACATGGCCAAAAATTAGTAAATAAATTCAAAAAAAATAAGAAAGGAGAAAATTTCCATTAGTCTAAAGTTGAAAGAAAAATTTTCAAACACAAAAAAATAGGAAGAGAAAAAACCAGAATGTGAAAGAACTATCAACTATGATGTTGAAAAAATTACAATATATTGGCACTAGACTATATTCATTAGACACAATGTACCCAAAGAAAGAGACAGATAGGGGTCCAGGGTGAAAAATAGGAAGAAGAAAAGAAAGAAAGGAAAAGAGAAATAAGAAAACTCAGTTCTCCTAAGCATTTTTCAGCTCTGTCTCTTGCACTGGCTCTCTCGCTCTCTCTTTCTCTACTGTTCTGTTTCCCTGTCTCTTCATGGCTTTCTCCACCACTTGTCTGGACTGGTCTCTGTCTCTGCATCTCTGTGTCCACGGATCTTCTGCATTTACCATCACTGCTCACCCCTCTAAGTCTTTCTCTGCCTTTCTTTCCAGCTCTGTCCCCTTCCCCTTCTCTGTTTCTCTTCATCTCTCTTCTGTCTTACTCTCTCTCTCCTTTCCTCTATTTCTCTCTTTACATCTCTCTGCCTGCCTACTCTACTCTGTCTTTCCTTTTCTAATTCTCGATTTATATCTCTCTCAACTGTATGATTTTCTATCTCTATGTCCATCTCTCCATTTTCTTCCCCAGGCATAAAAAATCCTGTGATAACGTCAGGATTGGCCTCTGTTTGCTAGCTTTTCCACAGTGTGACGTCAAGATCTTCCTGGTTCTTCATCTGTTGGGGAACTGTGGATTGTATTCTGCACATTTTCAATACAATCCTATGGGCTCTCGATAGTGCTTAAATACTATGGAGAAAGCTGATTTTTTTTTTTTTTTTTTGGCTGTGGTTTTTGTGCTGTTGTTAGCAGAGAATTAATTGACCCATTGCTGCTGCTGCTAAGTCGCTTCAGTCGTGTCCGACTCTGTGCGACCCCATAGACGGCAGCCCACCAGGCTCCGCCATCCTTGGAATTCTCCAGGCAAGAACACTGGAGTGGGCTGCCATTTCCTTCTCCAATGCATGAAAGTGAAAAGTGAAAGTGAAGTCGCTCAGTCGTGTCCAACTCTTAGCAACCCCATGGACTGTATGTAGCCTGCCAGGCTCCTCTGTCTATGGGATTTTCCAGGCAAGAATACTGGAGTGGATTGCTGTTCTCTTCTCCAGGGGAATCTTCATGACCCAGGGCTTGAACCAGATCTCCTGTGTTGTGGGCAGATTCTTTACCATCTGAGCCACCAGGGAAGCTGAGTATAGGCCCTAGATGGTTGTTTACACTTAATATAAATTTGCGAAGTCTGTTTTTCCTCACATTTATGCCTGTGCATATGGGCGGGGGAGGGGGGTGATCCTAGTCAAACACTAATTATATGTTTTTTTTCTTAACCTGCTCTCTGCAATCTCTATACCATTTTCCAACTCAGAGGAATTGTCCCTCTGGTTCTTGGACCAGATACGTAGACTTTAGTATATTTGCTCTGCCGTGCATTTCTGCAACTGTGGCTGCCTTCTGTACCAAGAAGGGAGACAACAGAGAGTGAACAAAAGCCACTGGGATTCTCCATGTGCTCTTGGGACCACAGGGTCTTGTGTGAGAGAGAAGGTCTCTTCCCTCAGGGTTTAACCTCCTGTAGTCACTACTGCTATCACAGACACCGGGATGTGGGTGTGGGGTGGGGGTGTGGATGTGGGGGGTGAGGGGTGGGAAAGAATGAGAAAGGACAAAAGAAGCAAAAACAGAAAAGCAGGGCTCCTGGCCCACTGAGTGCCCCCTTCCTTCCGTCTGCACCTGATGCACATACAGGCTTCAGGCTCTCTTTGAGTCCAGGCCAGGGAAGATCTGCAGTAAAGAAAATAATAATAATAAGGGAAACTCACCATTTGTTCAATAACACTCACTTTATGATTGCCTTTTCCTATCTGCTTGCTACCCTTGATTTTACAGAGTCCTCAGATTCAGGAGTTACAATTGCAATCAATGAGAGATAGGGGACCAAGTGTGGTCACAGTAATATTTCCAGAACTGGAACTCATTCCTTGCGATGTGAATTTCAGCCCCTCAAACGAGAAGTGCCATTCTCCTCACCAGTTATGGAGCTCTAGTTCCAAATCTAGACCTTGCCAACTAAAGCATGTTGCTCACTAACTGGCTCTACTAGGATTGGGTCATTAACCCATTAACCACTGCAGCTACCGATGTTTAACACACCACAAAAAAAAAACTTCAGGATGAACACCAGGATTGAGGTAATCTGTGCTTAGGGAAGCTGGCAAATCAAGACTTTGGATAGTTAGATATTATCAGGAAAAAATTTATGAATCCAAAATTTTTCACCTTCCCATGCTTAGAAATGAACTAAAATTATTAACTACGATCTGACTCTCACGGCTAGCAGCAAACTACTGCTCAGATGTGTGCTTGATTGCTTGTACTCCTTCATTAATATCATATACACACTGACCTTCCCCCTTACTTCTTTTTTAAAAATTAATTTTTATTGCAGTATAGTTGATTTACAATGCTATGTTTATGTCTGTTGTACAGCAAAAAGAGTAATCATGTACAGATATGAGAGCTGGACCATAAAAAAGGCCAAGTGCTGAAGAATTGATGCCTTTGAACTGTGGTGCTGGAGAAGACTCTTGAGAGCCCCTTGGACTGCAAGGAGACAAAACCAGTCAATCCTAAAGGAAATCAACCCTGAATATTCATTGGAGAGACTGATGCTGAAGCTGAAACTCCAATACTTTGGCCACCTGTTGTGAAGAGCTGACTCACTGGAAAAGACCCTGATGCTGGGCAAGATTGAAGGCAGGAAGTGAAGGAGATGACAGAGATGTTTGGATGGCATCATGAACTCAATGGACTTGAGTTTGAGTAAACTCCAGTTATTGGAGATGGAGAGGGCGGTCTGGCGTGCTGCAGTCCATGGGGGTCGAAAAGAGTTGGATACAACTGAATGACTGAACAACCACAACAAAACAGGCCTCATGCACTCCCGGTGACTCTCTTGGACCCCCACCACTATCATGAGAACATGTCCAGCTAGTTAGCTGGAGGGTGAAGTCCCACCTGAAACAGAGCTGATTCATTTCAGCCCAGGTCACCTTGACCAGGTCACAGGATGGTAGCTGATGGGTTAGCTTGGGCCTGGCTGGTCAACAGCTAACTCTGACCCAGATCAGCAGAATAGCTTAGCTGACCTGTGGGCTTGTGAGAATTAATTATTGTTTTAAGCTACTGTGTGTTTGGGATGTTTGTTATACCATTTTATTATGCAGTTAGATAGATGATAGGTAGATAAATAATTGATAAATAAGTAGATAGACATAGATATAGATAGGTAGAAAGACAATATATATAAATAGAAAATACATATAACTAGAAAAGAAATAAAACATTATTAATTTACTATATAAAATATATTCATATACTGTGTAACTATGTAAACAGAGTTTGTAACAATATGTATATAAATATGCATATCTCTAATTTTCTTTCTCCCTCTCTTTCTTTCTCTCTCTCTCACAATATTCCCCCCTATTTCTGTATATCCATCTCAACATGTATATCACACTGTACATAGCCACATATATTCTTCTGTCTCTATAGCTCTGTCATTGTGTCTCTGGTTCCATTTCTGATTCTCTTACTGTGTATTTCCCTATCTCTCCATCTCTGCCTCCAGTGTTTACCTCTCCCTCTCACTGTATTTATATGAAAATCTCTTTCTACTCTTATCTCTCAATATTAATATTCCCTCCTCCTCGCCATCTCTCTGTTTCCATCTCGTTATCCCTTTGTTTCTATCCCTCTCTGTCTTTTTACTTACCTCTCTTTTATTATCTCTCTCTCCTTTCATTAGAGATCTATAATTCTGTGTGTATATTTCCCTCCTCACTCTTTTTATCTCTGTGACACTGTCTCCCTTATCTGCTATTTTCCTCTCATTCCCACTCTGCCCTTCACCCCTCTTTCCCGAACTTCCTAATACTAATTTCTATTGCTATCAGTATCTGTAAATAGCTTCCTTTCCCTTTATTACATTTAATCTCTCTCTGCCATCCCTGCCATTCTAGTTTATCAGCTTTGCTGGGCTCTGTTGGCTTGTGAGATGTAGCCCAGGGCAGCTGGTCAGCTCGCTATGATGGGAGAATGACTTCAAGCTTACAAGTGTAAATGTACTTCTTTGGCTTCTCCTGACAATTTTACCTGTCACATATGAAGACACCAGAATTATGTGGTCATGTTAGGAGAGTTGCCAAATCATTGATTCCTTGGGAAGAATGTTACAGCATCCAGACTATTTCTATTTCAGCCGCGGATACCTGGCAGTTATATGGGAAATAGTCTATAAAGAAATACTAGAATTTTATCATTACCTCTAAATGAGTGTCTTTCTT
This sequence comes from Oryx dammah, assembly GCF_014754425.2. Classification (NCBI taxonomy): domain Eukaryota; kingdom Metazoa; phylum Chordata; class Mammalia; order Artiodactyla; family Bovidae; genus Oryx; species Oryx dammah. Next base: position 82,887,318 of record NW_024070202.1, on the reverse strand, counting down.
TCTGTATAGTTTGATGACCATTTTACATATGAAACAGGGGCTTGGGGAAGTTAAGTAACTTACTGGCAGAATAGCAAGGAGAGATAAGAAAGCCTTCCTCAGTGATCAATGCAAAGAAATCGAGGAAACCAACAGAATGGGAAAGACTAGAGATCTCTTCAAGAAAATTAGAGATACCAAGGGAACATTTCATGCAAAGATGGGCTCAATAAAGGACAGAAATGGTATGGACTTAACAGAAGCAGAAGATATTAAGAAGAGATGGCAAGAATACATAGAAGAACTGTACAAAAAAGATCTTCATGACCTAGATAATCACGATGGTGTGATCACTCACCTAGAGCCGGACATCCTGGAATGTGAAGTCAAGTACGCCTTAGAAAGCATCACTCTGAACAAAGCCAGTGGAGGTGATGGAATTCCAGTTGAGCTGTTTCAAATCCTGGAAGATGATGTTGTGAAAGTGCTGCACTCAATACGCCAGTAAATTTGGAAAACTCAGCAGTGGCCACAGGACTGGAAAAGGTCAGTTTTCATTCCAGTCCCAAAGAAAGGCAATGCCAAAGAATGCTCAAACTACCACACAATTGCACTCATCTCACACGCTAGTAAAGTAATGCTCAAAATTCTCCAAGCCAGGCTTCAGCAATATGTGAACCGTGAACTTCCAGATGTTCAAGCTGGTTTTAGAAGAGGCAGAGGAATCAGAGATCAAATTGCCAACATCCACTGGATCATGGAAAAAGCAAGAGAGTTCCAGAAAAACATCTATTTCTGCTTTATTGACTATGCCAAAGCCTTTGACTGTGTGGATCACAATCAACTGTGGAAAATTCTGAAAGAGATGGGAATACAAGACCACCTGACCTGCCTCTTGAGAAACCTATATGCAGGTCAGGAAGCAACAGTTAGAACTGAACATGGAACAACACACTGGTTCCAAATCAGAAAAGGAGTACATCAAGGTTGTATATTGTCACCCTGCTTATTTAACTTCTATGCAGAGTACATCATGAGAAACTCTGGGTTGGAGGAAGCACAAGCTGGAGTCAAGATTGCTAGGAGAAATATCAATCACCTCAGATATGCAGATGACACCACCCTTATGGCAGAAAGTGAAGAGGAGCTAAAAAGCCTCTTGATGAAAGTGAAAGAGGAGAGTGAAAAAGTTGGCTTAAAGCTCAACATTCAGAAAACGAAGATCATGGCATCTGGTCCCATCACTTGACGGCAAATAGATGGGGAAACAGTGGAAACAATGTCAGACTTTATTTTGTGGGCTCCAAAGTCACTGCAGATGGTGACTGCAGCCATGAAATTAAAAGACGCTTACTCCTTGGAAGGAAAGTTATGACCAACCTAGATAGCATATTCAAAAGCAGAGACATTACTTTGCCAACCAAGGTCTGTCTAGTCAAGGCTATGGTTTTTCCTACGGTCATGTATGGATGTGAGAGTTGGGCTGTGAAGAAAGCTGAGCACCGAAGAATTGATGCTTTTGAACTGTGGTGTTGGAGAAGACTCTTGAGAGTCCCTCGGACTGCAAGGAGATCCAACCAGTCCATTCTGAAGGAGATCAGTCCTGGGTGTTCTTTGGAAGGACTGATGCTAAAGCTGAAACTCCAGTACTTTGGCCACCTCATGCGAAGAGTTGACTCATTGGAAAAGGCTCTGATGCTGGGAGGGATTGGGGGCAGGAGGAAAAGGGGATGACAGAGGATGAGATGGCTGTATGGCATCACTGACTCGATGGATGTGAGTTTGAGTGAACTCCGGGAGTTAGTGATGGACAGGGAGGCCTGGCGTGCTGCAATTTATGAGGTGGCAAAGAATCGGACACGACTGAGCGACTGAACTGAACTGAACTGAGGTTACCTAGGGAATGAAGAATTTGAACCAAGTCAGCCAGTCTCCAGAGCTTGTGCCCTAAGTAAATTGCCAGGTTGTTTGTGATTCAGCGATCAGTTTCTGTCCTCTTTGGAATGTTGGATTGATGCATAATGTGATATTGTTTTACTCCATGTGAGTGATAGTTGCTCAATGTGTCCAACTCTTTGCAACTCCACAGACTGTAGCCCATCAGGCTCCTCTGTCCATAGAATTCTCCAGGCAAGAATACTGGAGTGGGTAGCCATTCTCTCCTCCAGGGGATCTTCCCAACCCAGGGATTGAACCTAGGTCTCCAGCATTGTGGGCAGATTTTTGTAACATCTGAGCCACCAGGGAAGCTACCTTAATTCTATTTAGATACTTTTGCTAACTTATACCACCCTCTCCTGGCCATTTGAGTGTGTTTGGAGGTAAGAAAGTAAGTTTTTTTCACTTTGAATATCCAGTTGACACATAAATATTTGTTGAAAAGACCACATTTTCCTCATTAAATTGCCTTAGCACATTTGTAAAAAAAAAAAAACAAAAAAACAGTTGACCATAAAGATGTTTGTTTTTGGACCCTTAGTTCTCTTTCAGTGACCAGTGTACAAGAAGAGCACTTGGAAAGACATACTCCATCCTAGATGGAAAGGCCCCTAACAGGTACTTTTGCTCATCTGCAACAAAACTAGAGGAAACTGATTCTTGGATTTATATTTCCCACTGGAAAATGACCCCTGCACCAGATTAGTCTGTAGTACACGCGTGCTAAGTTGCTTCAGTGGCATCTGATTCTGTGAGGGAACTGTAACTCAAGATCACCTTAACGTGATACTCAAATGGAGAGGGCACATCTGGACCAGGATGCGAAGAATTGAAACTAGACAGTTGTCCCAAGATGCCAAACCCAACCCATGTTTTCTTAATTTCTTGGACTTCTGCACAGAATCAAGTGTTTTTCCATTTGAGAAGGAGCTTGTGCAGATTTTAGATATCAATCCAGTTGTTGGGCTTGTGGTTAATTACCTATTTCCAGTCCTTTTGTTAACCTTGGTGTGTTTTGCCCTTCCAAGACACTGATTGAATTTCACTTAGGAAATTTATTTAAAAGAAAGAAGTCATAGTCCTATTCAAGCCACTATTGATAGGATGCCCTCACTTGGCTGATCAATAATACCTACTCTAACAGTGACCATAAATATGAATATTCTTGAAAGGTTTCTCAAGCTCCACTAGAACAAAGAGCTGAGTCAGTCAAAAACTGTTAACCTTGGGACTTCCCTGGCAGGCCAGTTGTTAAGACTCCATACTTCCATTGCAGGGGTTGCAAGTACAATCCCTGGTTGGGGAACTAAGATCCTGTACACCTTATGGTACAAGAGAAAAATAAAATCTTCCCACTTTATTAGGGGAACACTTTCCACAATCATGAGATGGATTTATATGGTTAACACCAGGCTATGGTCCTTTTAGCAGAAAAGCTCCCTTATGTCAGGAGTTTTTCTAATAACGCTAGGCAAATGGGGTTTGTACCTTGTGAACAATGCCAGTATATCATTACCCTTAGAGACAGCAACACAAGACAGACTGGATCAGAGGACTGGAGATATAGTGACCTGCTCCTAATAGAGTTTAATGAATTTGAGGAACCAATTAATGGCCTTGGTTTCTTCCAGGAGGTATCAGAAAATGTACCCTAGGTTTCCTGTGGATTCAAGGTCACCTTCAGGCCAATTTAGATATGGCCCCAGCAAATATACCATTAGTATAAGCCTAATGGCTCAAATGATCTGTAATTCAGTGGTATGACCATTTAGCAGATGTTTTTGTGCCTTCACAGGATTCAAAGATGTAGCTGGCCATATGAAAGCTTTAACAAATTCATGCAGCAGACTATAAATAATAGTAATTAGACAGGCTATTAACCTACTGAATTCTGAGTTCTCTACGATGAGAAAGTCATGTTACAAAACTGAGTGGTCCTCAGTATCCTTACAGCATCTCAGGAGGCATCTGTGCCATAATTCAAACTGAAGAGTGCTTTTATCACACCAGATGAATCCTCTATGACAACACATTTAATGACCCACATGAAAAATCAGAATTCTTCTTTAAGTGATCCACTCCCCAGTCTTCATGACCTCTTAAAACACTGGTTTGGTGCTAAAAGCTCTTGGCTTATATATTTGGCTAACTTTATTAACACAACTACCTGTATTGCTTGTATTCTACCTATTTTACAAGATTGCTGCATGACAAATATGTGGCTGAGCCACTGATAAAAATAATGATGACTATGAGTCTTGAAAGGATTGAATAAATATACAGTTCTTTATGAGATCAATAATTATAATAGTGTAACTCAGGTATGAGAAGAAGCAACAAGAGGGAAGCTTTTCCTGGACCATAACAGATTAGTAAGACAGGTGATATAGAGGCTTTAGGCTACTGTTAATAAGGCCCATTCCAGTAATAGCATATCGATTGGCCTATCAGTGAAATCTTGGCTTGACCTAGAAGTGAACATTCTTAGCATCATTGGCCAAAATGATCATGAAATACCTTCCAATCCTTCATGCAATTTATGACCATGAGGGGGCACTGCCAACTGAAGAATGTCATTCACCTTTTGTCTCTACTAGTATTGAGTCATTAGCAACTGTAGTCCCTGACTTTTAACACACCCTGAAGAGTCCAGGGTGGAGATCAAGAATGAGGTACTCTCTGCTCTGAGAAAGCTGGCAGACAGACTTTAAAATAGTTAAATATGTTCAGGAAAAAAATCTTGAGCTGAAATTCTTGTATCATCTAATATTTAATAAAGCATTAAAGCCAATAACTAAGATTTGATTCTCGTGACTAGCAGTAACCTTCTACCGAAATGTGATTGCATATACCCTTTCATCAAAATTATATATATATTGACATCCCTGGTGGATCAGATGGTAAAGAATCTGCCTGCAATGCAGGAGACACAGGTTTGATCCATGGGTCAGGAAGATCTCCTGGAAAAGGAAATAGCAACCCACTCCAGTATTATTGCCTAGAGAATTCCATGGGCAGAGAAACCTCGTGGGTTACAGTCAATCGGGGTCACAAAGAGTTGGACATGACTGAGCGACTAACACTTCCACATTTTTCACTCCCCCCAACCCTTACCACTTTAGAACAGTTTCTCAGAGCTACTGAGAGTCAGTGTCCCAGGCTGTGGACCCCAATAAGACACTGAGCGAATTCAACTCACAGTTCCTATCTTGTGTGGCTTTTTTTTTCAGTTGACAATCGTAAGAAGCCTTAATGCACTTCTGCTGGGTCTCCTGGTTGCCCATCATTGTCATGAGAACAAGTCAGTGTGTGACTTGAATGTGCCCTAGGGTCAGACTATGAGAGATAAAGCCTTGTTCTCAGCCATAGAGCTGCTTCCCTCTGGGACTGGATGGATGGAGTCTAGGACCTGGACCCTCATGCTGGACCTGCTGGGGAGATGGGTGGACACCTGCTTTTCATGTTGACCTTGCTGAGCAGCCCTTTGCTCATTCACTCATCACACTGTCATCTGACTTACTGTCCTCTAGTAAGCCTTGCTCAGGTTGACTCTGAAGTCATTTTCACTTATGTGACTCCGTATAGGACATTTCATTGCACAGGTGAAGCCAGGGCCTCCTTATTACTGTCTTTGAGGAACAAAGCTGTTGCCCATACCTGCAGTCTGTCCATGTCACTGGACTCAGGAATCAGGTGTCACCCCATCTACACTGGGCAAATGAGACCAAGAAGTACCAGCCTCAGTAAGTCACAGATCATGGAAGAGCCCAGGTGGTTGGTGGAACGACAGGGATGATCTCGCTTTTTCCTCCAGAATAGGGTCGTGAGCATGGATGGAGGTAAATCCTGGGTGTGAGGTTCCCAACTCACAGAAAAGTTGATTGGAGGAACTTTGTCTATAAAAGCTGGGGAACCTGTACCCACAGCCTAGAGTATGTTTGATAACAATCACATGCCTATGTAGAGGACTTTTCTTGCATTAGCTGTGACCCTTTGAAAGTGAGCAAAGTTGGCTGTGGTTTAACTGTTCTCATTTCCTTGTGACACCCCAGCTACCCCTTGCACAGCCTCAACCAGTAGAGGCCAGTTTGAGCATTTTCCACGAATCAACCACATTTGACAGAGCACGTAAACATAAAAAACCCTGAGAAAATGAAACCTCATCAGCCACACCACCGCCCTCCTGCTACCACTCAGGCTGTCACCCCATCCCTAAGGCCCTCCCCTCTTTGCACCTCCCAGGCCAGGGCAGCCCAGGGCAGCCCAGGGCGAGTTGGGGCTGGAAGTTGCTGAGAAGTTGGAAACCATAAGAAACACTGCCCAGCAGGGCCCTAGCTATGGAATCAGCTGCAAAAACTCAGTGATTTGCAAGTTTCCCTTCTTGCCTTCTGTGCTTTCTCAATGCAAAAATAGTTCCAAGTTTATAAGAGGAGGGCCACATATTTGGGCTGAAGAAGCTTAATCAAATTCATGCAAATCAAGGAGTTGATCTAAGTTAGATTTCATCTTTCTTATATCTGGTTGCTTTTATTTTCTTTCCCAAAGAGAATTTCTACTTCCTTTCCCAAAGAACCTGCTTAGCAGATACTAAACTGATGAAAAACAAACAAAAAAAGGAGTTTCCAATTTTAAATGATACGTTTGCTTATGTCTGACACGTAAAAGGTTTTACTTTAAAAGTTATCACTAGAAAAAATAGAAAAAAATGATCTTTTCCCCACCCATGTATCACACATCATACATTTTATTCCTGTGCTTATAGAAATATGAGACATACAATTAAATGAACATCATACTTGTTAGTATTATTACTCTATAGAAAAAGTGATCAAAGGACATGAATAAATATTGTACAGAAAAATAAATTTAATTTTTGTCTATATGAAAAGAATTTGGTCCTCACTTGTCAAAGGAAAGCAAATTTAAACCACGATGAGATGTTATTTTCACCAGGATGAGCAAAATCCTGACCTTTGACATCGCTCTCCCCACATTCACCTACTTTGTGGTACAAATGCAGACCTAGCCCATGTGTATCCTGGCTCTGCTCCCTGCTTAACCTTGGGTGTCTTTCCTAGTCTCTCTGGGACCTAGTCTTTCCATCAGTGAAATGAGCATTATGCTTGAAGCAAACAAACTGCCTACAGAATTCCTGATGCTTACTAAGTAGTCAATACTTGCTGCCATTCAAAGAAAAAATTTAAAAAAAAGAGAGAGAGCAAAAAAAGAAAATGAGCCCAACAGAACATACAGAGATCATACACGTGAACAAGTTTTCATGGCTAACAGAAACGTGTACCTTTTAGCCTTTTGACTGAATTAGCTCATCTTGGTGTAGTCCCTCTGGTTATCTCTTATTACTCATGATTTCTAGTTGACAGTTATATAGGACTTTGCTTTTTTAAAAGGGGGAAATCAAGTATTACTTAACTGTAGCCGGCTTGATTGACAGAAAGATTGCAAAGCATGAAGTCAAAGAGAGAGAGAATTCTAAAACAGTAGAGAATGCATAATGGGAAAACTTTGAGAATTATTGTCTGAAGTTTCCCTTTTTATTGTTGAGAAGTGTATGGACCACTCTAGCTCTATAAAAATCTATTGGGCCTTGAGTGTTTTGATATGGAACTATGCAAACGTTTGCTTAACTTTTCTATTGCTTACCTGTGGATATAGTCTGTTGTTCTAATATTTATTTTATTGAACCAAGTCTCTTGAACTTTAGTTGCAGAAATCCTGTTAGTAGGTGGGAGGTTGGTATTTAACCTCTTCTCAATCTAGGAGCAAGGAGAGGAAATATGGACAGGGGAAGAGGCTGGTGTCTTCATCACCTCTTAGCCTGATAACAAAATTTCCCTGTTTTAATTGAAAGTAAAAGTAATTTGTTTCTATTTTAACAGCAACTACTGTAGAAGGAAAGAACAGAGCTCCAGTAGCCGAACTGCTGGTGTTTAAATCCCAGCTCTGTTTCCTATTAGCTATTTCCCTCTGCAGATACTCCTTACCTTTTCTCTACCTCAGTTTCCCCAATTATAGAAAAGATCAAAATGCATATCTCATAGACTTCTCATGAGAATTAAATAACAGGTGCCAAGACCAGCCCCAGAAAGCACTATTCCAGCATTTGCTATTGCTGCTGCCTTAAGACTTTAGTCATTAAATTTATAAATTGCTCTGGAAATTTGAAATTATTTAGCTTGAACGCTTTCTTCAAAAGATGGATAAACTAGGCAACATGACATGGTCAAGGAGACGTGACACACTGGTTAAAACAGACCAAGTAGCCCAGGTGCTAACTATGGGGTGTGAGGTGGAAACTCTGGTCCAGTGTTCCTCCCCCCATACCATGTGGCAGTCATGCTGTAGTGAGAAAGGACTGGACCAAAAGGATGTCCACCTTCCTCCCACCTCAGAAACGCACCTGGATACACAAGAGGCTTCTGCAGGGAGGTTCTGAGGACCTCAGTGCCCATTGAGTCTAAGGGAGGCGCTGGGGTGTCAGGATGCTCAGAGTACCATCCACTGTCCTGCCCAAGACTCTCAGTCCAATTGTTACACTCCCCTCTGCCCAAGACTCTCAGTCCAATTGTTACACTCCCGTCAAAAAGCAGTTACTAATCTAGATACACTCCCAAAGACAGGCAGGATTTCCATAGTGTAGGTATGGTGATTCCAGAGAATATACATGAGGAGAAGGCAGATGCACCCATAAGTCCTTAAGAAAATTCTCACTGACTCCTTGAAGAATCTCTTTAGTAAAGAAGCAGTGAGTGTCTCATTTTCTTTTGATTTGCTTTGTTTTCCCAGTTGAAAGTGAGTGCTGGGGAAGCTAAAACACACAAGGTAACAAAATATAGGATCTGAGAACAAAGAGACCTGGCTTTAAATGAGTATTACTAACAAAATAGTGGTGAAGAGCAGATAACTTTATTTCTCTTATCTGTAAAGTGTGGATTATAACTATACCTTCCTTCAAGGGCTCTTAGAGGATTAATGGGATTAATTAATTAATTAATTAATTCTATTATTCTGGTGAATAACAGAAAATGAGTCCCTCTTCCATCCACATCCAACTTGTCTGCAGGGAAATGAGATTAGAGATGATTCACAATGATCATGTGTGTGTGTAGAATCTATCAATATCATTTCTACAGTAGAGCTGCCAACACTAGATGCTAATGTTGTTGAGGACTTGCATGAACCCAACATTGTTAACTCATGTTCTTCATTCTCATGGAGACAGGGCTCTGTAACTTCATCACCCAGAAGAGGAAATGAAGGTGCAGAGTTCAGATCGCTTCCTGAGGTCACACAGATGTCAACAGAGACTCAGGGTTCAAACCTAGGCCCTCAGGTTGGGGAGGGGGCGGTCAGAATCTGTGCTTCACCCTCCACCCAACGCCCCTCTGGTGCTGGAGCAATTCTCATGGGATTAATGTGAGGATCAGGAGGCAGTGCTTGTGAGACACTAGTACTATCTGAACATGCACAGTTCAAGCCATGATGGGTGTCACCCTGTCACCATCAGAACATCCCAAACCAATGAGTCTGAATCTGGTGACTTTGAAAGAGAAGGAGACCAGTACTTTCATTTGGCTAGAGGTCCTCTTGGGGCCAGTGCCCCAAAGGAAGCACCATAACCACCATCTCAGGAAAAGACTTACAAATGTGTTGTTGATCATTATTACAACCAGCGCTGAATTTAATAGCTCAGTCGTCATGCTGTTTCTTAGCTTGTTTCGATTTCATGAAATTAAAGTACACACAGACAAAAGTGGCTGTTGGTTTCTCTTTTTAATTATTATGCCTATTATTAAAGCAGAAAGTACAGAACTCAAGTAGCTAAGCTGGCAGTCCCAGAATATGTGGCAGGGAGGGTCAGGGCGATGGTCTGGGGGGAGGCGCTGAGGGAAGAAATGGGGAGCTGCCCGCTGCGTGCAGGTACAAGGACTTGGAGGCTGGAGGAGCTGATGAGGTTGTCGGGACAGGGTGGGGAGAGGCTCCCCCGGATCAGCCATGGGCACTTTCCCTGAACAATGGCAAAATTCCTTGTTACAGAGGAAAAACCAGTATACAATAATAGAAAAATGTACCCATTATGCAGATGATGAAGAAGAGTTGACCGTTTTAGGGCACCATCTATCAGAAAATCTTCCCATAGCTGAAGATGCCTGTTCTCCAAAACACACAGAAGGCGATGATGGAGAAGTAGGTGATGCTCTTGAGGAGGAGGAGGAGGTAGGTGTAGTAGGCAGAGGTGCTCGCAAACTGCAGCTGCAGGGCATCTAAGAGAAGTCCTTTGATTAGTTAGGCCTCGTCTTTCAAAAGGATAAAAAAAGTGATGGGGAAACATGTCATAGTTAGAAAAGTCTGAGCCACTATATGTGGTGCATCGGTGAGATTCCTCTAAGGGGTACAAACCAGGGAAATCTGTTGGTGTTTACGGTGGAGGGTGGGGGGTGGCTAGTAAAGAGACCATTGTACAAAATGGAATAAACCATTTAACCCAAACTCTCTGAAACTTTAGGAGCTCATGCTTCAATCACCTGTGTTTTCTGTAACATCTCTCATTGTGGCTAAGATGTCATAGAATAATTGTACTTCTTCTCTTCTGAAATCTTGCAAGATATGTAAGATGCCAAGAAAAAATAACAACAATTATGATGGGTCTGACTCGCCTCAATAGATCACCAGGTCTCTTCCTATGAAAATTTCCCTTTTCCACACTTCGTCTCATAGAGTCAGAACTCCAGAATCACTAGCACTTGGTGTGGAAAGGATCTAAGGAAGCGATATGTTCATAACTCACTGCCCTTGGTCAAGTCAGGCTTTAGCTGAGTTCCTGGTCTACTGGGAATGAAGGGGGATCAGCAGAGCCAGAACTTCTAAATTCACCTAGAACCTTCATGTAGAGAGAAGGGGCCACCCACTAGTACTGATTTCTGTGCTAGCTAAATGGATACCCTATGGGGGGCATTCCATATATGTGACCTTATCTCCCAATTAACTAAGTTGAGTGCAATCATATCCTATTGGCAGTTAAGGAAACTAATGTCCAGAAGATATAAGTAATTTACCCATATTCATGCAATAACAAAACAACTGGTGTTAAAGTCCATCTGTGATACTCAGAAGCCCATGCACTTATACACATACCGCCTCCTGCCCTGCACCCTGCAGTGGGTCCATTCTATCTCAAGACCTTCGCTTTGGGATTCTTGCTCTATGCTTGTATCTTAGAGGCAGAATAGAGAACTAAGTGTGTGAGCCATTGATTCAGATGTGCTGGGCTGAATTCCCAGATCGAGCCTTGTGACTTCGTACAAGGGACTTTATTACTTTCAGCTCTTTGCCCCCATTTGTAAAGTGAGGAGATAATACTGTACCACCTCAGGGGAGTGTTAGGAGGAGCAAACATAATTTCTAGGCAAGACATGGCACACCACTCTGTATATATAAAACTCTCAGTAAGTATCAGTTCATGTATTAGCTACTAGCAGTCACCAAAGACCAAAAAAAAAAAGAAACACCCTACAAGAAACTTGATATCACATTTATCCAGTTATTTGAAACACAAGCCACACAAACAAAGGAAATCCACTGTTGAAATAATTCAGTCTATCACTGCACCCTCTAATTCAGAGTTATCTCACATCAAACCCAGCATTTACAGTGTTAAAATGACTCCTAGGAAATGATGATAGATTTACTTAAAAAATCACTCAGTCCACTTCTGCAATATCCAGACATTCTGGTTTTTCCACCTTAAACCAAAGAAGTTCAATAGTTAAATTTTTCCAGAGGAAAAATATGTGGTAGCATGATATAAAGGCAAACATAGACAAAAACTTACCACTTTCTTTTTTCATGCAGGCACGTGTAGCGACCTCTACAAAATAAAAGCAAGTATTAGTGAATTGTTCATACCCATTATTTGATAGTGTGTGTCTCTGCGTGTGTCTGTAGATAGACAGACGAGCTGATAGATAGAATCTGCCCAGAGAGGAGAAAATCATTAAAAATAAGAGCCCTACAAATTTAAGAACAGATGGTCTGATTTGACACCATTCAGTAGACCTAACTCATATGTGGTTTTCTGTATGTGACAATGCTGAAGTTCATGAAGGGGACATTTTTCTTCTCCTTTGTTACAATCAGAAGGTAATATTAATATCTAAGGACATCTTCCCTGGTGGCTCAGACAGTAAAGAATCTGCTTGTGACACAGGAGACCTGGTTTTAAACCCTGGGTTGGGAAGATCCCCTGGAGCAGGAAATGACAACACACGTCAGTATTCTTGGCAACACACTCCAGTATCCTGGAGAATTCAATGGACAAAGGAACCTGGTGGGCTACCATCCATGGGGTCCCAAAGAGTCAGACGTGACTGAAGGACTAACACTTTCACTTTCAAGACCATCTTACTTTCCTTCTGTATTCATAACTTCTAACACAGTGTCTGCCCTAAAGTAAGTGTTCAAGAAATATTGTCAAAAAGACAAATCATCAGAAAAAGTAACTGTTCTACAGTCTTAAGCACCCACTGCTTACGTGAAGGGATGCTCCCAAAAGGAATGTATCCAATCCAAGAATCCACAACAGAATCTCACATTTGCAGGAGTTTGGCTTAGGTAAATTTCACACCTAGTCAAAAAAAAACAGCCAAACCTTTCCAAGTCACACATACTCCAGTACTCCCAACTCACATACATGATTTTCTGCTGTCGTGGAATTTATGGATATTAGGATAACAGTATAATGCCTGGAAGATTCCCTGGATAAGAGAATGGCTACCTACTCCATTATTCTTGCCTGGGAAATCCCATGGACAGAGCAGCCTGGTGGGTTACAGTCAGTGGAGTCACAAAGAGTCAGACATGACTGAGCGACTAACTAACTGATAACTAGTGAGTGATTATTACTGTGCCAGACATTTAATGAAATACTTCACATGCATTATCTCCTTTAACTCCCCAATGACACTGTGGTGAGTTATACTGGGGAGGGATTCCATGTCACAAAAGGAGAATAAAGGTTAGAGGGTAAGTCATATCAGTGATGACAGTACAGTCAAATGTTGATTGTGATGAGATAAACCATGTGAAAGGTACTTGTAAAAATAATCCATTGAAATACAGAGAAATTAATCTCTAAAGAGACCACATAATTTCAGCATGTTAGTCACTCAGTGATGGACATTAAAAACACCTTTTTTTCCAGAGTTCTTAATTACTCTTAACAAATGAAATATATATCACAGGAGCTCAGCATTTCGGTGCAATTCTTTCCAGGATGGCGAGAGAGACCAAATCACATTACTTGTTCTTGACAATATAAAACTTGATGTGAAAGTTGTATTTATCTAAAGTGAAAAAAGGCAAATATTCATACAAAGACAAAATTTATTTAAGACATAATAAACTTTTGGATGGAGGGAAGCAGAGACACAGAGGTTGTTCGGGTTTATCCTTTTTATCCTAGGTGTGTTTTTGTCCACATGATTTGGTTCTGGTGTGCCGTTTTATACCCTTGAGATCTTTTTTTGGTTCACTCTAAAAAATGCATTTGGGATATAGTGTCCCCATTTTTTCAGAAGTCCACTTTTTACCACTTTGCTTTTACAAAAGATCTACATAAGTACCTGTTTTTGCAAAGGAATCCAAAGAGGATTTTCAGTTTTATGAAAAAAGGCTGGAAGTAAAAGTAGATTTAGTGTTTGTTTTGCAGCCAGCCAGGATAGAGGCAGTGGGCACCCCCAGCAGCAAGGATAGCATTGCCAAGGAACTGCACTCAGCATCTCAGCGTTACATTGCCATAGCTCTGAACTGTGTCCGTAAGCATCTGCACTTTACTTTCTTTCTTTTATATATATAGTTTTATTTATGTATTTTGGCTGGACTGGGTCTTTGTTACTGCGTGGGCTACCCTCTAGTTGCAATGTGCAGGATTCTCTTGTGGAATGCAGGCTCTTGGGCCCATGGGCTCAGTAGTTGTGGCTCCCAGGCTCTAGAGCACAGGCTCAATAGTTGTGGCGCTTGGGTTTAGTTACTCCGTGACATGTGGGACCTTCCCAGGACAGGGATTGAACCCATGTCTCCTGCATTGGTAGGCAGATTCCTTACCACTGAGCCACCAGGGAAGTCCTGTGCCTTATTTTTTATTTACTTTTTGTGCATTTGTTAGCCAAATGTGTCTTCAGATGTTGCTTCTTCACTTTATGCCTTTCTGCTTAAGATAGATTTCATAGGAACAGTCTACTTTTGGGTAGAAGCTAAACCTGTATAGCTGCTGCTGCTGCTAAGTCGCTTCAGTCGTGTCCGACTCTGTGCGACCCCCTAGACGGCAGCCCACCAGGCTCCGCCATCCCTGGGATTCTCCAGGCAAGAACACTGGAGTGTGCCATTTCCTTCTCCAATGCATGAAAGTGAAAAGTGAAAGTGAAGTCGCCCAGTCGTGTCCAACTTCGTGACCCCGTGGACTGCAGCCCATCAGGCTTCTCCGTCCATGGGATTTTCCAGGCAAGAGTACTGGAACCTGTATAGACGTTGGGGTAAATCCTAAGAATGAAAATGCTAGTACACTCATGTTAGATGTTAAAATATACTTAAGAACTGGCTTTAATAAGTCTTTAAAAACTCTTTCTTTTCCTTACAGTTAATTTATTATAATATTAATAAAGATCACTTATCACCATGCATTGATTGAGCTAAAAACAATAATGTAAAATTTTTTCCTCATAAAATCATGTGCGTATCCTAAGTTCTCTTTCTCAGTCATCGTTGGTCAAAAACTTGGATCAGATTAGTTTTTATGTGCCTTCAAGATCACGTCATTGATTTGTGCTTCCATATTTATTATTTTTTATTAAGACAACAAAAGCAACAACAAACAGAAACTTCTAAGAAACAACGTTAGGAATTTAGTGTAGAATGACTTTGATAAAATGCCCTTATTAGCTATGTTACTCTGAGAAGCCCATGGGAGGCATTTATTTCAGAAATTAAGTGCCAAGTAAGATACATTATGAACTGGAACATCTCTCCTTTATGGTCACCATCACCTGGAACTTATTATTCCTATTTTCCCCTGAATATTAGGAAAATCAAAACCTAATAGGGCATTTAAGCCCAAGGTTATAGTAAACTTACTTTGTATATTTGCTTCCCCTCTATTTCTTAGGTGTAGAAACAGAAATCTGGGGTTGTTTCTGTAATAGCACTATAGTTAGTTTTAGAAAAGGATATAAATAAATACAAAGAATATGTGAATAAATACAACAGTATTATGTTTTGGAAAGCAAGCATTTTCTCTGATGTTACTTCATTTACTCTTCATCATGGCCCCAGGACAAATCCAAGGCAACTACTCAAATGTAATTTGATCATTGGACCAACTAAGGATCTGAGAAGGTAGACTTACTTCAGAAATTCGGATTACTACACCAAAATCTCTGTGCAGTTTTTTTATGCTTGCTCCCACTGCTTAAAAAGGCTTCCTAACCACAGAGAGAAGTACAAAATGATTCCTTCTTATGGGTACTCTGGGGCCTTTAGTCTGTTAGGCAAATACTCAGGACATTAAGTTCCAAGTTCAGGGCTTTACAGGACCACTTACAGGGCCAAGGCACATCCAGCCCTCTGCCTACATTGTGCGGACATGTCCAGCATCTGCATCAAAGGGACTCCTTTGGGACATTATGCCCAAATCACGAGTAACTCTGAGTAATTGGGGAACGAGTATATTCTCTTTTGGAGAAGGAAATGGCAACCCACTCCAGTATTCTTGCCTAGAAAATTCCATGGACAGAGGAGCCTGGTGGGCTGCTGTCCATAGGGTTGCCCAGAATCGGACATGACTGAAGTGACTTAGCAGCAGCAGCAGCATATTCTCTTTACACATGTTGTGGCTCACATGGTGAAGAATCTGCCTTCAGTGCAGGATTGATCCCTGGGGTGGGAAGATCCCCTCGAGAAGGGAATGACTACCCACTCCAGTATTCTTGCCAGGAGAATTCCATGGAAAGAGGAGCCCGGCGGGCTTCAGTCCGTGGGATCACCGAGTCAGACATGACTGAGTGATATTCTCTTTATTGTAGTGCATCTTTCTGGGAAAGTAATTCACCCAAATGTGTTCATTCACATATCGCTCCAGGACGGGCACATGCTAGGGCTGCAATGAAAGTTTGTGAGAGGCATTTTCCGATGAAATACATTCATTATGTGGAATGGGAGTAAGTCTGTACACTTTAGCCTCACTCCGTCTTTAATTGGGCTTCCCTGGTGGTTCAGATGGTAAAGAATCTGTCTGCAATGCAGGAGACCTGGGTTCGATCCCTGGATCAGGAAGATCCCCTATGGCAACCCACTCCAGTATTCTTGCCTGGAGAATTCCATGGACAGGGGAGCCTGGCTATAGTCCATGGGGTTGCAAAAAGTCAGACACGACTGAGCAACTAACACACACCTTTAATTACAAAATTTTAGCTTAAGGTAGTAGGTAAAACACAAATCTCAAAAACCCAAGACCATAATAAATCTGCAACAGTAATTGTACTACTTTTTGTTGAGCTACAATCTGAATTCCTCATAAAAACACCATTTTGTCATTTAATAGCTCATTATTTCTGAGTTATATCTTGAGCAAAGCAAGACTGAAGTAAGAGTGACTTTACTTGCTAAGTAGAACTTTTCTGAAAGGTATATAGTTGTTCTTATTTCTGATCAAGTAAGATCATCAAAAATGGAATATCTTTCAGTGTGTTTATTGCGTGCTAATTGATAGTTACTTTGACATGTGTTGTTTCATTTAATCTACACAACACTAAAATATATCATTGTGACCTTTATGTTTTAGATGATCAAACTGATCTGAGAAAGGTTTAGTAATTTTTTTTTCTATTTTATGTTTCAAAGTGAAAGTGAAAGTCACTAAGTCATGTCCGACTCTTTGTGACCCCATGGACTATACAGTCCATGGAATTCTCCAGGCCACAATACTGAAGTGGGTAGCCATTCCCTTCTCCAAGGGATCTTTCCAACCCAGGGATTGAACCCAGGTCTCCCACACTGCAGGCAGATTCTTTACCAGCTGAGCCAGCCAATACAATTTTGTAGGACATTTAGGCTATCATTAAAGGTAACAACATTTAAGATGATTTATATTTGTTTTCATTAATGCTTGATTGAAAATGTAGGGTATTTCCTTTGGGAAAAAAAGTATTCTTGGAGGTTATGTTTCTTTATAATCTCATACCTTTGTTAACTGGAGAAAAAAGAATCTCTTGATCACGTCCTCCTTTGTTATTCTCATGTTTGACAATACATACATGTTCTTTTTCCATTGCCTTTTTAGTCAAAGTCAGCCAGCTGAATTTCATGTATGTGTCATTAGTCTTGATGATATTTCCCTGATGGGATTCCAGAATTGTATTGCCATTCTTTTCTTTCCATTGTACCTTAATAGCATCAGGGAAAAAATTCTGAAGAAGGCAAAGATGTGTTCCAGCACTATAGCGTTTTACTTCCTCAACTGAAGGAAAAAATATAGTGGGCTTGGGAAACAAGTCTCCATCAAGCCTTCTATCTGTGGGGGAAAATGGAAGAGAATTGAAAAGAATTATTAAAGAAACATGCATGTCATGAAGTTTGGAACAACTTAGCTTAGAGTGAAAAGAAGAAAAGCTACCAGTGAATTAACTCTCAACATGGCTTTTCATCCACAGTAGATGATGAGATACCTATTATTGTTTTATTTCAATGGGAAGAGATGTTCAAAAAGTTATATCACTTGCCCAAAGTCACAGTTTTTCAGAAGCAGAGGCTCACCCACATCTTGGCTTTGGTTTCTTTTCCAAGTGCTAAGTTGGACTGATATTTTAAAATGCCCCATATCAATGCTTGTGACATTCATAAACAAATTAATTTTCTTAAACCTCTTTTCTTCTATCATAGTGGAGACTATTTTAAAAGGGATGGGAGTAGGTGATGGGGCTAGGGGAGGAGATGAGGTAACTTTGATGGTTTCTCTACAAGTAAGAATCTTTGAAGTGAAGAGAAGTCACACAGTCGTGTCCGACTCTTTGTGACCCCATGGGCTGTAGCCCACCAGGCTCCCCAGTCCATGGGATTTTCCAGGCATGGATACTGGAGTGGATTAGTTGCTTCTAAATGACTTCCATTTTCTATATCAGGTTTTGTAACTTATGGTCTCTTCGGCCAATTAATACATTCTCACATTCTGCAAATATGTTGAACCCTATTCTTCATTTAACTTATTCTGGGATATATCATACTTATTTTGATTCCTAAATAAATAAATGTCAGGAGAGGTTATCATTTTAAAACAATATATATTCACTTGTATTCATGGGAATCTATGTCCACATGTATTTAACAATCTAAGTTGAACTTTTAGTTTCAAATGTGGTTCCTATGCTCAGTTCTGAAGTGAAGTTCTCCTTTCTAATTGATAACTTTATACAACTTCTCAATGTCACATCAGAACCACTCTAGACTTTTGAGTGGGGCAATATTAAAGTTTCACCTCTAAATTATTTACAGTGCCTTGAATTTAGAAGTAAAAAACCATTATTTTCAGTATTTCTATTAAAAAAAGTATTTTCAGAAATGTTTTTATATTTATCTTGCCAAGTAATGCAGTTATAGAATTTTGTTTTGCTTTAGAAAATGTTCATCAAGAACACATTTTATTTTGGAATTTCATTCAAAGTTGAAGCACAACTAAGAACACACCATATTTTGACTTTCAGTGTCTCCCCTCAAATTTAAATCTATCTTGGGCTGCTATATTGTTTATGAACTAAAATATTTCTTTGTTTACAACTGCTGAATAAAGTGTATGTAGAATTAGAGTCACATTAAAACTTATGGCTCTCGAGTTTTCTTGCAGACACAAAGTCAAGGTATGTAAGAAAACATCACAGTTTGCAAAAGGTGTCACTTGGATGCTGATGTTCTTGATTATATGCTTACTGTTAATATAATAATTGAAATTATAAGGCTTAGAACATTTTCCAATTTGATCTTCAACTGAACATGAATGCTTTGCTGATATTATCTTTTGGCTAACTTGCATTTAATTTAATAATCCAAGGGGCAATTTCTTAAGAAACGAAGCACTGGATTTCTCCTTTGAGAAGAAATGGAAAAACATTCTTGATAAGTTATGCCTGTGTAGCAAAGGTCTTGATTTCTATACTAAATCAGTAAGCAAGCAATCTTAATTTTTTACTCATGCTGTAAATACAATTAGCTCACAATGTGCTTAATTCTATACATTTCAGTTTTAGCACAAATAATATTTGATTGATTGTAATGAGACACTAAATATTTCTCCATCTGTATATGTAATTTGTTGATCTTGATTTATGTGTTCTATTTTTTGTCATATTTTTAATCAGATAAATA
The DNA here is from genome assembly GCF_014754425.2 of Oryx dammah. Classification (NCBI taxonomy): domain Eukaryota; kingdom Metazoa; phylum Chordata; class Mammalia; order Artiodactyla; family Bovidae; genus Oryx; species Oryx dammah. Next base: position 82,867,977 of record NW_024070202.1, on the reverse strand, counting down.
ATTACAGTCATTTATATTTAAATAAGAATTTCAAATTTATGACATTTTTAGCTACATCTATTTGGCTTTATACCTTGACCATTCTCCCTAAAAATTTATTTTTTTTCCTGATAACTATAAGCATGAAGCCCAAATTGCTATAAGTTGAGGCAATAAATTTTGGTGTAGATATGAAGTCAATTAAGAAAATGATTAAGATTTATTTTATTATATGTGCATAAAGTGTTCATAGTCTATATTTATTAACAAAAATAAAAAACAAACACATTTTAATTCCTTTTTTCTTGTTAAGTGAAAACAATATCCCCTAAAGAGAAAAAGAATACATCTAAATTCAGTCTTTTGTTTGAGTGAACAGTAAGATAATTTTTCATTTGAGCAATTAGAAATACAACTGTATTTGCTGGAGAACATCTGTTCTGTCAATGCTAGAGGCTGCAAATAGCTCCATCCTGGATACAATTCTCTTTGAATCAGTTGTAGTTACATTATCCAGCACCCATGATAAGTAAGTCAATGTGCAAAGTACTATATTCACACTATCTCATTCAATTCCAATAAAACCTCTGCTGGGTACGTATTGTTATCTCATTTACGGATTAGGAAACTGAAGCCAGAGTATCATCTCCAAGTTCATATAGGCAGTAAGTGATGGATCCAGAGCTCCACCTCAGCCAAAGCTTACATTCTTTAAAAACATCCTTTCATCATCAGAAAAGGAAACATGTCAACTCACAAAACTTATCTGTAGTAATAAACTTTGGCCTTGGGCCAAACACCTCCATAATTATATAGATATTAGTATTTCGTATAAGTCCACATGGACACAAAGCTAATTCCTATCACAATGCGTACACAGTGCTGTCTGTGCTATCCTTTACTATGCAGATTCGTTTAAAAATCCGTTCTAAGATTTCCACATCTAAGCATCATCAAAGCCCTGTTTTCTCTAAACATTCTTAACTATTACTCTAATTTAATTTTTTCTTCTCTTCTCTAGAAACTTGAAAAATTTGCATTCCTCTGATACCTACCTGTGACTACAAGTTTTGTCCCATCGCTGAAGATTTTTACGTAATAACTCCACAGTGATTCAACCCATATCAAAAACTGTAGACTAATTTAGCATCTCTGATTTCTTCAAATCCTAATGTAACTGTGAAGTCTGCTATTCAAGTGTATGTTTAGAGTCTGAACAAAATTTTTAATGAAATGTATGGGCAAAAGGCATTATTTCTCAACTGTTTTTGTATTGATATAATTTTTAACTCTAGGTATAATTCAGATAAGAAATTAAATATTACACTTGAATATTTGACTTTTGTATGTATCCCTATAAGCTTGTATGTTCAAGTTGCAAAAACTCATATTTTAAAAATACAACATTTTTAATTTCTAAACATTTCTACTGAAAGATGAGAGAGCACCTTATATTCTAATATTTGAAATTACATTCATTACATTTAGCCACTTTTAGAAGCAGTTAATAATTAGTCATAGAAACTGAGAATTTTTAAGTACTATTTGTTCTAAACTGACCTAAGATGAGATGGTAATTAATACATTTATCTGTACTCCTGATTTCACAAAAAATTCCAGTGAGTAATATTTTGAATTCTAGAGAAGGAATTGACTTTTTACCATGTCCCAACATTTATGATAGGTAATTTTTATTTTTAATTTCATTTTATCCTCAGAACATCAACTTGAGATAGTTGTTACATAGACGGAATAAATCAGTGGAAATATATCAATCTGTTAACAGTGATGTGTCTATATAAAAATTTAATTTTTTCTTTGTTTCTGTATTTTTCAATTTTTCCTCACTATGAGCATGTATTGTCTTTGTAATTTTTCAAAGCAATAACCAATGAATTAAAATGTATTTGCTAAAGGATCATCATACATAAGTGACAGATTCAAAATCAAAGTCTATGCTTTTCCCTTACTACACATTAGTATAAATCATTTTCCAGGACCCTCATGAGTTATAACTGGTTCACCTTCATTTAACTGGATTGTTATAATTCACATTGAATAGAGTCAGTTGCAAACAGCAGACCAGAATGTTGCTTTCCAATTTACAAAGTCATTTGTTCTTATGATCACAACTACTAAAGAAATCAAAATACATAATTTTTTTTCACTTTTCAATGCTTTATCAACTTTGCGAAAATTTTAAAAAACTTTCATTTCTATGGATCTCGTAGGATAAGAACATCCTCAAGAGATGTTCCCCATCATCCAGGCAAACTTTTATCTTTAAGGCAAATTAGGAAGGAACAAATTTACTGGATTGAATTTAAGGGGGAAAAAATCCATCTTAAACATTCTTGAATATGGTCGCAAAGTTAAATATTTTGAAACTTGATATTAATCATTCTCTGACTAAATAAGTTGAACAATATTAGTCCAAATTTTCCTTTGGTTGTTTTTGGAATTAAATTAAAAATTAACTAAGAGCTTTGAAATTTCCCAAGACTAAATGAATCTAATGTATCCATCACTGAGGGACTCACACTTGGTCTAACTAGCTAACTCTTGTCAGTATCCTCTTTACTAGGTCGGGGAAAGAACACACTCCAAGGACCTGGATGGAGTCACTGACCTCTCCAGTCATTCCCCTTGCCTAATTCGTTACCAAACAGGGAGTAAATTCAAGAATTCTGAGCCAGCTCCTGCTGCTGCTGCTGCTAAGTCACTTAAGTCGTGTCTGACTCTGTGTGACCCCACAGATGGCAGCCTACCAGGCTCCCCTGTCCCTGGGATTCCCCAGGCAAGAACACTGGAGTGGGTTGCCATTTCCTTCTCCAATGCAGGAAAGTGAAAAGTGAAAGTAAAGTCGCTCAGTCGTGTCCGACTGTTCACGACCCCAGGTACTGCAGCCTACCAGGCTCCTCCGTCCATGGGATTTTCCAGGCAAGAGTACTGGAGTGGGTTGCCATTGCCTTCTCCATCTGAGCCAGCACCAACACTCAAGCCCGCAGTGCCTGTATTGCCTACCTCCTGCCCCTACCTCACTACAGAATTTAAAGAAACTTCGCCTGTAACAATAAGTTGTGTTCTGGAACCAAACACTTTGTGCTCTGGCCACCTGTTTGCACTACCTGAAAAGCTTTTATAGAAATCTCCCTCTGTGCCTGCTCTCAAATTGTGCCCATATCTTTTCAATATTTGTAGAAATATATAAAAATTGAACCTGCTAACATTAAATACAGGTGGAACTCAAGCAAAAGCACATTAGGTACAAATGATCAAGAACTGAAAAACTGAACCCACTCTTACTGGGCAGCTTGGGCTTGTGTGGTCTCATCTCATCTCACATACATTGGAGAGTATGATTTCATCCTTTCTCAACATTTTGCCTAAATCTTCTAAATATCCTCCCTTTAAAATGTTTTCATGCATAAAATCAGTTCATGCTTAGAGTATACAGTAATGTTTCTTTAATATCCAAAGTTGAGCAATAATAGGAATAATATATTTGAGTATTTCATAGATATATATTTGTTACATTTTATAGGTATTTTGTGATATATATGTTTTAAGAGGAAAATATCTGGGTTAATTCTAAAGTAACTTCTTTCCAGAATCTAATTCTCATCTAGTAGACAAAATGAGTTGTTACAGACTATGAATTTTTAATGATGATCTCTCAAGCTATTCCTTTGCTGAAAGACTGCTCCCCTCTGCCTAAAAATAACCTTGTGGTTTCAAGAGCATTGAAGTAAAATCCTCCACTGCTCGTCAGAGAATTTTATTCAGCCTTGTATTTCTCAAGTATTTGCTATCACATTTTCTGCACTATTTAAAAAATTTTATTTTATTTTGGAGTATAGTTGATTAACAATGTTGTGTTAGTTTCAAGTGTACTGCAAAGTGATTCTGTTATACATATACATGTATTTATTCTTTTTCAAGTTCTTTTCTCCTATAAGTTGTTACAGAATACTGTGCTATACAGTAGGTACTTGTTGGTTACCTGTTTTAAATATAATAGTTTGTATTTGATATTTTTCATTCCCATAATGACTGGAAAGGCAGATCTAAGTTTTGCAATTTAGCAAATTTGATACACTACAAAAAGAAATTTGAGTTGAATGGTGTCAAAATGACTTATTCTATTAAGATGACCTGAAAATCAAATTTTGATTATTTAATAGATGTATATTCAATATGACTTACATGATCTTTTCTGGGAGGAAACAGATCACTTCATTTCCTGATTAGAAGCAGAAGCATTGTTTTCATACATGAGTAATAATACAAATTATGAATTATTACTAATTAGTAGTCAATTACAGAATCCTTTTAAAATGTCAGAATACAAAAGATTAAATATTCAGAATATAAAAACAGGATGCTTCTCACATCACTTAATGATCCAGACCATGCACTTAGGAATAGACTACCAGATTCCAAACTTCACCACAGTAACTAGTCATGTACTTTATTTAGGCAAGTGCCTGAACAGCTCTCAACCTCAGTTTCCTTATCTATGAAATGGGAGTATAAGAATTTCTGTTGAGGAAAGAGATAAGGCCCTAAGACTACTTATCATGGTGTCTGGCCTTCAGTAAATAGTAGCTGATATTATTATTCTCTTTAAAAAGATGGTCTGCAGCCATTTCATTAAAATTTTCCAACAAAGTACATGGATTTTATATTGCTTAGCTGTGTCCAATATGGATTTTATATGCAATAACCATTTTATGCATTAAGAAAGGAAACAAGCTCATCAATTCAAGACTTCTTGCCTCTCTGGCAGAACAGGCCATAGAACATTGGGCTCAATCATGTTGGAATCTATAATGATTTTCTGCTAGTCAAGAAACTCTTTGAGTGTTGAAACTTGTTCTGTCTTGTGTCTTGTTCACCTTTTATCACCAGCATCCAACATAGAAACTGTCCTCAGTAAATGTTTGCTGAGAGAATAAGCAAATAAGGATGCTCAACACTGCAGACTCTTTTCATCGACTTTGGAGCTGAGATGGCTCATTGAGCTCACAAATTCCATATGCTGGCAATGTAACAAGAGATGTGACTGCATAAGTTTCAACTGATCTCAGCCTCCCTGTAAGAATTTAGAGTAATAAGAAGCAAGATTTCTCTGTCATCATTTACTATAATTTTTTTCCACTGCTGTTAAGGATGAGCTTAAAACCAAAAATGTCATTTTTTCAAGTTATTGGGAGAAAGAAATATTGTGTTTACTATAGAGAAGAGATAATTAGAAAAGTGTTTCTCATTTAAAAGTCCATTTATTGGAAAAGAATTTTGAACCAGGAACTTAAACCAACAGATTACAGACATAGTCCTCAAAATACTTTAATTTCTACCCTGAGTCTACTCTTTGTTGGATAAAAAGTTGAATTTCTAAAAGTAGAATTCCAACTTCTTACAAGCAAGGAAGTGAATTAGTCATTTGCCTCAGTTTTGTGTTCATATACAATGACCAGTAGTTGCAAAACTGTCCATATGCTGAGGCCAAGAATGTGGCAGTCAAATAGGGGGAATCCTAAATTGTTTTTTTCTAAAAAGCAACTATTTTCACTATTAAGTTGAAATAAGAAAAAGTTACTTACCAGGAGGTATTACTACGAGCTTAGTTCCGTCACCAAATACCTTGATCCCGGTTGAACTGTCACAATGATTGGAGCTTCTACAAAAATGTCAGCCTTCTCTTTGCTTCAACATGTGATTAGAAGTTCAAAACACTTTGTGGTGGCAATTTGATCTTCTGTCTTTTGAAAGTCCTTGAACATAGGTTTCATGGCATCCAATATGTATAGATTTACCTCAAATCAACTGACCCAGATGCCTTTTGTTTTCCTCTGAGTCATAAACATTAAAAAGCACTGATAGATAATGGAAAGGGTAAAAACAGAAAAGGAAGAGTTTGGCATCAACCAACTGCTTTTCTATTTCCAGGAAAAGTATTCAGAGAATTAGGGCTTTCTTTTTATTTTCAGGTGTTCGGTTTTGTTGAAACTGTTCAGAGATTTCATCAAAGAACGTCTCTTCTGTTCTCACAAACCCCAGGGCTGCTTCATTAGTGATTCAGAAATGTATTTCTGAAAAGCGGAAACACTTAGGTAACTGAAAATGCAAATATACCAACATAAATACAGTGAGCAATGTGAACAAAGTTTTTCTTTTTCCATAAAACCACTTTCACTATTGGGTCACATGATTTTTACAAAAGCAATGTCAAATGAGAAAATTTGTTTAAATTAAACCTTAAAAAGTAAATCTAGTTCTCTGGATAAGTTGAAAGAAGTCTTGGGATGCTGCTCTGTAATGTTATGTCACTTATCTTGGATTGGGGAAAAAGAAATTGCCAGAAGCAGCTGAGTGCTTCTCTGAGCACAGATGAGTTGCCCATCTCCAGGATTCAGACAGAACAGGTCCTGAGCACCCCCATGTCCACCTGAGATCCACCCGGTCCTGGTCTAATCCCCTGTGAGCAATCAGTGCCTCTGTCCTGAGGCTGAATGTAAGAGGAGATCATGGTGGGCAACTGTCCATTCACAGCAGCTCACGGACCCCAACACAATGGGATAGGATGCGAGACCTGGATGAAAATCATGTTTAGAAAGGGTTTTGAACTGAAAATTCCAAGGTATTATTACTTGGAGCTGTCAAATACCCTTTCTATCTATTGTAGGTAAGAATGATAACTTCCCACTCAATTCCTTTCTGATCCTTTTCCTCTGTTTTCCCTTATTCCAAGAAAATGAGCAGAATTATGAAGTATTTTAGGAGGTGTCTGTATTTCAAGATCCATGAAGGAAGTAAAATACGAAAGAGTAAATAAAGAGTTATAAAACCCTTGATTAAATTAGAAGAACTATATGAAGAGTATAATATCTTAATGAAGAAAGTAAAAGTATTATTACTCAGTCATGTCCAACTCTTTGTGACTCCATGGACTGTAGCCCACCAGGGTATTCTGTCCATAGAATTCTCCAGGCAAGAATATGGAAGTGGGTTAGTCATTCCCTTCTCCAGGGCATCTTCCTGACCCAGGAATCGAACCTGGGTCTCCCACATTGCAGGCAGATTCTTTACCATCTGAGCCATCAAGGAAGCACAATATCTTACCAAAGAGCATAAAATAAAACCTGAACAGAGAAACATGTCATATTTGTAAAGGAGAAACTCAAGACCATAAAGAAGCTAATCTTTCCTAAAAGCATGTATATAAGTTGACTGCAATTCCAATCAGAATTACAGTAACATTTTATTTTTTGGTCTTTGCTGTGAAGTGTGGGGGTGGACTAGATAAGCTGATTTCAAATTCTAGTGGGAAGAATAAATACAAGATAGTTGAAAATATTTTTAAAAACAATGGTGAAGAGACATTGCACATAGTAGATTTTATCACTTATTACAAAGCTACTAACTAAAATATAATATTTTATTTTTCAATAATAAAGAAATATATTATTTTAAACCAATTTTGGATTATTGACTACTATGTTGGGAAAAACAAAAGTAGCTCTCTACCTCATACCATATAAATGGGGTTCCAAGTAGATCAATATCAATATTGAAATGAAAAAGACTCTAGAGAGGTGAGCTAGAAAGAAGCAGGAGACTAATTGCATCTGTTGTGTGGGGAGCTTGAAAAGGGAAGGGGCGTAGGAGACACCTTTACATAATACTTATTTCAGAAGGAGGAACTTGGAAAATATTCACTTTTTACAGTATTTTTCAAACAAACATTTTTTTGAAAGAATAAATGGTGGTGACTTGCGGGGAACCAGCGTGAGGAACTCCGCCCATGGCAAAGGTCATGAGGAAGGAGGCTTGGCATACGCAAAGGCGTGATCAAGCCTCAGGAAACCCCCTGTTCCCGAGCATCTAACCCCAAAACCAGAGTCTGTTTTATGCTCTCACTTACACCTCTGACTTTACGGGGGGCTCTCCCCCATAGCCATTTCTCTTGGAGAAGGAGTAAACGTGCAGCTCCAAGGCAATAAAAATTCCTGGGTGTGACAAGAGTGTTTCAGCTTACAGACTCCTCTGAAGGTTATCTAGCCCACCTGTATAGGTTCGTCCAGCCACATGTGATTGTTTACAGCCTCCCAATCTGAGAGGCACGAGATGTTTTAGACTTACTAAAGGCAAATTCTTTTGGGGAGTTAAAAATTGTTAGTATAGTGGGTTGGTTAAGAATTATATTGGTGAAGGGTTTCTCATTTGTTGTGTCAATAATTGCTGCTAATTCTCTCCCCTGGGTGGGACAAGGATGTCTCAGGTCAAACCTCTCTGCTGACAGACTAGCTTGTGTGACAGGATTATCCATATTCCTGCCACATGATTTTTTACTACCTCTTAACCATAAACAGCACAGAGAGTTTTGGAGTATTTTGAGAGTCTTAATTAGCATAGGGCTTTTTCTTCTTGTGGAGTCAATGATTGCCACCAGGCCTCCATATCCTTAGGCACCTGGGAATATATTAATCAATGTATTTGGAATATAGAAAAGGAAATATAGTAGTTTTTGATGTTAGCAATACTAGACTTTTTGAGTTAATGGATTTTCTCTTTTGTAATAGATCACTGTGCTTTGTTATAAATCACTGTGTCCTTGCTATGTAAAAATGTAACTTTATCACTATCTTAAGACTAAATAGATCTTAAGGGGAGCATTGGTGAAAGGATTTTCATTTGTTGGGCTGATGTTTGCTGCTAAATCTCCATGTTCCCTGCCCTTATAATGAATATAACTAACATATAGGAGAAATAAGTATTAACCTTTAAGATTAATCATGTTAACCTTGGGTTAAATAGATTCCTTTCTTGATTGTAACTTACTACACCCTCACCCTATAGAAATGTAACTTTATTTGGAGAGTGGTGCCTGGTTTAAGAAAAAACACCCTTGGAAAAAATAAGTTTTTTGGTTATCAGAAGGAAAGGATCATAAAATGTCAGTGGGTCTCATGGCCAGAAGATGATGTAATATTCCTAAGACCTTTTTTTTTACATTTATGTGAAGCACCTGATTTTGATAAAGGTCAGGACTGCTGACCCCCACGTGACTCTGTATTCATCCCTATGTGTAACAAAAGCTATATAAGCAAACCCCAAATTAAAGAAATCAGATCAGTTTCCGGAAAGACTGATTCCCTCATGTCGTTCTTTTCTGCTTCCCGTTTTTCTGGCTGAATTCCCATCTGGAGCGTGGGTGCCCTCCAAGTCTACTTATTTGCCCCGGTTTTCAAGCCCACGCGAGAAGGAGCCCAAGGAGGGGCACCTTCTGATATTCAAGTGGCTACCGTGGCCCAATGTAGATGGTGCAAATTCCTTGTCTTGGAATTTTATTGGTATCCCACGTAAACCAAGTTATTTAGCCCCCTTTTCTCTCCTACATTTTCTGGCCGAATTCCCATCTGGTGCATGGGTACCCACCAAGCCTATTAATTCTGCCTGGGCTTCTAAGATCAGACCGGGGGGGCCTCAGTGCCTCCTCTCCTTCGGGAGAACGGGAAGACGCCTGCAGCCTACGTAGGTGGTGATTGGTATTCCATGTGAACCAAGTTATTCAGCCTCTTTTTCTCTGCTAATCTTCTAATCCCTCTCTATCTGTAATTAAATAAGTTATTTCCAAAGAAGCCAACGCCGTCCCCAGCTTCGAATTCCCTGGATCCACTGGGGCTGGACCCCGGCAGTGACTTAGTGAAGACTTTGGTGACATGATCAGATCTGTGCTTTAGGAACATAATGTAAGAGCAGAAAGATGGGTGGGTCAGTGGGCCAATCCTGAGGAAACAGACATGTTTCAGAGACGATTGCCATGAGCTACTGAGAGGCGTCTGTGGACCCAGTTACTGTAGTGGCAGTGGAGATGGACAGAAGGGCTGGTGCAATAAATATTAACAGGTTCGTCAGGTTTCTAAGAAATTCAAATGGGAGAAATCAAATTAACGCTAAGGAGGTTGAAAGTGAAAGAAAAGATGTTTTAAAATCAGAAAGATAGAGCTTCAAATTTAACCCCACCACTGCTAGTGACATGTCCTTGGGTACATCTCAGAGTGTCAGTTTCCTCATCTTTAAAAGGGAGGTGTTATTATCTATTTCTCAGTACTTTTGTAAAGTTCACATGAGATAATGTGTCTAGAAGACATGAGGCAAAATTCAGGAACAGAGAATTCACTTTCTCGCAAAGAATAGAAAAATCTTAGCACTGCATACAAAAATCAATAATTTTGCTTTTAACCCTGCTTCACGTAACACACACACACATACACACAACTCATCACATTCTGAGGTGACCAACTAAGGCAACTAAAATCCTACCTTAGTATGAGGAATGAATAGAGAAATATATAAATAACAAACAAGTCAAGTGAACTAAAGTACTAGTTTCAAAACGACCCCTTGAAGTTTTGCATCGTTTTTTCAAATATGATTGATGATTTCATAGTTGACCAAATTTATCAAATTTGGCAGATCACCAAAAGTTATGAATCTCATATTATGATCATTGTTAGGATTAAGTGGTTGTTTCTGTCCTGGGCTTACTAATTACCCTGCACATGTCAACTGGAAAATAAGAGTTTCTACAGTTGCACCAAGTCATAAAGAGAGAGAAATAGCAATTCTCTGCCTAGGATTTGAGAATTTGGTTTTGGGGCTTTGTCTTGATAGCCAATTCTATTCTCAGACAGTACATCAGAGATTCAGGCCTGGTTTGTGGTTTCCTTTCTACCAGAAGAATCCAAATTCCCAGGGTCTCCTGCCTCCTCCTTTCAGATCTCATTCCATGGGAAACACCTAAAGAAATGTCAGGTTCCTTCGTTGCTTTTTTCTCAAGACCAAAGAAAGCCAAAGATGTGGAAGGTCAAGAAAACACCATCTGTTTTTTACAAAATGTTCTTGTATGGTATTAAAGGACACAGAAACATATGCTCTTTACTGAGATAGGAAAGTCTGAGGAAAAAACAATGCAAATTGTGCAGACTGGGATGAAGGAATGGATTGGAATCAATTTTATTCTGGCAACTTATCAGAAATCCAAGAAGAGAGGTATTTAACTGTATTGTAAGGGTATGGATTTTGTTGTTATTGCTCTTCTTTATGTGATTTTCAAGTCTGGCTGGTAAGAAATGCAAAAAGCAGATCAGGGCTACCAAACTTGGAATGAACAGCATGACCATCAAGTTAGAATCAGTCCCAGGTTTCAGACTGAAAGGCAGGAAATTTAGGACTTGGGTATTCACGAGGAAAATTTGATGTGTATGCCAGGAAAACTATTCTAGTCATTGAGAATTTTAGAACAGATAGGAAGCTACAGAAATGAAGGGGAGTAAGTGGCCATATGGAGAAGGCAATGGCAACTGACTCCAGTACTCTTGCCTAGAAAATCCCATGGACAGAGGAGCCTGGTAGGCTGCAGTCCATAGGGTCGCACAGAGTCGGACACGACTGAAGCGACTTAGCAGCAGCAGCAAGTAGCCATAGGGAAATAGAGAGGCAGACAGAGGAGGGAGTCCTGACCTTTGCCCTTTCTCAAGAGTGTGGCAATCACATAATTTACCTACCAATCAGACCTGATTGGATCCTGGGGACATCACATATGAAGACAAGCCATTCTTGTCACAGCTCCCTTTGAGAGAAATGCAATTGTACTAAAAGGAGTTCAATGCTAAACACAAGGCGGGCAAGAAAAGGCAATGCACTGAGAGTCTGAAAAGCAGATGTGCCCTGCCTCTGTGGTTAACTGGTTTTGCAAAAGCCACTCGTAATCTCTGAGCCTCAGCTTTCTTATCTGAAGTGTGGGCATTGGACTAAATTTGTCCCGAAGGCCCTTCCTGTTCCAAAAACTATGAACCCATGATTAAGAGCCTGTTGTGGTTGCTCGAGTGGTGGTGGGGGCAGGGGGAGATGAGGGTTAGTAATAGAGAAAGTTTTCTTCCACGTTCCTTCTGACTCTGTAATACCATGAGATCCCAGCAGGCACAGTAGTAAGTGGCTTCATCGGACTTGACAACGTTATTGATTATCAGGTAAAAGATTCCATTCTTTTTGTTATCCATCTCCAAATGGGAATTAGGTTTGTCCAGCTTATAACTGTTAGCTGAGCCATAAAGGATACGTTTCAGGGGCTCCCCTTCTTTCTCTTGATACCAGTGCACAATGGCATTCTCCAGGGGAACCCCTGACAGCTTGCAACTTATGTGCACTGTTCTGTCTGGTCTTCGGGTAGAGGAGAGTTGATGCTGAGAAATTTTCATTTTGATGTCTCCATCTGAAAAGCAAGGGAGGTAATCAGAGGCAGACTTAAAAAGGCTGACACAAAAACAATGGAAAGAAAGGAGAGAGGATAGAAGTCAACCTACAAACCCAAGCCAAAGACATAAGGAAAATCCACGTGGTTGGCATTGCCAGTAATTGGTAAGAAGAGGGTGTGAATCAGGACAGAATAGGAGATGCGGTGGCAGCCCTTGTTCTGTGGAGGCAGGGATGTGGGAGGAAGCTTTGCTTTAGAACCAATGAAAGTCTTTCTCAGATCTGTTGCAGTGTTATTTTTAATCATCTTATTGGTATAAAAGACTCCCAACAACCTCATCAAAAAATACTTATGTTATAATAATGTACTGTTGGGACTTCCCTGGACGTCCAGTGGTTAAGACTCCAGGCTCCCAATGCAGGGCCCCTGAGTTCAGTTCCTGGTCGAGGAACTAGATCCTGCATACCACAACTAAGACCTGATGCAGCCAAGTAATTTTTTTTAAATATGATAATTTAATGTTATTAACACCTTGGAAGCAATTCTCTTCCACTTTTCCTTGATGTATTGCTTCAAATACACATATCCTTGGGCTCCTTTTCATTCTCTGAGTTATAGATTTTTTTCACTATATTTTGTGAGAGTGTGAATATTGAGATATGGCTATCATAAGAATGAGAAAGATGCTATCATTACTGTAGATAGTAACACATGAATATGAATATGCAGGAGGTTGTATATTATATAGATCATTCATTTGTAGAAAGTTCACAAAGTTGTGTAAATGCCAACAATTATTGTAGTAATTGCTTAGGATCCTGTGATGTTACTATAAGCCATTTCTTCATCCTGCTGTGAATCAAGAAAATTGTTGCAGGAAACAAAATTCCCTTGTTTTGTTACCCTTCAATCTTTTCCTATTTACAATTCTTAGTTTTTCAGCATTAAATCTATGCTTTACCATAGTTTGGAGGACAATGGAAGATATGATTTTTTAAGTCCTGAGTTCCTATTTTAGCTGTGATGACTCTGAAGTGATTTAGTCTAGGCAGGTTAGGACACTGTGATTTGTTGAACACTGTGCTGAAACATTCCTGTGTGAACCTCATTCAGTCTTCAGCAACCTATGTGGTTGTTAGCACCATGCCCTCTGAAAACTGGGAAGACATGGACCTAGAGATTTCCACACAGAGTGAGGTAAATCAGACGCAGAAAGACAAATATCATTTGATATCGCCTGTATGTGAAATCTTCAAAAAAAGAGGTATAAAGGATCCTAGTTACAAACCAGAAGTAGAGTCAAGGGATGTAGAAAACAAACATGGTTACCAGGGGATAAGAAGGGAAGGAATAAATTGGGAGATTTGGATTGACATACACACAGTACTATATATAAAATAGATAACTAATAAAAATTTACTGTCTAGCACAGGGAACTATCCTCAACACTCTGTAATGGCTTAAATGGGAAAAGAATCTTTAAAAAAAAGACTGGATATATGTATATGTGCAACTGATTCACTTTACTGTACAGCAGAAACCTAACAAAGTAAATCAACTGTACCCCAAATAAAAAATTAAAATAAATAAATAGAATAAAAATAAAATGAGAAAACAGAAATAAATGCTTCAGTAACTTGCCTAGGTCATCCTGTCAGGGAATGGATAAGCAGGAATTAGAAATCCAGTCCTATGTCACTAAAAAGACCTTGTCTTTTCCACCACTCATTCATTCATTCTTTCTTTTTTTTTTCCAAGCCAACACGTCACGTTGAGCACTGGTTTATGGCTTCCTTCCCAAGAGGCTCCCATACGTGATGAAGCCGTGACCATTTGGGGTAATTTAAAAAGCCAGCCTATGACCAAGAGTTTAGGATGGAGGATAAAGTGATCTAACTGAAAAAAAGCCTCACGGATCAGGTCCTGGGCTAGTTGCTCAGACACTGCTCAGGGCGCATGTGCAAGAAAAGAGCCCTTTATAGGAGGCAGAAAGCGGGGGCAGCCGGGGTGGCGGCGGTGGCGAGTAGGGGGTAGGGTGATTTGCCCAGACACGTTGGCGTGAGGGCGGGTTTTCGTTCAGACAGCGGATCTCTTCTGCAGCATGTTGGCCTGAGAGCGGTTTTTGTTCAATAACAGCTGATCTCTTCTGCAACGTGTGTCCCAACCAGCAGGCACAATAGTAGAGCCCCGCATCCTCTTCAGTAGCCTGGTGTATCCTGAGGCTAACCAGTGAGTTACTCGGCCATTTCCTTGCCTCATATCTTTCCTCACTAATCCCTTGTTTGTGAACAACATTCTCATTGGAGGAAATATACAGAATTCGTTTTAGAGGCTGCTCTGGTTTCTGTCGGTACCAGTGCATGTATACATTCTTCTTTAACTTATCTATTTTTATTTGGCATTCAAGAAATGCCGTATTTCCTTTTTTCTTGGTAATGGATGTTATGCGTTGTGTTATTGGAAGATCTCCACTTGTGTCTGAAAGAAAAAACAGGCAAAATTAATGAAAATTTGTAATTCAGTAAGGTAGTCTACATGTATTCTCTACTCATGAAAAGCCTGGGGACTGATGTTTACATTTTCTTCTGGAAGAACTCAAGATATTGGTGGGATTTTTCAGCCTAGCTCAAAAGACCGTGTGCCCAGAGTCCACCTGAAAGGGGTGATGTGACTGTCCATGATCAATCCCCTTCCTTGGGTAAAGCCACTCACATGTCCAGAGAGAGGCCACCACCAAGACCTGGGGCAGGAGCAGCATGCTGCCAGCTCTTGTCAGGAGATGTGATTGAATAATGGAAAGATTGCAGAGCAAACCGGCAGGCTGATTTAGTAGGAGGAAGTGGTGTTCAGAACACACAGCTAGGATCCAGGCTACGGGGACAGGGGCTGGTGGTAATTCTCAAACATCCTGTGGAAATAGGTCTGCTATTTCATCAGCAGATTTCTTTCAATCACCCTGTGATTTTCACCAACCAATTTTATGGTTAAACAATTAAAGTCTTTTATTGATCTAACAGAGGGGAAGAGAAAGACGAGGGAGGAGAGGCCAAAGTCCACGCTTGACAGGCTCATGGGAACTGGAAACATCTTTGATGGTCACTTTATACTGCATCAGGCAATCACAGATGTAGGGACAGCTTACTAGAAGTGTATGACCCTGCTCTATACTTTCTATAACCCAGCTGAAGAAGATTTATTTCAGATTCTTATTTTTGAATATGATCATTAAATGGGATCCTTAGAGATGCTGTGTCCTTGGAGTGCCTCAATAGGCCTTAAAAGCAAAAACCATTGTTATTTTCTATTATAAAATGAGTGCAGCCTCAGTATGGATCATAAAGAAACACAAACAGAGGAGAAGAAAATGGCTTTTTGTCCCATCGCATAGAGACAACTAGGAGGTAACAGTGCATTCTCTTACAAATTAATGTCTATTCCTTTTAAAATTTTGTTTCACATAGGTATGATGATGTATATGCAATGTTATGCTGTCTTTATTATTTAATAGGATACCATGAACATTTTTGTATTCTGTAATTTCTTCCTGTAGGGTTCTGACTCTTAGCAAGGTTCTTTGATTGACCACCATGTTGACTGTCAGATAAGTTAGGGTCCCACAGACTCTTTTCATTTTACATGGAAGTCCACAAAACAGGAGAGCAGAATAGAAAATTCGTTACTTAATTCATCACTCAGTTTTGAAACCCTGTTATGCTCCCTTTGGTCACCTAGCAGCTTACCAAAATATACTTTATCATCTGTCTTCTTTTTCAAGCTTCATTTCCTTATTGCTCCACTTGTTTGCCTGCATCTCCCAAATAAATTCAGTTCAGTTCAGTCACTCAGTCATGTCTGACTCTTTGTGACCCCATGGACCGCAACATCCTAGGCCTCCCTGTCCATCACCAACTCCCAGAGTTTACTCAAACCCATGTCCATCACGTCAGAGATGCCATCCAACTATCTCATCCTCTGTTGTTCCCTTCTCCTCCCTCTTTCAATCTTTCCCAGCACCAGGATCTTTTCAAATGAGTTAGCTCTTTGCATCAGGTGGCCAGAGTATTGGAGTTTCAGCTTCAGCATCAGTCCTTCCAATGAATATTCAGCACTGATTTCCTTTAGGATGGACTGATTGGACCTCCTTGCAGTCCAAGGGACTCTCAAGAGTCTTCTCTAACACCACAGTTCAAATGTATCAATTCTTCGGTGCTCAGCTTTCTTTTTAGTTCAACTCTCTCATCCATACATGACTACTGGGAAAACCATAGCTTTGACTAGATGGACCTTTGTTGGCAAAGTAATGTCTCTGCTTTTTAACACTCTGTCTAGGTTGGTCATAACTTTTCTTCCAAGGAGTAAGCGCCTTTTAATTTCATGGCTGCATTAACCAGATTGTTTACAGCATCCACTTTGAGGATACAAATAAATGTTCCTCCCCTCCTATGCTAACACTCCTTTGAAGATGAGATTTCTTTTCCAGACACCAAGGTCAAGCTGAGTCACCATGCACACGCTAATCTGTCTCTTTGAAATCTTGCAGAAGAGCACCCTTGCAGTGTTTGATGTCTGTTCTTTGTTCTGAGAGAAATAAAAATGTCATTGAGGCATCCCAAATGGTGCCAGTGCCATTGTGAATGTGGTTTCAGACATGTTTCTGCATTACTAAGAACTTGAATTTTCTGAAGGGTGTCAAACTCAGGGACACCACCAATCCTTTTAAAAACTGTTATCTGCTAGCGGCTGCCAGCTGCAGCCTTATGGTCTTGGGGTCACCTTTTATATCTTGCTGGCTCCAGTCTTACTTATGAACACAACAAACTATGGTTTATAAATCTGTGTCACCTGGGCTGTTACCTTCAGTTTAACTCAAGTAAAAAATGTTTGTATTCTTGTTAAAGATTGTTTATGGATTATTTGCATCAACAGGCTGTTGTGTCCCTTTACTAAAGGCTGCAGCTCCCATTAGGTGACCTCTCAATACCAATACCCTCCCGGTCATGTAGCAGTTCCATGTCCCTTCAGGTCTAAAGGGAGAGGGGCTTCATGCTGCCCTGGCAAAGCTGAAGGGTGGGGACAGAAACTATATGACATGCAAAACTGAAAATATTTCCTTCACAGAAAATGTCTGACAACTCCTCTTTTGCAATTAAAAAGAACATTTACATTCATTTATTATACTTGTGGTACATATCATGTGTTTCTGTAAATTCAAATTTTGACCTATAATGTATGTTTTATGCCTAAATAGCTTACTTTAACATCTCTCATAGAATAGGTTGGCTGGCAATGGGTTTCCTCAATTTTGTTTTGTCTGAGAATTCTTCGTTTCTCCTGTACTTCTGAAGTATATTTTTGCTGAGATGTCCATTTTCTCTTCCATCATTTTAAAGATTTTATTCCATTGTCTTTTTGAGACTTCCCTGGTGGTCCAGTGCTAAGACTCATGCTCTCAATGCAGCGAGCCCAGGTTTGATCCCTTGTCAGAGAACTAGATCCTACACACCACAACTAGATCCTAAGACCCAGCACAGCCAAATAAATAAATATTTTAGTAGATTTTAATTCATTGTTTTCTTGTTTGCATGCTTAATGAAGTGAGTCTACTATTTTTTTTCCCATCCAGCTGCAGGCCTCCACCCCCATTCATTTAACTGTGATCACAAAGGAAATCACATCTCCACGCTTCTGTTTCATCAGTTACAAAATGTGACTCATGACAGCACCAATGTCAGTGGATTATCTCAAACATGAGAACAATTTACCTAATTAGAACAGTGTCAGAAAGAGTAGCAACTGAATGCATAGCCAGTGTGAGGCTCTGCAGGTTCACTGCAGAATCCTGGGGAAAAGGATCCTGACTGGAGTGTCTGCCTTGTTCTGGGATCATCTAATGGCTCCGGGGGGTCAGGGGCCTGTGCAAAAGGAACTGTGATGGTCAGGCTGTAACACAAACCCTGAGTGCACAGTCAACAGTCACCCCATTCATGGAAGAAAGGGAAAGCGCCTCATCTCACTTTCACCCCAGTCTGCAGGGAATAACCAGACTCTGAACTTCTTCAGGATGGCCTGAAAGAGTTGAAGGGACATGGGATTTAGGGTCTAAAGAGTTATTTTATTCTGCTACATCTTAAGTTACTAGTATTGACATGGAAAACATGAGCATTACATTGCATCTGTGTTGTGATGCTGATATAAGATGCAATAAATATCAATATTTCTGGCACAGGGTGATTTCCTCTTTGAGACTGAACCATGTAACTTGCAAGTAATCTCTGGATAGTTAAAAAAAATCATACAAGACTCACTTTCCTTAGTGGGAGGCTTAGGCAGGGCTCCCAGCTATGTAACCCCCATGGCTGCCTGTGTGGAGGATGTGGTGAGCAGACCTAGTGGTGGTTCTTGTGTGTGTTATCCAAGAAACTCCCACACTGTGGGCATCTATCCAGCCAGCACAGTAGTATGTGGCTTCATCTTCTTTCTCTAAGAAACTTATTTTCAAGGTAGAAGTGGAAGAGGCAGCATCTTTTCTGGCCTCAAGCTTGTTTTTCTTCCCTCCTAAGTGATTTTGTGCGGGGGCTGTTAAGACATATAGTAGCTGTTCTAAACCCTGATCTGGTTTTTGCCGGTACCAGTGGATGTAATCTTTGCTAAAGTCCTTAGAGAACACCTTGCAAGTCATAATTATACTCTTTTCTCTTGTTCCAGTAACTGATAATTCAGGTTGCTCCAAAGTTAATTGCCCAAGGCCAACTGCAAGCAAAGAAGAGAAATCCCCATAAACAAAAGACACGGGAAGAGACAACAAGAAAGACCTGCTTCAGTCTCTCCCGTAGACTGAAGTGACTGAGAGGGCAACTCACAAGACCAGAGGGAGGAGAAGAGGACCGCTTCCAGGAGTGCCATCTCGTCACCAGACTGACTCCCAAGGAGGAGGTAAAAAAGGCAAGGTCTGTTGGAAGGAAGTCTCAGGCCAGTGGCAGGGGAGTGGGCCTGGATCTTGTGTCCCAGAGGAAGAGGTGGATCTGGTGGTATGGTTATCTGGGGTTCTTCATAATCTGCAACGTGATATGAGCAGCTGTGGTTTCATGGGGGTTTCCTGCCCCTAAGTCCTGGGCAGATGGTTTAAGAAAAGGATGATGATCTGGACAGACAACCCAGAAATGAATGCGTATACTTGAGGGTGGGGCTACTCTCATAGCTGCTCAGCTCATCTCCCTGAAATTTCATTCCGTAGTAATGTTGCTGCAGAAATAGGAAGACATCCCTCCTGTGTTCTTTCCCTTGTCTGTCTTTCTGTAAATGGTTGGTGATCCAGGACTTGTGTATAAAACCTGACCTTTATTTTTCTGTAATGCTACAGAAAACCATCAGACATTAGAACATCTTCTTGACATGATTTAATATGCTACAGACACAAGCCCTGGAATATTTTTGAGTTTTTTTTAAATTAATTGAGATGTCACCATGCAAATTACCATCCAGAGAAATCACACTTTGTTTACAATCTGGGTACCTTCAATTGCCTACATTGCAATTCCTTGTGGATCTTTGAGACAGAGTAGTCTGTGGAAATCAGCTTCTACTCAACCTGGACCTGAGAACAGTTTCATGAGCATTATGTCACATGTAGGAGTATTTTAAAAGCAATGTTCTGTTGAATATGTAGTGATAACCTTTAAAATTAATATGCCATCTGATATGTATTGAGGACTTCCTATTCATCAGGCATGGTTCTAAATGTTCTCATATTATTTTATTTAATCTTCTTCACTATCCTGGGAGGTAGCTGTTATGAATATCTCCATTTGACAAAGGAGAACCGTGGCAAACAGACTTATTTAAAATGACGTGGAGCTGGTAAATGTGGTAACTCCCATGCTGTTGCTAAGGTGCTTCAGTCGTGTCCAACTGTGCAACTCCATAGACGGCAGCCCACCAGGCTCCCCTGTCCCTGGGATTCTCCAGGCAAGAACACTTGAGTCGGTTGCCATTTCCTTCTCCAAAGCATAAAAGTGAAAAGTGAAAGGGAAGTCGCTCAGTCGTGTCCGACTCTTAGCGACCCCATGGACTACAGCCCACCAGGCTCCTCCGTCCATGGGATTTTCCAGGCAAGAGTACTGGAATGGGGTGCCATTGCCTTCTCCTGGTAACTCCCATAAGCCACCATAAGCAACCATTATTTATTAAAGGAAATGGGTAAAATAAGATGCAAAGAGAACAAAAAAGCACAGATCATTTACTTTGAAAATTTCTCTGCATTTTTATGGCTAGAGATCGGACTGATGGTTATTATTTATATAAATATACATTTAAGTGGAATTTGCATTTTTAGCTTTATATTCTTGTTTGGTTATCTTATGACTGTAAGCAACACAGCTTTTTAAATGTAATTTTATTTATTTATTTATTTTTGGCTATGCTCCGTCTTAACTGCTGCTCGGGTGTTTCTCTAGTTACTGAGAGTGGGAGCTACCCTCTAGTTGTGGCGTGCAGGCTTCTCATTGTGGTGGCTTCTTCTGTTGCAGATCACGGGCTCTAGGGAGCCTGGGCTTCAGTAGTGGCTCTCAGGCTCTAGAGCACAAGCTCAGTATCTGTGGCACACGGGCTTAGCTGCTCCATGGCATGTGGGATCTTCCCAGATCAGCAATGGAACCCTGCATTGGCAAGTGGATTCTTTACCACCTAGGCACAAGGGAATCCCCAGCAACATAGTTTTAAATAATCTATGTGATATTATGTTTAATTATTAATAGTTATTTTTAATGACTAAAGAAAATTAAACAATTTCCAATATCACTTACCCCATCTGACATGGGCTGAATTATTTAAGCTTCTTTTGCCTCACCTTCCACAGGTGCACCTTGCCTGCATACATATCTTTTTTTTTTATTTTAAATTTTCTAACTTTAAATTTGTTTATTTATTTATAGTTTTGGCCACACGGGTTCTGTAGTTGCCCCACAGCATGTGGAATCTCAGATGCCTGACCAAGAATCAACCCCTTGTCCCCTGCATTGGAAGGTGGATTCTTAACTACCGAAAACGTTGTTTTCAATGGCTGCATAGTTTTCTATTGTTTGAACACAATGTAAATCTTTCCCTGTTATTCACCATTTATCCTGACATGTAAGAAGCTGCTGAAGAGTTCTCCTCTAAGATCTGATACAGAGGGCCCTACTATGGACACCCCATTACTGCTTTATGGGATGCTTTTAATTACTCAATGAGCCATCATGTGAAGAAGGGAGCAGAAGTTGACAAGCTTGCCTTCGAGTGCCTGTCTCAAAAGGGCTTATGGTCTCAGACCATTTGTTTCTCTCAGATCTGGGTTTCTATCTTAACTTGTGTTCAAAGTTTAGTTAAGCAACAGTGCCCTATTTCGTTTCAAGAAATCAACTGCAGCCTGCACTGAGTGTATCTGATCGATAGAAATTAACTGGACAGGGAATCACAAAAGATTACCTTCATCAGAGGTAGGTAGAAGGAGAAAGGCTGACAGACTGATTTTATGTCAGTCTGTCCTGTGAGTCCCCCTTTTTTTTTCTTTCAAAGGCCTCCCTGAATTAGAAATGGAACTGGAGTCTTAAGCAGAGGAGGTCATGGGGATGACTATGTTGCCGTGACCTTGGAAATTACCAAATTAATAAGGGAATACTCATGGCATGGATGTAAAGTGATATCCACAGGGTGCCTTGTATGTGCTGTAAAAGAAGTGTGGATTGCAAAGTAGTCCTCTTTTGTTTCACAATGATTTGAGGGGTGGTGTAACAAAACAATAGAATTTTTATTGTTTTCAAATACTTTGGAAAAAAATTGATAACATTGGCATTTCATGTATTCTTTGAAGACTGCTAAGGATTCAAATGCTGCTCACCAGATTCAGCATAAAATAGTAAATTGTGCCAGTGAATGTTCCACAAAGGTGAGTTTTGTTTTCTCAATGGAGGTAGGAATGACACATGGTACTTCTTTTTATCTCCTTAGAATGAGGAAGACAGACTCCAGAGCTACATACCCTGGATCCAACCCTATTCTGCCAAGTACCAGCTGTGTGACTTGAACAAGTTCCTGAGACACATAGGGTTTCATTTTCCTCATGAGTCAATGGGCTTTATAATAATAACAGAAGTCTCACGTATTGTCATGAGGGTTAGGGGCTTCATATATATGTGTAGAAAATTGAGAACACTAATAAAGAATTCTCTCACACACAAAATTATTAGCTGTTCTTCTCTTGGACCATCTTCTCTCTTTCTTTATAGGCAGATACAAGGTAGCTTTCTTCCTACTCACAATATGGAGGGTTCGTCTGCTGGCTCCAGTGGCTCAGCCCTCTACTCTGATGATATCATGCTGGCACATCCCTGCCTGTGAGATGAGGAGCCATCTTCCTCCTCCCACAGAAAAAGACACGTGCTCCATCCCAAATTTACCTCAAGTATTTTGTTTGTTATATAGAATTATGATCTTTAAATTTTCAGGATAGCCTTGTAGTCCAGTTAAAAAAGCACAGACTTCTTATCTCTGGCCAATCATTTTAACTGTCTAAGCTTTCATTTCTGTATCTGTAAAATGGACAGATAATGATTACCATGCAGGAGAGCTGTGATAATTATGTGTGGAAATATATATGTACCATGCCTAGCATTCCTGGAACACAATGATTCCTTTCCTCAGCCTGAACTATTCACGGTTAGTGGAAAACTCTGGATGGTGACATAATAAATAAAGCCCATGTCCACTCATTCACAGATAAGACTTTAGTTCATTAGGAAAGATTTGAGAACATCATGGTCAGAAATGCTTGCTGCTCAAGGTGAGTCCTGATACATGAACACAAGCCAAGGTTTTGTCTTGGAATTCTCATGAAGGCAGCAGAGATGGTGAGCCAGAGGCTGGAAGCCCAGACAGGAAGTAGCTGACTTTGCTCCTGTGGGAAGACTATGATGGGGCAGAGTCCCAGAAGAGGCAGTTGTTGCTCTGTGTTGGCATCTTTAGTGCTGTGGGTCCCAACAGCATAGTGCTCAATGACCACATCTTTTTCTATGAAATTTGTGGTAAGGACTGAACTCAGTTAAGTGCAGTCACTCAGTCATGTCCAACTATACAATCCTATGGACTGTAGCACGCCGGGCTTCCCTGTCCATCACCAACTCCCAGAGCTTGCTTAAACTCACGTCCATCGAGTTGGTGATGCCATCCAACTATCTCATCCTCTGTCGTCCCCTTCTCCTTCTGCCTTCAATCTTTCTCAGCATCAAGGAATTTTCCAAGAAGTTCTTCATGTTAGGTAGCCAAAGTATTGGAGTTTCAGCTTCAGCATCAGTCCTTCCAGTGAATAGTCAGGACTGATTTCCTTTAGGATTGACTGGTTGGATCTCCTTGCAGTCCAAGGGACTCTCAAGAGTCTTCTCCAGCATCACAGTTCAAAAGCATCAATTCTTCAGTGCTCAGCTTTCTTTATAGTCCAACTCTCATATCCATAAATGACCACTGGAAAAACCATAGCTTTGACTAGACGGACCTTTGTTAGACTTTTGCCAGCAAGTGACTGTACTACCTGGTATTTCATTTTCCTCATGATTCAAATCTGTCTCATAATAAGAGAAAAAAAAACTATAAATAGTGCAGCGTAAAGGATCTAATATATGGAAAGCATTGAAAACACTGATAGAGAATTCATTCATACAGCACACACACACACACAAACCAAAGTTAGCTCTTCTATTCTTGGCAGATACTCTCTCTTCTTTTCTGGGGGGCCTCACCATAAGCCAATGAGGGATCTTCATTACCAACCAGAGATCGAACTTCCCCCTGCAGTGGAAGTGTGAGTTCTAAATACAGGGCCACCAGGGAAGTCACACTTTCTATTCTTCCACAGGCAGAATCCAGGTAACCAAGGATGGTAGGCTCATCCAACCACCCCAATGATCCAGAGCTCTATTCTGATGACATCTTGGTGGCAGAATCATTTTCCTCACGTCCCCCAAAAAGGTGCACTTTTTTTCATCCCTCATCTACCCCAGTATTCTATTGTTCACTTAAAGAATTGCAATTCTTAAACGTTTCAGTGTGATCTCATAGTCCAGATTCAACATGGACTTCTTGTCTTAGGCTAATCATTACAGTTAAAGTCTCTACACTTTCATTTTAGTTGTGAAACAGATTAATTACACTTACACTACAGCATTTCTGTCTTAAGTATATGTCGTAATAATGGCACATGGTAATACCCTCTTTCAGCCTGAAGCTTGCCCACATACAGAAGTCTCTGGATTGGGAGATGATGAACAGTAGCACAGCCTGTGTGCCCTCAGACAAGATTTCAATTCCGTGAAATACAGTGTAAAAAAAAAAAAAAAAGCTTTAGAAGCACAGCTTTTGGGGTCTGCTGGAAGGTCATGTGCAAGCATGATCCAAGATGACTTCCTAGAAAGCTCAGGAAGTGCTGCAGATGAGGTGGGGGTGAGGCAGGGAGCCCAGGTAGGGAACTGGTGTGTGGTTCCTGCTGGTGGGTAGGATGTGGGTGGGCACAGATCCAGGGAGGGGGTCTTGTGTGGATTGTCTCCACAGTTCTATACTTTGAGTCCCACATCAGCAGTAAATGCCCACATCTTCTTTTTCTACAAAATTTACCGTAAGGGTCGAAGTGAACATTCGAGCATCTTTTCTTGCCTCAATTTTGTTCTTCCCATCTACTTGATTTCAAGCTGCAGTTGTGGTTGAGATCACATAAATCAGATGCTCCAAGGCCTGATTCCTTTTCTGCCGGTACCAGTAAACAGTTTCTGATTCAAAATTTGTGCTCTCTATCTTGCAATGTATGTCAATACTTTTCTTTACTTCTATGGAAAGGGATATCTGGGCCTGCTCCACTTTTGATAACCCATGTCCAGCTGTAAATAAAAGAGAATTTCTAATGAACTTCTGATAATGTAAGGAATATCCAAGAATTTCTTTGCTCATTCATCTAAAGTGAAATGGTCAGGGAGTGACTCACAAGCCCAGAAGGAGAAAAATGTGAATGCTTCCACTGGTGACATCCTGTCTGCTGAGCTGTGTGCTCAAAGAGAAGGCAGGAAGGTGGGGACCTGGTGGCTAGATGCCTCATATCAGTGGAAGGGTGTGGCCTGAACCAAGAAGGGGAAGGAAGTGGATGGTCTAGTGGGTCTTTGGGCTCATAGGGCCTGAGTCTCCTGTTTCCTCTGGTTTTCCCACTGGCCCTGCCAATCTCAAAAATGAAGCTAGTGGTCACTGGAAGGTTATTTGGCATGAATGTGAAGGAGCCATAGAGGAATCTTGATTTCTGTAGAATGAAAATGATTTCTATTTGCCCAGGAGCTAGTTTATGAACACTTTTCCTTAGCATAGTATTTTCAAATATTGCATGTTTAATAAACATTGACTTTTATGGTAGCAAATATTAACGAGCATTTTCTATTCATCAGGCTATTTTTCTAAATGTTTTTCATCTTACAGCCATCCCATGATATTGATATTGATGTTGGTAGTTCTGATTTAATAGATCAGGAAAATGGGGTTTTTCTCAGGAAAAACGTGGAGTAACATGAATCAACAAAAGTCACCCAGCTCTTAATTGGGACGTGCTGGGAAAGATGCTTATTGAGGAGATTCAGGCTTATTGAGGAGATTCAGACAAATAGGATAAAGGTGTAAATAAAAATGCCTGTGATCATACTACCAAGACTAACAAGTCTTATCATACAGTGTCTTAATTTCTAGATTTCTTCCTTGCAAATATATAGATATCAATACAATATTATGGATTATAAATATATTTATAAGCCACACCATGTCTTTTGATTGGCTTGTTTATTCTATTTACATTGAAAGTAATTATAGAGGGAACTTCCCTGGTGATCCAGTGGCTAAGACTCCTCATTTCCAATGCAGGGAGTCTGGGTTTGATCCCTAGATAGAGAACTAGATCCCACATCCTGCAACTAAGACCCAGCAAATAAATACAGAGTAAAATAAACAAAGTAATTATTGATATGTATGTACTTATTGCCTTTTCATTAATTGTTTTGTGGAGTTTTCCAAAGATTCGGTTTTGATCTTTGCTTCTCCTTTTGCTGTCTTCCCTGTCATTTAATTATTGTCTTTAGTGCTGTCTAGGTTTCTTTCTCTTTTGTGTGTGGCTATTATAGATGTTTGGTTTGTGGCTACCATGAGGTTTATATGTAGAAATCTACATAGAGGATATTTTAAGCTGCTTATCTCTTCAGCTCAAGCACATTTAAACAACCTTTCCTTTTCACTCCACACCCTCATGTTTACTGTGTTTTTAACCTGTTTTGTGTCTTTTTCTTTTTCATTTCCTTAACTGCTTATTGTGGATGTAGATGATTTTACTACTTTCATCTTTTAACCTTCCTAACAGCTTTATATGTGCTTGATTTACCGCTTTTACGTATATTTGCATTTATCAATGAGAGTCTTCCTTTCTTAATTTGCATATTTCTAGTTGTGGCCTTTTCTTTGCTACTTAGAGAAGTTCCTGTATCATCTCTTGTAAAGCTGGTTTGGTGGGGATGAATTATTTTATCATTTTCTTGTCTGTAAAACTTTTGATATCTCCATCATATCTGAATGAAAGCTTTCCTGGTTAGAGTATTCCTGGTTGTTAGGTTTTCCCCTTTCATTATTTAAATATGTACTCTATTCTTGCCTGCAGATTTTCTCCTGAAAAGTTAGTTGAGAGCCTTATGTGTCTAGATACTAATAAGCTAGAGGCAGGATTCCACAGTGACACTCGCCAGGACCGGTGTCCCTGTGGTAGAACTAATTTCCCAAAATGGCCACTGCCAGAATCTATGTACTGTGGGTGAGCCCCAGTTGCCTCCTGCCTCTCCGGGAAGGTCACCAACATCAGCAGGTGAATCTCACCCAGGCTCCTTTCATATTACTGTGCCGCCCCATGAGATTTTGTGTGCAACCTGTGTGAATGGGGTGTCTATATCCCACAGACCTCTGACTCTCCCAAAAGTAAGCCTTGCCTGCCTTTAAAGCCAAATATTATGGGGTCTGTTCTCTCTAGTACAGGACCCCAGGCTGGGGAGCCCTATGTCGGACTTGGTACCTATGTTTTTTGGGGAGAAACTCTGTGATTGTTGTTTTCCTCCTGTTTGTGGGTCACTTACCCTGGCTTCTGAGTCTTGTTTATACTATTCCTTAGCCCCTTCTACCCATCTTGTTGTAGTTCCTTCTTTATATCTTTATTTGTAGAAGATATTTTTTGCTAGTCTTTGGGTCTTTCTCATCAGCAGTTTCTCTGTAAATAGGTGTAATATAGGTGTGCCCATGGGAAGAGATGAGCTCAGGTTCTTCTTAGTCTGCCATCTTCTTTGATCATTCTTTTCATCCAGACTCGTTTTCTCTTTCCTTTGGATGAGGAAACTTCATAGAGTCAATTTATTTAAAACTTTCTTTCCTAAATTGGTATGAAAGTGAAATTGTTAGTCATCCAGTTGTTTCTGACTCTTTGCTTTCCCCTGGACTGTAGCCTGCCAGGCTCTTCTGTCCATGGAATTCTCCAGGCAAGAATATTGGAGTGAGTAGCCATTCCATTCTCCAAGTGGTCTTCCTGATCCAGGGATCGAGCCCAAGTCTCCTGCAGTGCAGGCAGACTCTTTACAATATGAGCCACCGGGGAAACCCAAATTGGTAGAGATGATCTTATTTACAAAGCAGAAATAGAGACACAGAAGTAAAGACAAATGCATGGACATCTAGGGGGAAAGGGAGATGAATTTGGAGACTGAGATCGACACCTACACTATTGAGACTAAGTACAAAACAGATAAGTAATGAGAACCCTATATAGCAGAGGAAACTCAATGCTCTATGGTGGCCGAAAAGGGGAAGGAAATCCACAAAAGAGGATATATATGGATGCGTATGTCTGATTCACTTTGCTGTACAGCCAAAACTAGCACAACATTGTTAACCAACTATACTAAAATAAAAAGTTTAAAACGTATATAGGAGCCTGTGGTGGTGGTTTAGTCGCTAAATTATGTCTGACTCTTTATGACCTCATGGACTGTGGCCCGCCAGGTTCCTCTGTCCATGGGATTTTCCAGGCAAGAATACTGGAGAGGGTTGTCACTCCCTTCTCCAGGGTATCTTTCCAACCCAGGTATTGAACCCCTGTCTCAGTGCATTTCAGACAGTCTCCTGCCTGGCAGGCAAATTCTTTACTGACCAGGGAAACCTATAGGGGCCTGGGTAGATTATTAGATTATTTTTGACTCTAAAAAGCAACAGTCTCTCCACCAAAAAACTGTCATGGTCATAAGCAGTATAGGTCAGGATGTAAATCAAAATATAAGAACACCAGAAATGGGAGAGGAAAGGCCGAAGGCTCGTATTTCCATATTCTTGCAAGAAACCTGCTACAAATAGTACTATTAGAAATAGAAAATAAGAATTTTTTATTGTTTTACATTGAAAAGCCAACAGATAATTTATTGACATTTTACTTATTCTGAGAAGATACCTACTATTCCAATCTAGGGCACATGCTTTAGCACCTAATGGTAACATGAGTCAGTTAGTGTTCTGTGATGCTCAGTACAACCTCTTTTGTGGCACTGGGAATAATGGATCCGTCCTTTCATTGTCCTTCATTTTGTTATTGCTGTTTAGTCACTAAATCTTGTGCGACTTACGACCCCATGGACTATAGCCCACCAGACTTTTCTGTCTATGGGATTTCCCAGGCAAGAATATTAGAGTGAGTTGTCATTCCCTTATCCAGGGAATTTTCCTGACACAGGGATCAAAACTGAGTCTCCTGCTTGGCAAGCAGATTCTTTACCACTGAGCCACCAGGGAAGCCTGGTCCTTCAGTTAATAAGTGGTTTCATGTACTAATCAAGAGGAGCTAGATTATCTGGGTCCCTTTCCTACTCTTGCCATGGACCAGCCATGGACCAGTTGTGTGGTTTGGACAAGTGATTGAACCACCCAGTACTTTATTTGCCTCATGAGTCAAATATATTTCATGATAAGAGAAAAGATCTCACAGATAATGCAGTTTAAAGGAGCTAATATGCGCAAGGCATTGTGAACATTTATAGGGAATTCATTCAGACACATCAATGTTAGTTCGTCTGGTCTTGGCAGGCATTCTCTCTTCTTTTCTAGGGGGGGTGGCCACACTTTAACCCTTTAGGTTCTCCCTCTGGTCCTCGGATTTTCTTTTGTTCCGTTTTCGTGGGCTTTTCCTCTCTTTGTCTTTTAGCCAGTGCCATTTTGGTCTCCTTTTTTCTTAGTCAAACTATTTAACAACCCTATGATGGATCCTCGCTCCCCAACCAGTGATCAAAACTGTGCCCCCTGCAGTGGAAGCATGGAGTCCTAACCACAGGACCAATAGGGAAGTCCCACTTTACCTTTTTTTCACAAGCAGAATCTGAGTAACTAAGGATGATGAACTCATCTAAGCACCCCAGTGACACAGAGTTCTATTCTGATGAGATCATGCTGGCAGAATCCTTTTACCCATAACTCTCAAAAAAAGGGCCCTTGTTTCATCCCTAATTTATCCTTAATAGTCTAATATTCACTTAAAGAATTGCAATCCTTAAAATTTTCAGTGTGATCTCACAGTCCAGTTCAAAGCATGGATTTCTTTTCTTTGGTGATTGCTAGGATTAAATTTTCTAGGTGTTTATTTCTTTATTTGTAGAATGAACCAATAATAGTTGTACAGCAGCCTTGTCATCTTGAGTATATGTCATAATAAAGGAATATGGCAATGCCCTTTCTAAACCTGAAGCTTGCCCACATACAGAAGTCTCTGGATGGGGAGACAATGAATGGTGGCACAGTCTGTGTGCCCTCAGTCCCTAGAATTCCCAAGAATTCTATTCATTGGGAAACAGTGTCAAATAAAGCCTGAAGGTCAAGCACAAGTGTGATCCAAGATGACTTCCTGGAAAGCTCAGGAAGTGCTGCAGATGAGGTGGGGCTGAGGTGGGGAGCCTAGGTGTGAAACTGATTGCTGCTAGTGGGAAGGATGTGGGTGGGCACAGACCCGGGGAGGGGATCTTGTGTGGGTTATCTCCACAGTTCTAGTACCGTGAGCTCCAGCCAGCACAGTAGTAAATGCCCACATCTTCTTTTTCTACAAAATTTACCGTAAGGGTCGAAGTGAACATTCGAGCATCTTTTCTTGCCTCAATTTTGTTCTTCCCATCTACTTGATTTCGAGCTGCAGTTGTGGTTGAGATCACATAAATCAGATGCTCCAAAGCCTGATTCCTTTTCTGCCGGTACCAGTAAATAGCTTCTGATTCAAAATTTGTGCTCTCTATCTTGCAATGTATGTCAATACTTTTCTTTACTTCTGTGGAAAGGGAGATCTGGGCCTGTTCCACTTTTGATAACCCAAGTCCAGCTGCAAGTAAAAGAAGAGAATTTCTAATGAACTTCTGATAATGTAAGGAATATCCAAGAATTTCTTTGCTCATTCATCTAAAGTGAAATGGTCAGGGAGTGACTCACAAGCCCAGAAGGAGAAAAATGTGAATGCTTCCAGTGGTGACATCCTGTCCGCTGGGCTGTGTGCTCAAAGTGAAGGCAGCAAGGTGGGGACCTGGTGGCTGGATGTCCCAAGTCAGTGGTTAAGAGGGCATGGCTGAATAGGGGGAGGAGAAGGAAGTAGCCAGACTAATGTGTCCTTGGGCTGTTAGTTTTGGTTGTAGGCTCCTCAGACCTGAGTCTCCTGTGTCCTCTGGTCCTTCATTGACTCTGCTGATCTCAAGATAAAACTAGTGGTTTCTGGAGGATTATTTGATATGACTGTGAGGGAGCCATGGAGGAGTCTTGATTTCTGTAGAATGAAAATGGTTTCTCTTTGCCTAGGAGCTAGTATTTTTCTCAGCTTAGTATTTTCAAATGTTGTGTGTTTAATAAACATTGACTTTTATGGTAGCAAATATTTAATGAGCTTTGTCTATTTGTTAGGCTATTTCTCTAAATGTTTTTCTTCTCACAGCAATCACATAATATTGGTGCTGGTAGTTCTGATTTTATAGATCAGGAAAATGAGGTTCAGAGGAGTGATGTGATTCAGCAAAAGTCACCCAGCTCTTAAGTGGGATGTGCTGGGAAAGATGTTCATTGAAGAAGTTCAGAGAAACAGGTAAAGATGAAAATAAAAATGCCTATGATCCATATAGTTGCTTCACTTCATTGAATCACTGTTTCTTACCAGTTTGTGTTAGCAGAAGCTAACACAACATCGTAAAGCACTCATACATCAATAAAATAATTAAATATACCTGTGATCATTTTACCAAGACCAACAACTGCTATCATTATGCTGTCTTAACTTCTAGATTTCTCCCTTGGAATATATAGATATTAACTTGATATTATGAATTATAAATATATTTAAAAGCCACTCTATGTCCTATGATTGAAGCATTTATTCTATTTACATTTGAAGTAATTATTGATACATATGTACTTATTACCTTTTCTTTCATAATTGTTTTGTAAGGTTACTCAATGGTTCATTTTTGTTCTTTCCTTCTTCTTTTGCTGTCTTCCTTTTGAATTTAGTAATATCTTTAGTATTGTGTTTGGATTCCTTTCTCTTTCATGTATAATCTTTTAGAGATGTTTGGTTTGTGGCTACCATGAGTTTATATGTAGTAGTCTATATAGAGAATATTTAAGTTGCTTGTCTCTTAAGTCAAGCACGTTTTAACAACCTTTCATTTTCACTCCACACCCCCATGTTTACTGTTTCTTCCCTGTTTGTGTCCTTTTCTTTTGCATTTCTTCTTCTTGTGGATGTAGACAATGTCACTGCTTTTCACTGTCTCTTAACCTTCCTCATAGCTTTATGTGTGCTTGACTTCCCACTTTTACTGTATTATTTGCCTTTACCATTGAGATTCTTCCTTTTTTATTTTCATATTTCTAGTTATGGCCTTTTCTTTCCTACATAGAGATGTTTCTGTATTATTATTTTTTAAGTTGATTTGGCAGCACTGAATATCTTTTGATATCTCCATCATATCTGAATGAAAGATTTTTCTAGATAGAGTGTTTTTAGCTATAGATTTTTTCCTTTAATTATTTTAAATATATCGTGTCATTCTCTTCTTGCCTGTAGATTTTCTCCAGAAATGTCAGCTGAGAGCGTTATGGGTTCAGACACTAATAAACTAGAGGAAGGATTCCACACTGACACTTGCCGGCACCAGTTCCCCAAAATGGCCAGTGCCAGAGTCTATGTCCTGGGGGTGCGCCCCAGTTGCCTCCTGCCTCTCTGGGAGGCTCACCTACATCAGCAGGTGAATCTGACCCAGGCTCCTTCCATGTTACTGTGGCTGCCCTGTAAGATTCTGTGTGCAGTCTGGTGAATGGGGTGTCTATATCCCACAGACCTCTGACTCTCCCAAAAGTAAGCCCTGCCAGCCTTCAAAGCCAAATATTATGGGGTCTGGTCATTCTAGTGCAGGACTCCCAGTCTGGGGAGCCCTATGTGGGGCTTGGTACTTGTGTTTCTTGGGGAGAATCTCTACAATTGCTATTTTCCTCCTGTAGGTGGGTCATTTAACCTGGCTTATGAGTCTTGTTTATACTGCTCCTTAACCCCTTCTATCCATCTTGCTGTAGTTTCTTCTTTATATCTTTATTTATAGAAGATCTTTTTTGATAGTCTTTGGGTCTTTCTCATCAACAGTTTCTCTGTAAATGGTTATAATATTGTTGTGCCCATGGGAGGATGTGAAAACCCAGGGTTTTCCTACTCTGCCATCTTCTTTGATCATTCTTTTTAACCTAGACTCGTTTTCATGCCTTAGGACCAGGAAGTTTCACACAGTTAATTTATTTAAAACCCGTTTCTTGTCTACATGATTCTATGAACTTACTACCTCCTAACTAGGAGCACATAAAGGTCAATTTTTATTTATTAAAAAGACACATCTGCATGCAGAATGAGAAAAGGGAATTCTCCTGAGGCTAACACAGTCTGGTCCTGTGGGTAAAGGGAGGCTGGCATGGGTTGGGATTCCAAATCTTGAGCAGAGGTCAGTGGTAGAACATATATAGGCTACTACTCTGCGCATGTGTGAACTGTGGGAGCATCACTGTTGTGTATAATTGATGTATCTCCTTATTTTGACATTGAAAGAAGGCACTAATTACCAATTTAAAATAGTTTCCACTGTTTTAGAATGGTCCCTTGCAGGTTAGTTCAGTCCCTTTGAGTACATTCTTTATGTTTTTTGTTTTTCTCTCATCCTTCCTCTCACCCCCCGGATGGCTTCACTACACACAGGAGTGTGAATTCTTACAGTCATCCTCTCATCCCCCTTGTGTTCTCATCAGCTTCGAGCTCTTTGCCCTTGGTCTCTGGGATTTGGTCTCTTCCTCTGAATTGACTGGTGTAAGAATCAGAACTTAACCTACCACTGTTGACACTACATCTTACATTGTTTAAAATTATACAATCTTGTTCAGTTCAGTTCAGTTCAGTCACTCAGTCGTGTCCGACTCTTTGAGACCCCATGAATCACAGCACTCCCGTCCTCCCTGTGTGTCACCAACTCCCAGAGTTCACTCAAACTCATGTCGGTGATGCCATCCAGCAATCTCATCCTCTGTCGTCCCCTTCTCCTCCTGCCCTCAAACTTTCCCAGCATCAAGGTCTTTTTAAATGAGTCAACTCTTCGCATGAGGTGGCCAAAGTATTGGAGTTTCAGCTTTAGCATCAGTCCTTCCAATGAACACCCAGGACTGATCTCCTTTAGGATGGACTGGTTGGATCTCCTTGCAGTCCAAGGGACTCTCAAGAGTCTTCTCCAACACCACAGTTCAAAAGCATCAATTCTTCGGCACTCAGCTTTCTTCACAGCCCAACTCTCACATCCATACATGACCCTTGGAAAAACTATAGCCTTGACTAGACGGACCTTTGTTGGCAAAGTAATATCTCTGCTTTTGAATATGCTATGTAGATTGGTCATAACTTTCCTTCCAAGGAGTAAGTGTCTTTTAATTTCATGGCTGCAGTCACCATCTGCAGTGATTTTCAGTTAGTCTGACACTGTTTCCACTGTTTCCTCATCTATCTGCCATGAAGTGATGGGACCAGATGCCATGATCTTCATTTTCTGAATGTTGAGCTTTAAGCCAACTTTTTCACTCTCCTCTTTCACTTTCATCAAGAGGCTTTTTAGTTCCTCTTCACTTTCTTCCATAAAGGTGGTGTCATCTGCATATCTGAGGTTATTGATATTTCTCCTGGCAATCTTGATTCCAGCTTGTGCTTCTTCCAGCCCAGCGTTTCTCATGATGTACTCTGCATGTAAGTTAAATAAGCAGGGTGACAATATACAGCCTTGATGTCCTTCTTTTCCTATTTGGAACCAGCCTGTTGTTCCATGTCCAGTTCTCTTCTTCTACATCAATTGTATCTCAATAAATCTAGGAAAAATAGGCAAAATAAAAGAAGCAAAAGTGAGCTTGTTCTGGGCACAGCCACTGTCACCTTCCATGGGTGGCAAATCTCTTGGGTTAGTTTCAGTAGAAGAAGGACTACAGGTAATTACATGATTCATTTAGGAAAATAAAAATATG
>NW_024070202.1:82564071-82833094 GCF_014754425.2 Oryx dammah | reverse complement strand
TCCAAGAATGGAGTTTGGAGCCTTCATTATGCATCCCATCTATGATACTTCTTGGTAAAGTAAATTCACAAAACACAGATGATTTTCTTAGACTTTTGTTCTCCACTGGGTCCTAGAGAAGAGTGTACAGAAACAGAACTCTTTAAGAGGTGCCCCAAGGTGACCTTCAAGCCATGACCTCTTGAGTGGCTACTCATTATGTCCAGAGCAGGCTCCCCTAGGTAGGGCAACAGGTCTGGGTCAACCCATATTTGCTCACAAATGCCAAAGTATATCTTTATACAGTTAACAAACACTAAGGGGATTCACAGTGGCCCAATAGTGCAATTGAAGCAGCATGGACTGTTTGTTTGGACTGATAGCTACCCTCTCTAAGCATAAATTCCTTCTTCCACAAAACACACTTATTTGCAGGGTTTTTCTTAATGATAATCATATAAGCTTCTGAATATGTATGATAAATTATCTAGCAGCCAATGGGAGCTAAATGGTTATCAAGTTCATTATGTTCATTGTCAGTACCTTTGGCCCAAATTCTTCACAGTGACTGGAAATCTCTGGGAAATTAAATAATGCACCTTGTCTTCTTTCTCTCTGAGATAATCAGGCCATTTCAACACTCATAGTCTCTAAATAGGAATCCACATCAACAGGAAATGATGTCAAAGCAGACATTTAGGGGCACAGTTACTAACATCTGTAGGGGTACAATCGATAGCCATCAGACTCCCTTTCCTTTTTTCTCTGATATAAGGTATAGACCTGAGAAGCACAGGAAATGCTGCAGGCTGCAGCTGAGGTCTAGCCAGGGCTGAGGTCTGGACTCAGGACCAAGGTTGCTCCATGTTGGGAAGGATGTGGTCACAGTCATGATAAGGGGTGTTTGTGCTCATTTTCTTGGTTCTAATGGTACTCTAAGGTTCCCAGGGGCTATTCTATTAGGTCTTCATTTCATCTTCTTCTTCTGTGAATTTTACAAACTCTATGGTTGCAGTTCTTTAATCATAACTGACCTTGAACATGGTTGATTTTTTTTTTTTTAAGTAAATATCTGATCTTCAAACTCCTGATTTGGTATCAGCACTTGTGTGTATATGCAAAGTTATATCTGGATACTCTACAGTAAAAATATATGTTCCTTCCTGCTATTAAATTACATAATTTCCTTTGCTTCCATTGGAATAGCATTTCCAACAAAAAGCAAAATAAGCAAGAAAGAAAAGATTACTTTTTTTTTTTTTTTTTGCTGGCATGGGTAACTATGTTGTAAATCAACTATACTTTTATTGAAGTAAGTATAGTTGATTTACAATATTATGTTATCTTCAGGTGTACAACATAGTGAATTAGTATTTTTATGGGTTATACTCCATTTAAAGTTATTACAAAACAATAGTTCTATTTCTCTGTGCTTTTGCTTATTTATTTTGTACATAGTAGTTTGTGTCTCTTAAACCTATACCTACCTCTTGCCCCTCCCCACCTCCCTCTCCACACTTGTTCTCTATACCTGAGAGTCTTGCTATTGTTATATTCTTTTGTTTTACTTTCAGATTCCACATATAAGTGATAACATAAAGTATTTCTCTTTCTCTGTCTAACTTATTTCACTGGAAGTTACTTTAAAAAAAAAGTGTTAGTCACTCAGTTGTGTCCAATTCTTTGTGACCCCATAGACTGTAACCTGCCAGGCTCCTCTGTCCATGGAATTTCCCAGGCAAGAATACTGGAATGGGTTGCCATTTCTTTCTCCAGGGGATCTTCCCGACCCAGGGATCAAACCTGGGTCTCCTGCAGTGCAGGAAAATTCTTTACCATCTGAGCCACCAGGAAAAAATCCTAACCAAATCTAAGAAATAGAGAAACAAATGTGCATATTCAGAGCAATATTCATAGATGAATATTTGTACTCATACATCCTGTCTACCCAGCCTGAATGCCCCAAAAGGATGAGGAGCAGGTAGAAAAGAGGAACAGGAGGAGAAGGAAACAGCCTCCCAGGGTTTTAGTAAAGGAAACACACTCCTCCATGGGGTTAATCAGCATAAAAAGAATGTCCTCTTACACCTTCATCTTTTGGTTCCTGAACTTAAACCTTCTGTCTATGAGTTAGATGTCGCTATATTTGGTCACTGGAGGAGAATGCAGTCAATCCAAGATCACTGTCAAGGAGGGAACCCTGATCCAGTCTCCCAAACAGCAACCAGAAATAAGACCATTAGTCTAGTTCATGAAGGTCTGACATGTAAGGCATAAAGGAGAGTTAAGAGAAATGGAGAGTCAGTCTGGAAGAGCAAAAGAAAGAAATCAAACAGATGTTCAAATGAGTGGGTTACCTTTGCCCCCAGATAAGTAATACAGGTTGAAGAGTAGGAAGAAGGCCTCACCAAGTGTGTTTCATTTCACTTTCCAAAAAGCCACTAAGATCCCACCCTTAACAGAACAGGATGTCCCCCTGCTCCTTCAGTAAGAAAACAGGAAACCAGACAGGTGCTGAGAGTATCACTGAATTCTTTACTTTCTAACTGATAAACTTAACAGAGAAGAACATGTTTATTTTTTTTTTCCTCGGGGCTTCAAAATCCTAGTGCCCAAGGAAGGAATGCTTTGGTCAGGTGACACAGTCTTCATTTCTTTGAACTTCAAATTCCAGCTGGGCCAAAATTAAATGGAAATCAATGAGGGAAGGTGCCCATTAGTGGACTCCATAGGGGTTAGTCTCCTGCATCCAGAGCAGGTTGGAGAAATGTGAAGAGTGGAACTTGAGAAAACAGAAAACCTTCAAGAGTCCATCCTTTTTGCCCCTTAGCATCCCCTCATGAAAGAAAACTCATGTCCTTGAACTGACTGAGAAATCCATGCCCCAAAGGAGGGCTCTCACAGAGTCAAAGCTGAAAGTCTATCTTCTCCGGGCTCTCCAGGTGAAGATCACATGAGGCTGATTTTCTAGCAACCTTCTGTGAGAGGTAGAGGGTCACGTTCTCTGGCAACAGGAGTGCCAGCCACCTTGCAGACTGATACACCTCCTGTGCAGTGAAGTGTACAGTTCTTGCTCATCACTACATCTGGACAAAACAGAAGTGAAGAAAGCAAGAATGTTGGTGTGAAAGGTTGTTGCTGAACCATGAAAGACGGTGGGATTCTTGGCCTCTGGAGGAGAAGTCAATCTGGAGCCAGAGACAAAGCTTAATCGTTCAGAGCTTTTGTGTAATAAAGTTTTATTAAAGTATAGAAGAGATAGAGAAAGCTTCTGACATAGACATCAGAAGGGGGCAGAAAGAATACATGCCTGCTAGCTTTTAGCTGGATGTTATATAGGTACTGGCAGTCTGTTAATGAAAGAAAGGAATGTCTAAAAACTCAGAGAATGGCACCAGGCCTCTCATCCACAAGATGCATTTTGAGATAATCTTGGCACCAGTCATCTGGGCCATAAAACGATTGACTTGAGTCTGGTACAAAGGCAGATTACCATACAGATAGTTCTGTTTACAGGGATTAGGAGGACAATGTATGAGGATAACATAGAGGTTTGTCAAGTCAGTTCTGAGCCTTTAGGTGGAACCGACCTGAAGACAGAGTTTGGGGTAAATGCACAGTACATTAACATAGCTTAAGACAAACATTTCCATAAGAAAAATGTATTAGTTAGCTCAAAATTTGAGAAAAGTTAAGTTCAGATGGAACCAGGTGTCATTATGTCAACACAATATTTTAAAAGAAGCCTCTTTTTAAATTTGTGTAGAAAAGGGGAAAAAATATATCACTAGTTTGTTTCCTCCTGCTGCTTAAGAGAGAGAGAGAAAAAATGTCTGACATTTGCAGCCTATTTCCTCCCTTTGGAGACCCCTGGCCTTCCTGCCTGTTACCCTCTCAGTACCATAGCGTTAATAAGACTGCATGGAAGACAAGTGGTTAAGACGCCTTGCTTTCACTGCTGAGGGCCTGAGTTGGATCCTTGGTCAGGAAACTAAGGCCTCACAAGCTACATGCCCCACCCCCCCCACCCCCCCACCCCGCAAAAAAAGAAGACTGCATATTTTTGGCACTATCTCTACATTATAGTGTCTATAATAAGGGGAAGAAAAGACATTTAAGCCCAATAAGCCACCCTGAGCATTAACATGGTCTCTCACTTGCCAGATAGGGCTCACTGGAAATTAGGAGAGAAAATAAGATTTTACTTCGTAAAGAAGCAAAAGCTGCTGGAGGAGGGGGAAGAAAAAGTGGTCAAGACAGAATCTTTCTAACCATCAATTTTTACACATTGTCTCTAAGTGCTCAATAGTTTCTGAGGTATTTTTAAAATTATGAAATATGTGAATTTTTCTTAAAAATAAATTCTGAGCTAAAATTCAAAAGTAATAAAAGTTTTCTATTAGACAATGTAGGAGCCACAGTAGTGACATAGAAAACAATTATCCATGATCCCAGCCTCCAGACATGACCACTACAAAGTTGTGCCCTTTCCTCTGCTTTGGGCTAATTCTCCAAACCCATTCCCAGGGTTAAAAGTAAAGTCACTCAAGTCAAGAGTCAATATGAATTTCCAGGTGGGCCTAGCAATTTTCAAAATTGTGATTTTTCCAACTTGACTCTTAGGGAACACACATCACTTTTCCCACACTGTTAGTATGTGTAAGGAGTTGGTAATACACCATATGTTACAGAAAATACTGACTTTTAAGGTTTTCCTAGACTTTTGCTGCTCTTCAGTCGCTAGTTGTGTCTGACTCTTTGTGACCCCTTGGACTGTAGCACATCAGGTTCCCCTGTCCTTCACTAACTCCCGCAGTTTGCTCAAATTCATGCCCATTGAGTCAGTGATACTATCTAACCATTTCATCCTCTGCAGGCCCCTTCTCCTTTCCCAGCATCAGGGTCTTTTCCAGTGAGTCAGATTTTTGCATCAAGTGGCCAAAGTACTGGTGCTTCAGCTTCACCATCAGTCCTTCCAATGAGCATTAAGGGTTGATTTCCATTAGGAGTGGCTGGTTTGATCTCCTTGCAGTCCAAGGGATTCTCAAGAGTCTTCTCCAACATCACAATTTGAAAGTATCAGTTCTTCAGCTCTCATATTCAGCATTAATTAGATAATACTACATTGGTTCTATTACTTATAGTCACTGTGAATCATCCCCTTCTGGTATAAGAAAGAGTTAAATAAAAATCATCAGGAGATTTCATGTATCCATCTTTAGAAAATCCCCATCCACCCATTAGGTAATGCAATCACCTCAATAATAATGGAAATATAGACCTCATTTCAACAGACAGTAATTGAGCCACTTCTGTCTTCAGTACTGCTCACCCGTATAAAGTGTTTTCGGTGTTCTATGAATCAGGCTGGTTTGCTTCTGGCTGATTTGCCTTTGATATGTGTGGCCAGTGTCCTTAGTGAAGCTCACATTGGTCTAAAGAAGAGCAGGAGAAGTAAGTGACTCCGCATATAGACTTGTTTCCCCCCTACCCACGTAGGGCTTGTTGGTCCATGAGCAAGCCACTGTAATTCTCACCTGTGCGCATCCTTTATTGAACTGAATTGGGATGGCTTCCCATGGGATTTTCTTTGTATCTAGCTAATCTATCTTTAAGCTGTAAATCAGCCCCACTATGACCAATGTGGCGCTAAGCCCTAGGTACAAAGCCCTGGGGGGTGTGTGTGTGTGTTCCTGTACCAATAGGTGCTCTACAAGTGAGTGAAGGGAAGTCGCTCAGTCGTGTCCGACTCTCTGTGACGCCAGGGACTGTAGCCTGCCAGACTCCTCCATCAAGGACCACTATTTCACAGGTGAGGAAATGGACTATAGCAGAGATCCTCCTTGTCGCATGGCTGGTAAATGCCAGAGCCCAGGTTAGACCTAGGCATCTCTGATACAAGAGACCAAAGTCTTCACCACCTGGCTAGGCCCTTTGTGTAGACAGATAATTGTATTCTATTGAAAAATCAGAAAACATAAGAGCTATTTGAGAAAACAAACCTAAGAATTATTTATCCTTCAATTCTTTTAACCAGAGCAAGTCTACTTTCATCTGTTTTACCTAAGTAAAATCACATTGGAAGAAAACAAAGATCTTATTTTTTTTATCACAGCAAAACAACACAAATTATAAACCATGAGCTGAGCTAGAAGTTACCAGAATTCCTGAGAGATTTATAACTCTGAGATGTATTAATATTTAATTTGAGGACTATCATTTCACTGGGGACTGGCAGCCCAGTGGCAGAGAGGAGGTGCTACAGCAATGACTTCCAGATCTGACAGAGCATATGACATTTTCAGTGTCTGCTGTGCACAATGCCTGGCTCAGAGTGTCAGTCAAACCCTTACTGTGGGATAGGTGGAATCTTCAGTAGTTCAGATAATGAACTACTCCCCATGCTCCAATCCAAAGTAGACTTTGACTTGGACTCAGTAAGTAGCAGCATTTATAAGTTTTGTGCAAAATCAAATATCACCATTCCAGGCATGTATTTGATATATTTATCCTTGCAGTCAGCCCTGCTTGTAGTTAGATCATCATGTGTTTGTTACATTTTAGCCTCCAGGCTGAATAAGTAACATTTAATCTAATATCCACAATTTTAATTAAAGGAGATAAGTGGATCAGAAAAAAAAAAAGTAATGACATGTGAATAATACAAAAGAGGTCACATGGACTTGCCTGGTGGTCCAGTGGTTAAGGCTCTACACTTTCATTGCAGGGAGTACAGGTTTGATCCTTAGTCGGGGAACTAAGATCCCACATTCCATGTAGTGCAGCCAAAAATTAATTAATTAAATTTAAAAAGGAGTCACAGATAGTATGGTGTATATATCTAGGCAGAAAATAAAAGAGTGTGTTGTGGAGGTTGACTCAGATGAATAAACGTGGGTGCCCTGGGAAAGCCTGTTGGAGAGCAAGGTGATTCCCGAAAACAGGAGCCTGGTTATTTGCAGGTACTTCTTTTTTTAATTTAATTTTTTAACTGCAGGAAAGTTGTTTTTCAATGTTGTGATGGTTTCTGCCATACAGCCATGCAAATTAGCCATAATTATACATATGTACACATAATTATATATATATAGATACATATATACATTACATACACGTATAATTGTATACATGAACCTCCTCCCCTCCCCCCACCCCAGCCCCTAGATCATCACAAAGTATCTGGCTGGGCTCCCTGTGTTATAGAGCACAAAGCTTCCTCTTTGAGAAAATGTGGGATTTGGCAACTTTACAGAGTCACCCACATAAAAGTTTACCTAGAAAACTGCACAGATGCCTACAGGTGGTAACTGTGGTTTCCTAACTCACGACAGTGAATGAAAACCCAAGGATCATTTATTGAGCGGCGTGACTCTAATGTCTTCTACCGTGCACACCCCAGAGGGCACAGTAATAGCTGGCAGTGTCTCGTTCCCGTACATTGTGAACAGTGAGGGTCGATGTAGAAGTTTCAGGTATCATGTCTGCCTCAAACTTGCTCAACAGAATGCCTGCTTCCCTTTTGACGGTGTTGTTAGAGAAAATGTGTAGCAGGTGCTGTATGGCTTAAAGTGGTCTTTCTTGACACCAATACACAGAGGTGATAGAAATTGTTACACCAGATACCATGCATTCCAGGCAGGCTGTTTTAGACTGCTTTTTGCTACTGGAAATTTGAGGTTGCTCTAGATGACCTGTAGAATACACACACACTGGTGGGGGTGGAGGGCGGAAAGAGGAGAGTAAATAAACCAGAAAGTTGGAGGTTTTTTAAGGGACAAAATTTAGAGA
Source organism: Oryx dammah (assembly GCF_014754425.2). Taxonomy (NCBI): domain Eukaryota; kingdom Metazoa; phylum Chordata; class Mammalia; order Artiodactyla; family Bovidae; genus Oryx; species Oryx dammah. The sequence continues at coordinate 82,825,327 of NW_024070202.1, read as the reverse complement.
ATATTAGTCAAAGGGGGAAAAGAGCAACTTACAAGCCCTGAGGACAATCAGAGTTAACATCTGGAACGGTGACAGCATGTCTGCATTAACAGTGCTGTCCTCCAGGACAGTCTGCGAGCATTGCTGAAAATGGTTTAACACCATTAGGGCTTGGCTGAGTCCATCAAGTCAAACTTCCCACTGGTGCAGGCGAACATGACTCTTGCTTCATTGTGAAGGAGTGTCTTCACCACACATTAGCATATCCTCTCCATATAAAGACAGTAGTTCAAGGGCTTCCAGCTTAATATAGACCACACGGATGGCTACCTTAGAACTCGAATAGGACTCATTTTTCCAGACTTGATTCATGAATCTGCCATTAGTTGCAAGACATTATGCTAAGTTCTTTGGGTGTAATAAAGACGCAACAGAAACAGAGCAGGACCCTATGATCCTTGTTACCCCAAGTCCTCTGCCTGCCTTTGGCCTGGAAAAACCTTAGCAAAAGAAGAAATTTAATTATAGAAATAAACATGCAGACACAAAGAAAAAGAAAGAAGGCCAAATAATAATAGCTTGGTCATTAAGCATAGTCAAGCGCATTTAGTTCCTTCTCAAGGGCTATAGGTAATATTCTGAGCCCTATCCTGTGAGCTCTTACAGAGACTGAAATCCCCAACAGCTGGAGAAGTTAACCACCTGATGACCAGGCTGTAACTGAATTGACCCTGTAGCTGAAGATTAACTGTACCTAAAACAATCAAGAAGGCGCTGGTCAGATCACTGACGACCGATTGTAAGATGACACAGCTGACTGCGTTGTTTTGGCATGTAGCCTCCTCGCTCTGTCTATGAAAGCTCTTGCTCCCTGATTGTCCGCTGGGGTGGGGGGGTTAGCCTTTGGCCAGGCATCCTCCCTTCCCACTCCTCACCCCTGTTTGTCAGCATCCAAAACAAAACAAAATTTTCTTGGTAGGGCTTCCCTGGTGGCTCAGAGGTTAAAGCATCTGCCTCCAATGTGGGAGACCTGGGTTCGATCCCTGGGTCGGGAAGATCCCCTGGAGAAGGAAATGGCAACCCACTCCAGTACTCTTGCCTGGAAAATTCCATGGATGGAGGAGCCTGGTAGGCTACAGTCCATGGGGTCGCAAAGAGTCTGACACCACTGAGCGACTTCACTTCACTTCACACAACGATTGAACATTTGACTACGGAGAGCTGTCTAATGGGGAGATGACTTAATGCTATGATCTTAATATTTATTCTCTCTTTTCTCCCACTGCCTTTCACAGAAGAAATTCTCCATAACTCCAGTGTGTTGTCAGGTCAGAGTTGGTGGGGAAAAAGGAGGATAATCCGGCCTGGGTTCTGCATCGTTGGGCTCATCGAGAACTTCTGTAACCATCTTCGGTTCATCGGTATGCTTACATCTGCTCAGTCACCCATATACCTGCATCAGATGGCGCTTACTGACCATTTCGGGATCTTAAGACTCCATTCCAGTTTGTTTCCTTCCATTTAAATTTCAGGTGTGTGTCTTCCCTCTTGGCTACCTGAACAATATATCTCTACCAAATCCCAGTATCTCTTCTGTGAAACAAAACTTCCCCTCTCTGGATTCCTGAGTTTCCTTTCAGTCTTTTACTTTCTCTAACCCAAGGCATTTCATCTGTTTAGTGTGTTTTTAAGAAATTAAGGGTTTAGTCTCTGGATTCTTTGAAGATTTCGTTTTAAAGTGACAGGCTCTGATAGGTTCAGAGGAAAAGAGGTGAAGCTGCTGGATCATACTGAATCCACGTGGCTGTCAGCCTTCCCAACTTCCTTGTCAAAGTGAAAGACCCAGTAACAGGGCTCTGCTTGGGGCTTGGCTCTCTGGACAGACAGCAATGTAATCCCATAAATGGTGAGCTGAGGGAAAATGGTCCTTCTCAGGAGGGAAGCACCAAAAGGGGATGTTCAGAGAGTCTGACATGAGACCCTGTGATTCTGTGAGGCTATATTGCTTTGGAAAACATAGAATGACTGCTGGAGTCCAAAAAACTGTCATTTGAAGGACGTGTGTCCTTGGGCAAGTCATTGTAAATGAGAATAGCGATGCTTACTCTGGATACATTATTCATCCTGTGCCAAGGACTATGGCAGACTGTGTTTAAATAAATACTATCTAAGTTGGTCTTAAGTAACATTTAATTCTTATACCATTTTAATCCTTGTAATAATACTTCAAATTGGTTATATTCAATCACATTTGATGATGGAAGAGTCAGAATCTTTAAGAGTTTCGTCTTCTCAGAGTCATTTAAGAAGAAGGTAATGGAGCCTGGGTTCAAACCCAAGTCTAACAAATTACAAAACCCATGCCACCATCTACTCAATAGATAAATAAATATATGTGATTTCTTTTTAAATTATAATATGCAAGAGACCATGAGGAAAATCTCAGAAAGATTATAGAAATTTAAGAATAGCTTTCACACACCAGTGCACAATGAACTTAAGATATACTTGAGGAACCCACATTCATTAATGCGATGGACCTCATACAGTAAAAGAAATTTCTTCTAGCATTTTCATGTTAATACCTGATGGCCTTTTTAAAAGACTAATTTTCTTAAGGTCATAACAGAAATCACTGATCCATTAAATGATAACAAATACCCTTTTTGAATGTGAAACATTGTACATATTTATCCCTTCTTTGCAAGCATAAAGATGGTGTTCAGTTCAGTTCAGTTCAGTTCAGTTGCTCAGTCGTGTCCGACTCTTTGCGACCCCATGAATCGCAGCACGCCAGGCCTCCCTGTCCATCACCAACCCCCGGAGTTCACTCAGATTCACGTTCACCAAGTCAGTGATGCCATCCAGCCATCTCATCCTCCGTCGTCCCCTTCTCCTCCTGCCCCCAATCCCTCCCAGCATCAGAGTCTTTTCCAATGAGTCAACTCTTCGCATGAGGTCAAGTTACTTATGCCCAATATGCAGATGAAACAGAGGCATAGGGAGGTGAAGTAACTTACTTGAGGTTGCCTGGGGAATAAAAACACACCAAGAACTTGAGCCAAGTCAGCCCGTCTCCAGAGCCTGAGCCCGAAGCAACCTGCTTGGCAGTTTGTGATTCAGGAATTAATTTCTCTCCTCACTGGACTGTTTCATGGTAACGCAAATTGTGATGTTGCTGTACATCTGATTTGCTTTCAATTCATGCTTCCTGCTTACAAAGGTCAATATTTGGATGGATTCACTTATACTAACTTCTAGCGCCCCCTCCTGGCCATGAGAGATTTGTCACACAAGTTGGATTCTCCTGCCTTGTTACCCCAGAAAGTGATTAACAGCAAAAGATTCAGTGTCTGAATGAAAGGGCCCTGGAAAGCAGGGCAGGAAACTTGTTTTTCCAATTGTATTCCCCATGTGCTTGCAAGTGACTCCCCCTTGCAAGCTTCCTGTTTCTCCAGCCTCGAAATGAGGGGAGAGTGTGATGTTTTTGGTCTCTTCTGGTTCCAGTGATTTGTGATTCTGAACTGAATTAACACTCCGGATATTGAAATAACAGCTCAGGCAGGATGAAAAATAGTGCAGCTTATCGCTTTGGTTTTGATCCCATAATAATGCACATTGCTTGCTTCCTCTTGACTTAATACGGCTCTAGAAAACTATTCTGAGTAGGTTCCTTCACAAAAAGCCATTAAGTTGTAAGTGTGATGTAAGGGTATGTATAGCCACTGACTTTGTTATCCAGCCTGACTTCGACCCTAGGCACTTCCTCCAGCAAATTCGTTCTAGGCCAGTGCACAGGAAATGCTCAAACATCGCACCTAGAGAACATGCAAACATTGACGCTTAGAGAGAGTCCTTGTGCCCACATACATGCACACATGTACACACACAGGTACGTGTGTGCAACTACAGTATATGCAGAAAGCTGAATCGTGCTGATTTTCTTAGGTACTTGGTTCTGGCTCTGTCAGGAAATTAAAAGTGAAGACTTTTAGTAAATCTAAATATGCATAAAAAATAGAATTCTCTTGGGGATATTCAAGTTTTTTTTTTTTTTTTTTTTTTTTGCCATCTGTCTGTACCACTCACATCCTTCAACTTTATTTTTAATTTTAATGTGTTTTTTGGAAGGAAAGTTATGACCAACCTAGGCAGCATATTTAAAAACAGAGACATTACTTTGCCAACAAAGGTCTGTCTAGTCAAGGCTTTGGTTTTTCCTGTGGTCATGTATGGATGTGAGAGTTGCACTGAAGAAAGCTGAGCACCAAAGAATTGATGCTTTTGAACTGTGGTGTTGGAGAAGACTCTTGAGAGTGCCTTGGACTGCAAGGAGATCCAACCAGTCCATCCTAAAGGAGATCAGCCCTGAGTTTTCATTGGAAGGACTGATGTTGAAGCTGAAACTCCAATACTTTGGTCACCTTAAGCAAAGAGCTGACTCATTTGAAAAGACCCTGATGCTGAGAAAGATTGAGGGCAGGAGCAGAAGGGGATGACAAAGGATGAGATGGTTGGATGGCATCACTGACTCAAATGGACATGAGTTTGGGTAAACTCCGGGAGTTGGTGATGGACAGAGAGGCATGGCGTGCTGCAGTCCATGGGGTCACAAAGAGTCGGACACGACTGAGCAACTGAACTGAACTGAATATTTTCTGGTTTTTAAAAACCAGAAAGATTATCAACAACAAACTTTTATGCCTGTCTCTGAGAGACATAGTAGTTAACTATGGTTTGGAAAATAGCTTGGCTAGAAACTATCTTCTCATACTTTTTCTCACTTTCAAACCCCTGAGCCCCCCGAGGCTTGTATTGGTGCCTGACTCCAGTGTTTGTTTCTAAATGCAGGAGTGTCCTCCTTCTGGGTTTGCTTTCATCTCCAGGTAGGAGAGCATTGCCTTGAAGGGGACGTCAACTTCATGACCAGCGCACAATGCCAGGGCCAGCTAGATGTTAATTAGCAGCCAGTGAACACAAATTTTCTCTGAAGAAGGAAAAAAGTCACATTTTCCTCAACCAATAAAGAAAATGAACAAATTGCCTTTGAGTTACCCTGACCTTAATTTACCATTTGAAGCCACTCTTGAAATTGAGGGGAAACAGGTTGCTGAAAATTAAGCTCGAATATGAGGTTTTGATGGCTTATCCTGGAATTAGCATTCTCTGAGTGCCTCCATAGTATGTATTTTCTGATTGCTTTTTGGTTTTTGCTTATTTTTTAGCCTTAGCTCTCATTTGTGTGTGCGTGTGTGTGTATGTATGTGTGATATTTCTCAGTGTGTCACACATTAGCACCATTAATTTGTACTAGTCATGTTACTTAGTTTTACATATTTGTTATTTGTTTTATTCTTTTTCCTCCCCTTCTTCCCTTATTCGAGTTCCTCCATAAGATGCTCAATCTGTTTGATGATTTCCTTTGAGCTTATGTATCTGGGAAAACTAGAGTATCGTTTATGAAGAATGTATTTTTGCACTGATATAAATGGCACAGCAACCTTACCTGCCTGTGTCTGTGCATTTGTGTGCTCACCTGGCTCACTGTTCTTCACAGCTTTCAGCCACTGTGCTGTGTTCAGCCATCCCCCAGCGACTGGCGCGTCACCTGCTGCCCCCTCCTGGCCACTCTCGGTTTTGCAGTGACTGACAGAGGCTCTCTTACGGCAGTGTCAGTAATTCCACCGGTAACCCCAGGGTTGCTGGTCCCAGGAAATATACATACACATGTTCACTACATAACACCAGCGCCATGTTAACTGATGTTTTAATTTTTCCCAACCTGTTGGCTACCAAGCAGGATCTGATTAGTCTATGAGATTGTTAGCACTAATCTGATTATTAGGAAGCTGAAGTTTTCTTTTTATGCCTGGTACTTGAGTGTGGCCTTCAGAGCTTTGCCGATTCAAGTCGTTTAAACAGAGCAAAAAGAAGGGTGGCTAGAGAAGGGCAAAGCCTCCATTGGAGCTAAGCTGCCAAGGCAATTGTCTGGCCCTGCCATTCACTGTCTGTGTGACTTTGAAGTTTCTTTATATCACTCACTGTACCTTAGCCTTCTCATTTACAAAAAGAAAAAAAACAGCAACTACTTCACAGATTAGTGAAGATTAAATGAATTAATATTTGCAGAACACTTAGGAGGGTGTCTGGCAAATAACAAGATAGGCAATAAATGTTAGCTATTATATAGTACTAGATGTTATATTATTATACTGTATGTTATTATATAATGATAGCATATTATTATACTTAATATGACTATTGCCAGTGATTTATGAATATTGTAAATATAATGGTAATAAAACAATTGTTATAAAATTAGACTATACTGTCACTATTATTAGTTACTTGTTGATGTGAATGAGTTTATGTGTTCTAGATATTTCTTTGTGAGTTTCAGCTATCACAAATATTTTCAGCAAATCTATCGTCTGTCTACTAATTTTGTCTCAAGCATCTTTCCTTAAATAGCTATTCTCAATTTTGTAGTCTTGGGAACTTTGGAACCTTGTTTAAGAAAACTTCTCCCTCTGCAGTCTCTCAAAACCATTCTACAGCTTCTTCTTATATGTAAGTTTAGGTTGGGGACTGAAGTTTGTGGACTTTTCTGAATTAACCCATCACTCAGTCTCTCGTTCCTTTGCTCGGTGCAATTGGATATAATGCCCTGGAGTGGACTTGGAATACAGAGAACATTGGTAGATAGTTTATCAGTTAGTGGGAGAAGCAAAGAACTAAATGATAATCCATTTTACACTAAATTCAATGAGTCAAACGGGTGCAGACAGAGGAGAAGATTGGTGAGAAAGTTTTGTGCAGGAGGTGGGACTCAGACTGCTGGGAGGGAAGGGGGCATTACAGAGGCAGGCCAGAGTGGGAGGTGTTTCAGGAGGAGGAAGCAATGGGGTGAGCAAGGTGTAGTGTGGAGGTGCAGTGAGAGGACAGGATGGACCAGTGAGGAGGATCCTGACAGAGCAGAAGACAAGCATTGGTGAAGATGTGGAGAGCTCTGAAAGCCAGGCAGAGGCATGGGATTTCGATGTGTTATACAATAGTAATCATCATTTGTGTGTGTGCTGGGGAGGCGAGGGGAGGAGGGAGGAGGAGAAAAATGGGAGAGGAGTGCTAATCCTTTGACATCAGTATAGATGAGATGGTCTAGGGATAAACTAGGAAGAAGGGAAGGAAGGAGACAGGAGACGATGGGATGACAGGCATCCAAAGAGTCTTCCTTGGCTGAGATGAGGACCACTCCCAGACAGGGTCTGTATATGTGCTCAGTTGCATCTGACTCTTCGCTGTGCCATTTACTGTAGCCTGCCAGGCTACTTTGTCTGTGGACTTTTCCAGGCAAGAATACCGGAGCCAGTGGTCATTTCCTACTCCAGGGGAATTTTTCTGACCTGGGATAGAACCCACATCTCTTATGCCTCCTGCATTGGCATGAGGGCTCTTTACCACTAGCACCATCTGCCCAGACAGTGTACCAGGGGTTAAAGCACAAGGCACAGGACATTTGAGGGAACAAAAGCAGGTGCTTGGAATCTGGCAAATTAATGGCAGAAGTGAGCACCCATGTTTCCAGGCCTGCAACTCTCAAGAAAGGGACCCCTTAGGATTGGGCTGCAGAGAGGTTTCAAGAGCTAAGACCTTGTGGGCAAGATCTTAGTCAACAGGGTCCAGTGCACAGTAACGGACACTTAGCAAGAGCTTGACAAAAGTTTAATGAATAGATGTACATGCGGACTTGGGAGCAGTAATTGAATCCTTGAAGAGAACATCCTCTGGATTTTGGGCACACAGATCTGGGAGGGAGACTGATGCTCCCTGCCCCCATCCCACCCCAGCACCCACTGGAAGAAGCAAGAAAAATTAGTAAAGTGACAGAGAAGGAATAGAGAGGTGGGAAAACAGGAAAATGAGTATCTTGGAATCTTACAGAGAGTTTGGAGAAGTTTGGCGGCATTATCAGATATCCCAGAAATTACCTAGTGGTCACTGGTGGAATTTTGGACAAGGACACTGAGCCTGATGATATTTACTACCAGGGGAGGGTGTGAGGGCAAAGACCATACCCAGGGGTGCTCTGGTTTTTGTGGCATTAAAAGGCATCAGGAGGTGCCTCCCCAGGGCAAAGGGCAGACACACCCGTGGGCACAGGGGAGGGGGAATACGTCCATGACGTGGACCCAACCTATACAAATAAGGCAACTTGAGTGTTGGACCTGAGACCCCAGGGGACTGGGAATTAGCTAGATTTTAAGAAAACCTTGAAAGCTTCAAGGTACCTGGTCTACCTCTCAATTTGCATAAAATTAAAGGGCATGTCTCAATGACCTTTCCAAGGGTAATCTTAAAGCATTCTTAAATGATAACCAATGAGCCACTTACTATGGATGGCATCTTAAAGCAATCTTACGTGTGCTAAATCGCTTTAGTCCTGCCTGCCTGTTTGTGACCACTTGATATGGACTGTAGCCCACCAGGTTCCTCTGTCCATGCGATTTTCCATGCAAGAATACTGGAGTGGGTTGCCATTTCCTCCTCCAGGGGGTCTTCCTGACCCAGAGATCAAACCCAGCTCCTGTGTCTCCCACATTGCAGGATTCTTTATTGGCTGAGCCATAGGGGAAGCCCAAAGCAATCTTAAATGATAACCAGGGAGCCACTTACTAATGGTATGGAATATTAAGCTTATTCTAGCACATTGTATTCAGGAATTTTATAAGTATCAAACCTGTGCTGTGTGCCTTGAGGAAGACTGCTCTGAACAACCAGGGTTCTTCTTGTCCTGACTCTGTGATGGGGGTCAAGAATGAACAGAACCACATGGCTCTGATTTCAGAGTTTGCAAGGAGGTCACTGGTCATAGTCTTCTCCATGAATCTACCAATATCTGGTGCCTTTTATCCGAGCCCTAAGGTGAGGCTACATCTTCCTGGGAAGACGGTAGTTACACCACCACCCAAGGAAACTGTATAACCAGCTTATGTCCAAGGTCTGGCCCATGACGTTCATAAGGCCTTTAGTTAGGTTCCAAGTAAAAAAAAAGAAGGCAGCATGGGCTCTTCTGAATAGAGTAGTAGAGTCCTAGCAAGGCAAATCAGTCTGTTTCCCAGGCTTTGAGGTGTTCATGCAGTTTGTATGACATAAAGCACAGAGTTTCAGTCATCTTTAAATTCATTGAGTTCTTAAAATTTCTGCAGTTTCCCAAAGGTTTTTTTTCAATGGATCCCCAGAATGGGTCATGGGGCCATGCTTGGATTTTTCTAAATACCCTGAGTTTTGGCTTTTTTTTTTTTTTTTTTTAGCCCTTTTTATGTGGTAAAAAAGAGCTCAGAATTCCGAAACTGCATACTCTTTCTGTGGCAGCTTGTGGATGTGAGGTTCTGGCTCACTCAAAAGCTGTCCTGGCTTTGTCAGAAAGAGCTGGCCAAGGTGGAGGCAATGTAACAGCATGGTGCATGGAGCCTTCCCCATCCCAGGGGCCCTAGGGATGCTAAAATATTTTTCAAAATCCAAATTGCCAAAGTGCTTAGCCTTGCAAACTATATAATCACTCAATGTATATGTGGTATAAACAGGAATTCCAGAAAGACATATGTTTAATAAGAACTACAAGCTTCCTTATCTGACTTTTTGAAGATTCTTTGCACTATCTGAACCAGGTCTGTAAGAGAAATCTTAAAAGATGAAGAAGAGGCTAGGCCATTCGTGGCAATCCAGATTCGCTGGAAATGAGCCCCTGGAACAATCTTAGGTCAAGAATAGCTATTTCTTGGGAGTTCCCCAGTGGTCCAGTGATTAAGACCCCACCTTCCAATGCAAGGAATGTGGGTTCAACCCCTGGTCGGGGAACAAAGATCCATGTGCAAGGTGCAACCCAAAGTTTTTTAAAAATAATAAGCAAAACTTATTTTAAAAATAACAGCTATTTTTCTTTTAACACTTAAGCATCCACTAAGTGTCCAAGTTGGTAATCCACCATGAGACACAAAATCATGAACCACTAATACATACCAAATTTAAAAGTCAAATAACATGCATTCTTGATCAGCTTATATTGTGTACAATTACAGGGCAGAAAAGAATAAAAGGGTTTTGTTTTCAGAATTCTCTCCTATAAATGTCTAGTGAGTTGACTTTTCTATATCATCTATTTTTGTAGGTACCTACAAACATAAACATGTCTGAAAGAAAAGTGACCAAAAAATGAGGCTGGTGTGAGAAGAAATTGCTGAGTATGGAGGTCGTCAGATTTCTGTGATACACACTCTTTGCAGCCACAGTCGGCACAGGGCCTCCATTGGCAGCTGTTATTTGTGCTGTAGTGATTGCCGGGCAGCAAGGACCTCCAAGTGGCCAGCAATGACTGGGATGAAGGAGTGAGCAGAAGGGAGAGGGGCTGCAAAGCACAACCCAGAGGAAGGAGCACTTTTCTGCACAAATAACAACTCAATATCGACTGTTGCAAGTCATGCATCCAAATGAAACAAGCTTTCCAAAACAAATGACTCATCGGAAGGAATTAAGGTCATTGCTGGAGATTACCCAAGGTTTATTTGGAATGACACAGCACTGAAAACAGAATCATTACAGATGACTTGTGGATACAGCATACATCACCTATATCTTATTTTCGGACGATCGGTGAAGATGAGTTGCATAAATAGAAAGAGGTGGAAATTAGGAGCTTTTGGAAATAGTGTTCTTTGGGGGTTGATTTCAATGCCCCATCAGCTGGCCAATCTCAAAAAGGCAGAAATTAAGACAATCGAGCTGCTCATCCCAACTCACCTATCTCCAGCCACAGTGGCCATTCAGAGCGTCAGACTGCTTTCTCCAAAGGGGAGGCACCTCTGACGGGCTATGAGTCATTGCATCCTGAAAAATGCACATTCCCAACACAGATACTGTCGACTCCTTTGGCAATGGGATGGCTGATTTTTGCCCAGAGGCAAAACTGCAACTGTAATGCCAGAGAGAATAAGAGCAGTGTATGAATCAATGATGCTTAAGAGACTAAGAGCTACGATGGAAAGGAGAGAGTGCAACTATGTATATGTAGCCGTGTGCATACACATAGATTCAGGAGTGATGGGAACTAGCTCCTGTGACTGTGTGTCCATATATATCTACAGAGAGGGAGGTGTGTTGGAAAAGAACAGTGACAACTTTTGCAGCAGTTTCGTTTTAAACACAGTAAACGTGAAAGGGAGAGCACGTGCTCACACCTGCGTAGGGGAATACGATAATCTCACGTTACAGGGTAATTCATCATGTCTTCAGCAGGGCAGCCACTCAATACCACATACTTGGTGCGGAGAAATTAAGGTTCTGGTCTGGAGGAAGCTATTTTAGAATTTGTGGGAGGGGGTCGAGTACACGAGTCTCCACAGCTTGGACAAAGCACAAACAAACTTGGTAGCAAGAACATGGGAACCAGTGAGGACTTTTCCCTTAATTTACTTTTTGCTTTCTCTGACATTTGTTTGCACACATGCTCCACTGAGACAGCCTTCCAAGCTTTGTCTGGTATCGGTCTGTCAATCATTAAGAGTGTCATAGCAAAAGTGAACTCTTCAGGTTTCCACAAAGGTTTAAAAACCCAGTAATCAGGCTCTTTCTACAATATATTTGGCCCTAATCCAGGCGCCGGGTGAAGTTCTCTGGAAAGAGGCCTTTGTAGGTGGCGAGATCTCTGAACTGAAGCCAGTCTGATTCCTTCACTCCTACCAGCCAGCCTGCATCCTGCAAGACAAAGACAGGGCTTTTAGAGTCCAACTATAGGAATCCCCTTACATATGAACCTTCAGTGTGCAAACTTTTAAAGATGAGAACGTGTGTTCCATCAACGTCAGGGGTGAGTAAAACTGCAGCTTGCCCTCTGTCTCCTATTGCTGACGATCCCTCAGCTCTACCATCTCCCACCTCCTCTCTCTCCTGTAGTCAATAACTCTTTACGCTTGTTCACTCGATGCCAGCACCACTATGCTAGCTGTTGTACTGTACTTACTGTACTTTTCAAGGTATCATGCTATAAGATTTTAAATATTTTCTTTATATTTTGTTTGTTTTTTATGTATTATCTGTGTGAAAAGTATTATGAATTTATTACACTACAGTACTCTACAGCCAATTATGTTAGTTGGGCACCTAGGTTAACTTTGTTGGACTTACAAACAACTTGGATTTAATAATGTACTCTTGGAATGGAACTTGTTTATAAGTAGGGGACTTCTTGTACTGGAAAATCTACATTGCCAATGATTAATAAAATAATGGGTTTATTGAGTATTGTGGTCCTGTACAAGGATATCACAGTACCTGTAAACTTATGTGCTGAGCTCAGGGATAAAGCTTGTCCCTAGTAAGTTGTTAGTTTAAGAAAAATACAATAAAATTTGAAATTATTTATTTTATATATATAGTTGATTGAAGGTTAATGTTGCAGATGGTGACTGCAGTCATGAAATTAAAAGACGCTTGCTCCTTGGAAGAAAAGCTATGATAGACCTAAACAGCATATTAAAAAGCAGAAAATACTTTGCCAACAAAGATCCATGTAGTAAAAGTTATGGTTTTTCCAGTAGTCATGTATGGATGTGAGAGTTGGACCATAAAAGAAGGTTGAGCACTGAAGAATTGGTGCTTTTGAACTGTGGTGTTGGAGAAGACCTGAGAGTCCCTAGAACTGCAAGGAAATCAAACCAATCAATCCTAAAGGCAATCAATCCAGAATACTTATTGGAGGGACTGATGCTGAAGTGATGCTCCAATACTTTGGCCACCTGATGCAAACAGCCAACTCACTGGAAAAGACTCTAATGCTGGGAAAGACTGAAGGCAGGAGGAGAAAGGGCTGACAGAGGACGAAATGGCTGGATGGCATCACTGACTCAATGGACATGAGTTTGAGCAAGCTGTGGGAGATGGTGAAGGACAGGGAAGCCAGGCGTGTTTGCAGTCCATGGGGTCGCAAAGAGCTGGACACGACTGAGAGACTGAACAACAACAAATGTTAATAGTATAATTTTGTACAAAGTGTAGTTAATTGATGCTAACTGGATTATAACAAATTCTGAAGGAAGAGGAAAGAATTGATTTATACCTAGTGCAAAGAGAGGGACACCGTGAGAAAATATCATACACAGGACCATTTCCTGTCCTGTGGGTCACCGTGAAAGAAAGGCTTAGAGACCCCTGGGTTGCAATATAGTGCTGAGAAGACCATGAGAGGTCTTCTACTTCAGCCTCAACCACTTGCTTATAAGAAAGAACTCTGTCTGCCCACTCACACATGTACCTGAAATAAACCACCATATACAAGACTTAATCAGACACTAACAGCTTGATATCTGTTGCCTGGTATCACTGTTGTGTTTGTTGTCACTGTTGTTTTTTGAGTTTATATAAACGACAGAGCAGTTTGATGTCATAACATTTGTGCTGGAAATAGTCATAGTCTTTATAAATTATTCCTTATAAACATTTGTCTATCGTATAGGTGTGCCCTCACAAAAGTGAAGACAGTTAGCCACAGACAGTTTAAAGAACCTGTCTGTGCATGGCCACAGGGTATGGTAGATGAAATGTGAAACTGAGAAACGGAAGCTGACATCTGCCCTTGGCCTTCCGGAGACAGGCAGAGTCTACTTGGGGAAAGCTGAGCTGAAGGAACAATTTCAAACATACAGATCATAGGATGTGAAACCAGTGGCAAATGACTGTCTTTATTATGTTAACCAATACAGGGAAAAGATCCCACTTAAAATGAAGGATAGCCAGATTTCATTGAAACCAATCCCCAGTATAGTTCAAGTACATCAGATAAAATGAGGTCTCATAAAATTAAATAAAGGAGCTGAATACATTTCCTTTGATATAATCTAAGACCATAAATTGATGCTGCTATACAGACAAGAAATATAAGCATTTAGACAGGCCAATTTTTGACGACAGAAAAAAAAGTAACAGAGAAAAAATGATTTGATAAAATAACTGATAATAACCTAGCTGATGAGGAAAAGTGTCCTCTATAAAATTATGATGTTATATATGTGAAGGACAAAGTTATACTTAGAGTAAAAGATGATAAGTAAATATTTTCTAAACCTCTGGTAAACATACAAAAGGTCATATTTTCCCCTCAAGTGTCTACATTTGACTTTATTTACAGTGACTGAAAAATCCAATGAAGCTAAGTGGAGTCATGGGTTTTAAAATAGTTTCAATAAAGGCAAACATAAAGGGCTGGCATAAACCCATAATCAAGATTTTAATATGAGATAATCAAAATAACTCATAGATTTTGAAATGCAACTTATGAAGTGAAACATCATAGTTAATATCAATCTTTAGCTGAGAAAAATATAGAAAAGTAAATATTAAATGCTTAAAATATGTGGTAGACTGAAGAGTTCCAGTTTTGGTTATGGCAAAATAGCTGGTATCCAAAAAACACTATTGCATAGAACAACTATATTCATAGTTGTAGATACATGTGCATACATAGATGGAACTGTTTTTATATAAAAATGACTGCTACAAAATATAAGTTTATATATTAGAGGGCTTCCCTGGAGGCTCAGATGGTAAAGAATCTGCCTGTAATGCAGGAGACCTGGGTTTGCCCTGGGTTGAGAAGGTACCCTGGAGGAGGGCATGGTAACCCACTCCAGTATTCTTGCCTGAAGAATTCTATGGACAGAGGACTGGTGGGGTACAGTCCTTAGGTTTGCAGAGAGTTGGACATGAGTCAAGTGACTTAGCACATATATATATCAAGTATGTGAAGGCATTGAAAATGAACAAAAGCAGGCAGACATTGAAAGTGAACATGTTAGTTGCTCAGCCATGTCTGATTCTTTGCAACCCCATGGACTGCAGCCCACCTGGCTCCTCTGTCCATGGAATTCTCCAGGCAAGAATACTGGAGTGGGTTGCCATGCCCTTCTCCAGGCAATCTTGCTGACCCAGGGATAGTACTTGGGTCTCCTACATTGCAGGCAGATTCTTTACCATTTCTGAGCCACCAGCGCAGAAATTGGGGAATATTTAACCCCTGAAACCACACTGGGTTAGAGCTGTTAACAAGGTCTTTCCTGAGGGTTAACCTCAGTCTGTGATGCAGGGCATTCAGAGGATAGAGTTTACGGCTGCCAGAGGAGCCGTACTTTTATGGAGAATATCTTGAAAGAGGGGAGTACAGAGAGGGAACCTCAAATATACAGAAAACTTCTTTCCTGGAATCCTGAGCTGCAACCCAAGCTGTAAATGCATAAGGGCTTCTCTAGGAGCCTGGGGGAAAGGAATGGCAGGAAGGCAACAACAGCTAAGTAGAAATGTCAGCACTGGCAGTGCAGAGGAGGCAGAATTTTAAATTCAGATCCCACAAAGCTAGTGGGCTTGATAATCCTTCAGGATTTCTATTGAAATCCCAAAGGAGAATGTCTAAGAGTTAGAGACAAATCTCAGGACTAAGAACTTAGGCTGAGAGTAAAAAAACTAAAACAAACTTCCATGAATTCAAGGTATTTATCTACTCATTTAAATGCCTGTTAAAAGAAAAAGAAACAATTTTCAGAGGTAGAAGACAGAATTGAGACTCTACAATGCAACATCCACTGTGTCCAGTATCATTTTAATTACAGGAAAATATGACCAAAGATAAAAAGCAACAGAAATGTGTCCTGAGATGACCCAGCTTTTGGAATTCACCGTAGGAACTATAAAGCAGCTATTATAAATAGGTTCAAGTACTTAAGCCAAAGAACATTGTTTCCCTGGTGGCTCAGATGTTAAAGAATCCTCCTGCAATGAAGGAGACCCATGTTCGATCCTGGGGTCAGGAAGATCCCCTGAAGAAGGGAATGGCAACCCTCTCCAACACTCCTGCCTGGAGATTTCTATGGACAGAGGAGACTGGCGGGTTACAGTTCATGGGGCTGCAGAGTCAGACACCGCTGAGCAGCTGAGCATTCATGGAGCAACTCAGAAGGTGGAAACATCTTCAGGAAGTCACTGAGCCCACCTGACCCTCAGGAGAAACCAGCAGAGCCCGTGGTACTTTCTGCCTTTATCCTTTACCTGGTCAGCTTCCGAATCTGAGGGCACCACCAACACCACATCACCCCTTTGTAAGGTAAGTTCATCAGAATTTGCTGCCTCAAAATCATGCAGTGTTTCCACCTGCAAAAGATTGTAAAAGAACTGATTCATTTTAGAAAGAAAATAGATATAAAAGCAAAGTCTTTCAGCCAGATTATCAGCAGGCACTCTTAGAAGCATCTCTAAACTGGATAAAAAAAGAGGAAGATATGAGTCAAGCCCCAAATGGCAACCCACTGCAGTACTCTTGCCTGGAAAATCCCATGGACAGAGGAGCCTGGCAGGCTATAGTCCGCGGAGTCTCAAAGAGTCGGACACGACAGAGTGACTTCACTTTCTTTTCTTTTTCCAGACACTCTAACAGGTGGACACTGAGGCCATCTGAATGTATTATATATTTAGTAAAGCAATGCCTTTTTCCTAAGCTAAAATTTAGTGCATTAATTAAATTTTAATTTCTCACATTTTTGTTAGAGAGCTCTATTTTATTATCACCAATGCTTTGTTACTATTTATTTTTTAACCTAAAGATGCCTAGTGAAAAGCTCCTCTGTAAAACAATTCATAATTGGGAAAACCATCACTTGTATGTTATATGGAAAGTACTATCTAATTAAACCCTGTGATCAATTTCTTAAATAAACTTCCTTCCCTATCTTACCTTTAAACCATGACAATCTGTTTCCTTTCTCTCTTTTTCTGGTTTTTAATAGAAATATATTTGACATGTAACACTGTATCATTTAAGGTATACACCATGTTAATTTAATACATTTATATATGGTAACATGATGGCCACTGTAGCACTATCTGGCACCTGAGTAAGTTACATAATTATCATTTCTTTTTAGTGGTGGGGGTGAGTTCTAGTCTCTTAGCAGTTTTGATGATACTAACACAACCGTGTCATTCACCATGGATTAGACATCTAAGGCTACTTCACTACCAGCTTAAACATCTGTCTTAGTCCACCACTCTTTTCCCCCTTTTTAAAAGAGATTTCCTTAAATTTTGTTTACGGAGAATTTTTAAGAAGCAGGAGAGAGTACTAAAATGGATAACTATTTAATCAAGGCTAGTTTTCTCCTGTGTCCCTGACCTCTTTCCCAGAGCCAAGACTAAACAACTGGCTTTTAAATTGTATATTTTGCATACAGAAGCATAACATAGAAGAGCTGGAAATGACTGTCTTATTGCCAAATTCATTTTTCTGATGAAAACACTGAAGTCCAGATAGTGGGTAAATGCTGTTCCCCAGCTCACAGTGTGCAGCTACTGAGTAAAGTCAGGGAGGGTCCCAGCCAGACCTGACCTTGCTTGGCATCCCTGCCTCCTTGACTTCATGCCCTTTTTTTAAAACAGAACACAGTGGAGCACTGGCTTAGTGGCCACATGTCTAGTTTTTTCCTCCATATTAATTAACTCATCAATCTATTAAGCCCACCTGTCCCCAATGGAGGTAGCAAGGTAGCAGCTACTTTCTAAGGAGAAAATAGAAGAAAAAGACAATGACTATTCTACTCAATTCCATCCCTACACACACACACATATTTAATATTTTTTAAAAGACAAAGAGCTGAATTTGGAAATGCCAAGTCAAATATGCTTATTAGTATTCCAACTATAATCTATTAGGTAGGATCATCTACCTTTAAGCTCCTGGCTTAAGCCCAGGTATTAGGCTTAAGAATGGGGATTCCCTGGTGGCTTAGACAGTAAAGAATCTGCCTGCAGTGTGGGAGATGCAGTTTCGATCCTTAGGAAGGGAAGATCCCCTGGAGAAGGGATTGGCTACCCACTTCAGTATTCTTGCCTGGAGAATTCCATGGACAGAGGAGCCTGGTGGGCTAGTCTATGGGGCAACAAAGAGTCGGACATGACTGAGTGACTATCACTTTTATTAAAAAGGTATTTAAACTGGGCTTTTTGGTAAGGACCCTTCCGTTGATGAAGACTAAATAGTCATTTGATGGCCTCTCTGAGAAAAACTTTCCCTCCATCATTTGTTTCCTTATCATGCTGCTGCTGCTAAGTCGCTTCAGTCGTGTCCGACTCTGTGCGACCCCATAGATGGCAGCCCACCAGGCTCCCCCAACCCTGGGATTCTCCAGGCAAGAACACTGGAGTGGGTTGCCATTTCCTTCTCCAATGCATGAAAGTGAAAAGTGAAAGTGAAGTCGCTCAGTCATGTCTGATCTTCACGACCCCATGGACTGCAGCCTACCAGGCTCTTCTGTCCGTGGGATTTTCCAGGCAAGAGTACTGGAGTGGGGTGCCATTGCCTTCTCCCATATCTGAATAGTTTACAACAAAAGAGCAAAGAACATAAAGAATAGCCTGTTTAATAAATGGTACAGCAGAAACATGCCACATGCAGTAGGGTGCCATTGCCTTCTCCCTTCCTTATCATAGAAACCAATTAACATATTTATTCACTTTTAAAATATTTATGGACTCCTTACTTTGTGCCATGCAACTGCAGCAAGGTGTTTCCTGCCCTCCAGCAAGGAGCAGATAAGCACACGGATGATTTCAAGCCCTGGGCTCTAGGGGGAGCTCAAGAGGGCACTTGGGGTGGAAGCAATCACCCCACTCACTACCAAGGAGCATATCATTTACCTTGTGGCGAACTTTCTTTAATTACCGGTTGTTAAAATATAGAAGGCATGACTGTGCTTCTTGCAGCCAGCAGCATGGAAATCTTACCATGTTATAATGTGATGTGAGGATGAAGGCAAAAGCAGTACATTAACAAAAACAATAAATATATATGGCAAAAAGAATGAAACCTAGACAACCAAGTCTGCACAAAAGGGTTCAAAGCAAAGACAAACGGTCACCAGATTAAAAAGTAAGAAATATTAAGGGACCGCAAACACATTTCTCCTTTTTAAATGAGACTCAGCTTTAACTGAAGCAAAATTGTAAAGCAGATCATAGAGAACTGAAAACACATTTAACAGTCAGTGTGGCATGTGGCCTCTGAAGTGTATCCGTTTGTGTAGACAAGACCACCAAATTTACAAGCTTTGAAACTAAACAATGAAGTTTGTGTGCCAAGTCGCTTCAGTCCTGTCCAACTCTTTACGACCCTCTGGACTGCAGCCTGGCAGGCTCCTCTGTCCATGGGATGTCCCAGGCAAGAATACTGCAGTGGGTTGCCAGTTCCTTCTCCAAAACAATGAACTGTGGTTAACTGCAAATCAAACTGAAACAGAGTCCTCAAGTACGACAAGACTAAATTTAATTACGTTGTGTTCTCCATCAAAGGTGACAGATTTTACTACTGTATTTTCCTGACACTGAATAAAGTAAGAAAAAAAAAGAGCAAAATAAAAGTTAGAACCTTGTAGAGGAAGCCGGGAGGCACTTCCTGGAAGGCCTCGCTTGCAGAGGGAGCGGAAGGAGCAGGCTGGGAGGCCCTGGCCGCCTTCTGCTCCTCTGAGGCCAGCTCTGGCATCTCACTGGTGGGGCCCGGAAGAGCCGTGTCATCAGTCGCCTCCTTGTACTCTGCATCCACGGTTCCTTCATGTTCTCCCTCCCCTTCATTGTTGGAGGCGGGCTGTATGACTACAGAAGGGATGACCTTCTCCTGGGGGGAGAAAAATATGGTGGTGTGGGCAAGGGCTGGGAAGAAGGCTTCTGTACTCTCCAGGAGTTTCCTCTAGCCCATCCCACCCACGTGGTTCCACTTTCCCCACGTCTCCCATCCAGCTAAACGTCTGTCCTTCACCCAACTTTTTGGTCTTAAATCCTTCCACCTTGCAAAACATTCCTCCCAACATGGCCTTCTTTTTCTGTCTCCTGAGACAGAAACCTTTAGTAGGACCAATTTGTGGATCCTTGAACAACCAGGCAGTTAGGTAAGACAGGTTTCTCAGGAAGTGGGGAAGTGGACTAGCAGATTTTCGGGAGAGAGGTTAATTGCGATGGGAGGAGGGGTATAATCCTGACAGGGAATGTAGCTAGACTCTAAGGATGCTCTCCTTTTTACAGTGGTCCATTCTTGTCCCACTGAATAGTAACCCTCACTTGAAACTGACATGTAACCACCTGTGATTGCTTTTCTCCTGGAAACCCTATTGTTGGTAAAGATCTGGCCCCTGTTTGGAGATGTCCTTTGCTTGCTGGTTATCATCAGAGCTCACACTGCAATGATAACTTGAGCAATGACAATTCCCACCAACTGCTCTAAGTACTGTGCTGTCTGGGGGAAAAGCAGAACCAAAGGATCAAGACCTGTTTTATTCTTTAACAAAGATGAGCAGGGAAGGGAATTTCACTAGCATATTGGAAGCCTGGAGATCAAGTTCTATATATCCTCAGATATCAGTGAACACAGATAGGCACCTCCATTCTTCAATTTGGGGAAAATAATACATTCTCTCAATAAGCATATTGTCATACATACAGAAATATGCCTGGCACTGTGACAAGACAATCTATGGAAAAATATAGAATATACTTGTGAGTTATTTCTCTAAGTAATACCGCTGCCAGCTGTTTGAACAGGATCATTTAGGTTCAAGCATTAAGGAACTCAGGAAAGATTTCTGGAAATTTACTATAAGTGGAATAATCAGGAAAAAGCAAAACCTCACATTAAACCAACTCTTCAATATTTCTGCTTAAGAATTCAGAGGAGCAAAAACATGGGGTTTAGAAGAGCCGTCCTTGCTGTGGCCTCTGGGTTTGAGGCCTCACGTTAGGAGTATCTGTATTTGTTGCCTTCGTGTTTCTGGGGTAACTCCAACTTCATGTCATATTAATGACCCATCCAATGTAGGGATGGGCTTTTGGTAAAAGGAGCCTAATGGAGAGTTTAAGGCACTATAATATGCCAAAGCCTGTGACTGTGTGGATCACAATCAACTGTGGAAAATTCTGAGAGATGGGAATACCAGACCACCTGACCTGCCTCTTGAGAAACCTGTGTGCAGGTCAGGAAGCAACAGTTAGAACTTGACATGGAACAACAGATGGGTTCCAAATAGGAAAAGGAGTATGTCAAGGCTGTATATTGTCACCCTGCTTATTTAACTTATATGCAGAGTATATCATGAGAAATGCTAGGCTGGAGGAAGCACAAGCTGGAATTTCAAGATTGCCAGGAGAAATATCAATAACCTCAGATATGCAGATGACACCACCCTTATGGCAGAAAGTGAAGAACAACTAAAGAGCCTCTTGATAAAAGTGAAAGAGGAGAGTGAAAAATTTGGCTTAAAGCTCAACATTCAGAAAATGAAGATCATGGCATCCGGTCCCATCACCTTATGGGGAAACAGTGGAAACAGTGACTTTATTTTTCTGGGCTCCAAAATCACTGCAGATGGTGACTGCAGCCATGAAATTAAAAGACACTTACTCCTTGGAAGGAAAGTTATGACCAACCTAGACAGCATATTAAAGAGCAGAGACATTATTTTGCCAACAAAGATCTGTCTAGTTAAAGCTATGGTTTTTCCAGTGGTCATGTATGGATGTGAGAGTTGGACTATAAAGAAAGCTGAGTACCAAAGAATTGATGCTTTTGAACTGTGGTGCTGGAGAAGATTCTTGAGAGTCCCTTGGACTGCAAGGAGATCAAACCAGTCCATCCTAAAGAAAATCAGTCCTGAATGTTCATTGGAAGGACTGATGCTGAAGCTGAAACTCCAATACTCTGACCACCTGATGTGAAGAGCTGACTCATTTGAAAAAACCCTGATGCTGGGTAAGATTTAAGGCAGGAGGAGAAGGGGATGACAGAGGATGAGATGGTTGGATGGCATGACCAACTCAATGGACATGAGTTTGATGTCCAAGCTCTGGGAGCTGGTGATGAAGAGGGAGGCCTGGCGTGATGCGGTCCATGGGGTTGCAAAGCATCAGACACAACTGAGCGACTGAACTGAATTGAATAATAAAGAGTAATAATAGTAATATGACTTAACTACTAATACTGGCTTCCCACCATGTGCTTGGCACCCAGCTGAGGGCTCTGGCTATTATCTCACCTAATCGACCCAACAAGCCTATTGTTCTATCAAATTCTCTTCCTCCTCCCTCCCTCCATTCACATCCTTTTCCTCATCTGTGCTTCATTCTTTTTCTCCATCACTTAATACCCTGGTTTCCCTTGCCCCTATCTGTGCTTAAGCCCAGTCCACCAGAGCAAAGGGAGCCATGTGGAGCTTCACAATGCTGATACAGGAGAATGCGGAGATCACTCTTTCTGAGAATCAAATGTGTCGTTTTGGTGGAGCGGGAGCCACAGAATGGCTACATACCGTCCATTACTCCACCTCCAGAAGAGGTATCGCCATCAGCCAGCAGAGGTCCCAGCGGCCACCGTCTCCCTAGGAACTCCATTTACTAGGACATGTACCTGCGTGGTCGCTGCTTCTGTTTCTTCCAGGTGAGATCTGCCACCATCCATGGGCTCTGTGGCTTCAGTGTCAGTCTTGGCCTCCTCTAAACTTGCTCCTGCTCCAGCAGGAAGAGCCGCCTTCTCTGTCTCTGCTTCCTCCACCGGGACCCCCTCGGCTGCTGGCACCAAGGTCCCAGCCGTCACATCAGCCTCCATTCCAGGGATGATCTGTAACCCAAACAGGCCTCAGTAAGAGTCAGACTCAGCCTTGTCATGTCTCCCCCTCTTCTGAGGCTTTCTTTGTCATGTCCCAAAGCCCCGTATTCAGGTACAGCAGAGTCTGCCATCTGCTCCAAGTTCTGCCTCCTCTGCCTCCTGGGCCCCCAGTGACGCTACATTCCTCAGCTCTCCTTGCAGGTGGGTGCAGCAAATGGAATGTGAATGGAAGTGACACATGCCACTTTTGAAACCCGGCTTTTAAGGTGTGTACAGTCCCCTCCACAAGCTCTTGCTAATCCTTGTTGGCTGAAAGAAGATGATAGCAATATTGCAAAGGATATCTGAGTGACAAAAATGGAAGGGGCCCAAGCCCAATACTACCTGGACCACAGAAGAAAGCCACTGACAAGCATCCTTATCACACACAGTCAGAATTTTATAAACTGCATTTAAAAATATAAACTTTCAAATCTGCATGGTGAAGGTCCCGTAAGCCAAATTATATTCATTAAAAAAAAAATTAGCAAGTTTCTCAATAAGACCTCTTGAGAATGAAGGGAGAATCATTTTTGTCATCAAATATATATGATAATTCAAATTAAATCAGATTTAGGGTTCTTTACTAGGAAGCACAAATAGAAAAAAATGAGAATCTTGTTCTAAGGTTGGAATGTAGTCGGAAGAGCTTTAGGTAGTATGTAAAACTTGGAATAATAAAATAAAGTACAATCAGAAACTGTAGTTTTGAACAGATTGGCTATGGAGTCCAAGTCTTTACAAGACTCTCATATCAGTTCGCAGACTTGATTTGAGAGATTCAAATCAGAAAGACTGAGAAAAAGGAGCACTGTAGATTGATTGTATATAATACACTCAGGAAGCATCTTTCAAAAACTGATCTTGCTAGCTGATGTGATTAGCATTAATCATTCTTTTTCCTTGTTGAATAAACTCTACCCAGTTTGTCCTAATAAGTTAGGAAAGCTTTCATGATGCAGATACTTTAACTGTTGAACCCAGAGTACTGAACAAGGCAATAGACAGAATAATCCAGTATTTCCAGAATACTGAAAAGGGCAATGACAGTGCCTGCTGAACGGGCCTCAGAAATGGGAGACGGAGATTCTGAGCCACACACCTATGGTCATAGCGGGGCATTTAAAAAACCTCCTTCTGACTCCAAAGTACCTTTATTTATAAAAATAACCCATTGCAATATACACCCTGTGTGTGTGTGTGTGTGTGTGTGTGTGTGTGTGTGTGTGTGTGTGAGTCATTCAGTTGTGTCCAACTCTTTGCAACTCCATGGACTGTAGCCCCGCCAGGCTCCTTGGTCCATGGGATTCTCCAGGCAAGAATACTGGACTAGGATGCCATTCTCCTCTCCAAATACACACCCTACTAAATAGAAAATAGATAACCAACAAGGACCTACTGTATAGCACAGAACTATACTCAATATCTTGTAATAATCTAGAAGGGAAAAGAATCTGGAAGAGAATATACATATATATATATATAACTGAATCATTTTGCTGTACACCTGAAACTAACACAACCGTGAACCAACCATACTGCAGTAAAAAAAAACAAAAATAACTAACATAAAATTAACCTGTTGCTGAATATATTTTCTACAACATTTTACTTTAGAAATGAAAAATAATGCTAGCAGTGTAGTATTTGTTATATGGACAAGTATCACTCATATTCTTAGAAGCTATTTCCTTCTCTTAGGAGAAAATCCCATGGATGGAGGAGCCTGGTAGGCTGCAGTCCATAGGGTCGCTGAGGGTTGGACATGACTAAGCGACTTCACTTTCCCTTTTCACTTTCATGCATTGGAGAAGGAAATGGCAACCCACTCCAGTGTTCTTGCCTGGAGAATCCCAGGGACGGGGTAACCTGGTGGGCTGCCATCTATGGGGTCGCACAGAGTCAGACACGACTGAAGTGACTTAGCAGCAGCAGCAGGAGAATTTCCAATTATCAGAATTTGATATCCTATTTGATATCCTATTATCTCCACAAAGTATGCAATGATTTAAAACACAGTCACTGGCCATGACATAGAATGTAGTTTTTTTCCCTCTCTGTCATTAAGTACATGAGTTCAGAAAAACAACCCTTTTACATGATACTTATTTAAGGTTCATTATAAGCACTGATAATTACTTAAGTGGGGTATGAGGTACAGGGGGATTTATATTTAGGAGAATGACTGAAAGCTCCCATAATAAAAGGTTAACTTAAAAATTTTAAAGAATTATATCTCTTGTTTTACATAAACATAGATCTTTTATATATGTTATTGTTGCCACTGTTAAAAGAGTAATGCTCAGAATATAACTTAGGAGGCCATCTTAATTTCAAGAAGAGTGATAAACAAGGGCTCTTAGCTTTGCTGTTGGAGAAACCAACAAGCTCTCTCCAGGATCCTAAGAAACTACACATAAACTATATATAAACACACTGTGTATACAATGGACTTAGGAGTTCAAATGTAGAAAGCAAGTTGTGTTGTCCTCATTCTAAGTTATATATACTTTCCGTCTGTCTGAAAAAAAACCTATGGAGTGATCACCCACCTGGTTTCAACAGTTTCAGGCAAGATAGACTCTGTATCACACAGACAGCATGGGTAAGCTGAGTGGTGACTACTACCATACACACACACAGACGTTCTATTACAGATCAGAAAACAGACATTAGGTTACGTGACAGGCTGCTCCCCCATGTGATTACACATAAAACCTTCCTTACATACATGTTCCAAACACATACTATTAGTAACTGGATTTTACTCTCAACTGAATCGATGTATCTCCTGAAGAGAATAGATTTCTGTGAAGTATGAAATGGTGTGGCCAAAAGTAATCTTTTAACTCTACACAAATAAGATTTTAATAATGAGCTCCTGATTTATCTCTACAGCTGTATATAACTATCAGTTTGGTGGTATCCGATCTTACTAGTGCAGGATATACCTTTCCTTTGTTAATAATTTTAACAAGCATCCTCATCGACTGGATCTGATTTAGGCCTGAGAGGGTGGCTGCAGTGACACTGGCCACCAGCAGGTGGAGACCAAGGGCTCTGTTTGCCTGAGCTGATACTCTTGACCTCAAAAGAGCAAAGCTCAAATATGTCACCAATTTACCTGAAAGGGATGGAGCATATAGAAAATCGTTGATAAGAATGATGGAAAATAAAAATCACCTAAATGCTAAAAGTAACAATGATAATAAAGACAAGGTGCCAAGGAAATGGCACTTTGGCTGCAGAGCATGCGTGTGCTGTCGCCTCAGTCAACTCTGACTCTTTGTGACCCCATGGACTTCAGCCCACCAGGCTCCTCTGCCCATGGGAGAATCCCTCCTCCAGGAGATCTTCACAACCCAGGAATCAAACCAATGTCTCTTAAGTCTCCTGCATTAGCAGGCAGGTTCTTTACCACTAGTGCTACCAGGGAAGCTCTTGACTATACAGAGGAAAAGGTCACTCTTCCAGCCTTCTCTGAGTCCATTAGAAATGAATTTCTATTTCCCTAGCTGAAATTAATATTCTGATTTTAGAAACCTTAAGAACATTACAGGGTTTCCCTGGTGGCTCTAATGGTAAAGAATCCTCCTGCAATGTGGGAGACCTGGGCTCGATCTCTGGGTCAGGAAGATTCCCTGGAAAAGGGCATGGCAACCCACTCCTATTCTTGCCTGGAGAATCCCCATGGACAGAGGAGCCTGGCAGGATACAGTCCATGGGGTTGCAAAGAGTCAAACATGACTGAGTGACTAAGCATAGCACAGCACTGGTGACTCAATGGTAAAGAATCTGCCAGTAATGCAGGAGACGTAGGAGACTTGGGTTTGATCCCTGGGTCAGGAAGATTGCCGGGAGGAGGGCATGGCAACCCACTCTAGTATTCTTGCTTGGAGAATTCCATGGACAGAGAAGCCTGGCGGGCTACCGTCCATGGCGTTGAAATGAGTCTGACACAACTGAAGTGACTGAGCATGCATACGTGCAGGAACATTACAAAAAGAGAACACTGCATCTACCTGTATTCCCTTGCATCTTTCTGCCTCTGTCCGACATTGCTCTGAAAATCAAGGATGCTCTGATCCTCACCTTATGTCTGGAATCTGCCCCATAGTTTCTGCTCTTACCAAAATATTTCCATTGCCTATTTACTGGCAGCAATAATAGATAACATAAAGATACAGTGGAAATAGAATCCATTTGCTCAGATTCAGTGTTTGCTCCAGATAAATCAAGAACAGATTAAAAAGGTTTTCAGGGAGAGTTATCCCTCTTTTATGATTTTTTTTATGCATTCCAATTTGTTAGCTAATATAGTTTTAGACTCTAAATTTAGTTTTTTCTAGACTCTGCTTGCTATCACAGATGTTATACCTGCAACCACAATGACTAATGACTGCTACTGGATATTTTTTAAGTGCTTTTGTTGTTGTTGCTGCTGTTGTTTTTAAGGGAGACCAGAGGGCTGAAACTACTGAAAGTATTTCAAGCCTTTGATATTCAACATTATCAATTGTTTTTCTCTTTACATTTTAAGAGAAACACTAGTACCTTATCTGCTGCCAAAATTATACTACCTTGGTATACTATCTTGCTTGGCCTAATCGATTTATGGTGGAAAACATCCGACGCAAAAACAGGTTAAAATTAGTTCCCCCTGTCCACGGGTTGTTTACTGTATTCACAAGGTCTGTGCAGGACAAGCACCCTATAAACAATTTGCACATTAATCACAGAAGTCACAGAGACCCACATGGGACCTTCTCTGAGGTGAGCATTTCTCAGTTTACCATACTGTACAGATCTTACTGCCTTTTTATCATCTGCATCAACAATCCTCTTGGTGGAAAGCTATATGTGTTGGTATTCATGACAGTCTTTTCAAACACCTACTGGCCTTAGCGAGATTTTCTAGAAGTACAGTGACATGAATGCAATGCAATAATGGTACCAGTATCCTGCAAAGCAGGGGAGCACCAGGGGAGACAGAAACTAGCCAGGCCCTCTGGTTGCTGGTGCCCTTCTTAGAAGCAGACCAACAAGGATGAGAATAGAGACAAGTAAGAGCCCTGATCGGCTGCAGAGGAATTTGTAATCTGTGGGCTTTGTGTAATTAATTGATTTATTTATTCACTGTTTTCTTGTCAATATTTGCTCTGAACAATGCCTGAAATATATTTCTTAATGATAGGTAAAGAATGTAAGGAATATATATATTTTTAATTTCATTATACTAAAATCAGAGAGTAGCCATCTTCCTGACATTTGCTCCTGGCAGAGCCTCTGACAGTTTCAGTATATGCACATTCTGTAGCCTGTGGGGGAAACTGACATTTACTGTGACTCCATAGTTTTCCAGGCACCGTCCCAGGTGTTTTACATCTATCGTATATTATTCGTCCAACAGCCCTATTAGATATAGTCCCACTTTCTACACAAATCAACTCATACTTAAGAGCTGAAGTAACTCAAGAAGTCAGTAAACTAGGGCTGGGACAATCTGACTCTCAATTTTGTGTTTCTTCACACCAACCAGCACTCAAGTGGACAATGCATCTCTCAAATTAGAGTTCCACTGTGATGCCAAGACCTGGCGCCTCCACAGACCCATGACTTCCTACTGTCAACTCCAAACAAGCAATGTTTGCAGAAGAATCTGAGTGTGTTCTTACAACCAGTGCATTCACTTACACTCTAGGAATGCTGTCTTTAGATGAGATCTGGGGGTGTGGGGTGGAAGAGAGGTCCAAGGCAGGGGGATGGGGAGTACATTTCTGCTGTACAATCATTTCAGTGTACAGCAGAAACTAATACAACATTGTAAAGCCATTACACTCCATTAAAAAATAAGTAAAACGAACAAAAAGATGAGATTCATAGCTTCAAAATCTATTTGCAGACATGATCTGGGTACCTAAGCAACCATGTCATAAAACCCCTCATATCTGATACAAATCATATGGTAAAAAGCTATTGAGAAGAGGTTGGTTAGGTAGAATTTCTCACCATTATTTTTGCCAATATTCCTGAAAATTCTATTGTTTAGAAATATATGGACAGAATGAGAAAGTGGAAACGAAGATCATCCTGGTTTTTTCCAGTGCACTGCAGAATTACAACTGAAAACACACAGAAACGGGGCACTTGGGCAGTCCTAGCTTTTTTCACAAGTTAAACATTGATATGATTCCAAAGCTGGAAGGATCAGAGGGCTCATCTAGGAAAGGTGGATTATCTTCACAAACACAAGTAAACACTGTGCATTGCACATTCACAGATGGGGATATGAGCAGGTACAGTAAGCCTACATGCCCTGTGTTCTCATTTGGCAAGTGAGGAAATATGATGGAGGCCGAGTAGCCCTGGAGATGGAGCTAGAGACTCAAGTTTTAGTTCTGACTCTCCCACTGATAAACACTAGAGCTGGAGTGACCCCTGAGTCCCTTTGGGAAGTAACAAAGGGAGATGGATCCCACAGTGTGGATCCTGGCTGCAGGCTGCCCTTGCCTTCTTCTGGATCCAACCTGAGCTCTTGACTTATCTGAAAATACAAGCGTGTTATGAAAATACAGGATTTCCTTAAGGATTCGTCTTAAAGAAAAGCTTAAGAGGCAACTAGAGAAGAGAAAATCCCTGTCCTAAGACACAGCCTGATGGAGAGTACTCCTTTTCACATACACTACACTTAGAAAACAGCAGTGACTTTCCTGATGGTCCAATAGCTAAGACTCTGTGCTCCCAGTGCAGGGAGCCCAGGTTCAATCCCTGGTCAGGGAACTAGATCCCACATACTACAACTTAAAGAGTTTGCATGCTGCAATTAAGACTTGGCTCAGTCAAATAAATACTAAAAAATGACCCAAAAAACAAAATGGCAGGTGTCAATTTCCCTTCAGTACAACTGTAATATGAGCTTTCCCAGGGAACACCTCACCACCACTGGTGTTCCCGTCCTTTGTAGTACCTGGTATTACTAACTTCATTTGCTACTCTCTGCATTTTCTTTCTGGGCTGCCCTGTTGGCTCAGATGGTAAAGAATCTGCCTGCACTGCAAGAGACCCGGGTTCAATCCTGGCTTGGGAAGATTCCCTGGAGAAGGGAATGGCAATACACTTCAGTATTCTTGCCTGGAGAAATCCATGATAGAGGAGCCTGGAGGGTGTCAGTCCACGAGACAGCAAAGAGTCAGACATGACTGAGTGATTAACACTTTCACGTTTTCTTTCTAATAAAGGAATTTCATGGTTCGCCCCCTTCCCCGACCTTCATCTTAATCATCCTTTTCAATCTACTCTCCTAGTATGGCCTGCAGTCCCATCATAAACCCTCAGCAGCCTGGTCCCAGTGCAACTCAGCTGCTGGCAGAGGTGTTGCCATGGCAACATCTGTCCGATTTAGCTCCATACTTTCTTTATAAATTACAATCTCCTGATGAAATACCAAAGTTAATGAATTTGGGGTTAATTTGGCCTTTAAGGTCACAGTAGACTATCCAATAATAGTGCATATTAAAACAAAGTTTTAATTAGAGATTATTTGCAATCCCTTCTTTGGGAGAAATGGATAGGAAAAGTGGATTTATCTTTACAAAAAAAGGTAAATATTGTGTGTTGCACACTTTCAGAGGTTTTGATGTGATCAAGTATTAGTTTCAGAAGTAGCCACAAAACACAGCCTCAGTGGGAGCTGCAAAGAGCTTATTTAAGGAAAATGTCTTTAGTGCACAATAAACATTTCACTCTGCCAGGCTATGGTGTCTTTGAACATTTACTGCCTTTGCTCAAATTGCCTTCTTGTGAGTAGGTCCAGGCTCAGGTTGGCAGAAAGCTGAGGCAGGGCTACCAGGCACACCCAGAGTCGAGACCAAAAAATGGAGATCTGCCAATCACCTATATGTCACCATGCTTAAAACTCCCAACCCTGACCCTGCCAGAACCATGGGCACCTCCCTGGGTAGCCTGGGACCCATCCAGATGGTAGTCAGGGGACTGGATCTTGAGGAAGGATAAGGAGTTGATAGTCACCCTTAGAAGACCCAACTGTCTACCTTCGGATATGACAGCCTCTGACTAGGGTAAGTAAAACATACTCCATGCCAATCTGTCACCCCATTTGCTTAGCAAATGGAAGCTATAAGACATGAATGAAGGGTACTCGTTACCATGAGGGGTTTTGGAAATTCTTCACTGTTTAATGGAATAAGTTGTAGATTTTTGAGAGCAGCAAGAGAACATATTGTGTATCAAGCACAACTTGTAGAGGAGAGATGAAGAAAATTGGGACAGAAAGGGAAAATGATTTCCCCAAGGCCACCTCAATAGTTAGCCACAGAGCCATTTCTCCAGACTCTTATTCAGTGATCTTTCTAATATACCACCTTAGATCCTTGCTTTGCAGCCAAAGTGGAGGATCAGGATACTCATTGCCTCAGAGAAGCTCAAGGTTGGGGCTGTATGAGCATTTCTGTTCCTTTTTTGATT
This sequence comes from Oryx dammah, assembly GCF_014754425.2. Lineage (NCBI taxonomy): Eukaryota > Metazoa > Chordata > Mammalia > Artiodactyla > Bovidae > Oryx > Oryx dammah. The sequence goes on along the minus strand of NW_024070202.1, from coordinate 82,794,147 downwards.
CTTCAGCTTCACACCAGGAATATATGTACCAAGTCTAAGTGTGGGTTGGAGAAAGTCCTGGTGTCAGCATGGAGAGATTTCAGCCCAATTGTAATCCTGTTGGCTTTAGACTGGTCTGTAAACATACTTTTAAAACCTTCTTTTTTGAAAAACATAGCCTCTGTAGTAGTTAAGAGAGGAGTATCTATGAATTAAAATGTCAGGATTCACACTTCATGTCATCGCTTTCTGGGTACATAATCTTCATTTAAACCACTTAAACTCTCTGTGTCTCAGTCTCCTTAATCTGCAAAATGGGATAACGATTCCTAAATATCATCTTTCTTGGGATTGCTGTGAGAGAAGGCATGTCAATTATTAGCATTTGATATGGTCCTGTTGACTATACCTTAATTCTCTTGGTGTCTTTAGTCATAAACTGCTTTTTACTGCAGACCACACAGAGTAAGGCAGTATTGGGGTTGCTTGAGACTCAATATTATAAATAAAAGTATACACTAAGCCAGAACCAAGAGATCATATATCGTATGATTTTATTCACATGAAATATCCAGAGTAGAAAAATCCATAAAGACAGAAAGCAGACCGGCAGTTCCCGGGGTTGGGGTGGGGCAGAGGGGACCATGTGCGCAAGGTTTTAATTTGGGGTGATGAACAGGTTTCAGAACTAGACAGATGAGGTGGTTGTACAACATTAGGAATGTACGAAAGCCACTGAAGTTTTATCTTTAAATCAACTGTTATATGAATTGCACCTCAATAAAAAATTGATTAATTTATGCTAGGTTCACTTCAAATTGATTAATTTTATGTTATGTGAATTGCACCTCAACAGAAAACAATGAGTACATGCCCAAAGTAACACCTAAAAAATCACTAGGCACCAATTGTGGACAAAGGGCTCCTTGAAGATGGAAAAAATAATCTGAACCCTCATGTCCATGTTCACATGTAATCATAACACTGTGAACAAAATAACAACATCATACAATCCTCACATGGGTCTTACGAGAAAGGGCTTTGGAACATGAGACCCCAGGAAGCAGGGAAGACAGTCTGTGTATGCCAGCTGGTAGGTGGCTAATGAATACTTAATATCAGCCACATATGAAAACAACCAGCACTCCATTTTCAGAGATGAAACTGACAACCCCAAGTCAATCCGCTCTGTGAGGTATGAGGCATGGGGAGTTTTCTATCATCTTGTTACCTTCATTTTAGTCCTGGCTAATTTTGTCTCTTCCCCATGACCTGGTACGATGGTAGAAAGAAAGAAAGTTCTTGGCCCAACCACTGGAATCAACTTTGTGTCAATCTCTGGAACTCATCTGCCTTTGTGTTCTCTCCACTGCTCCTGAAGGAGGCTGCATGCCTCCGAAAGCCCATATCTTCCCGGCAGTGAAGTTTGGAACACTTCCTATCAGTGGACCCAATAGGAAGGTCCTTAGAAGAGACAAAGTGTTCTTAGAAAGGGCAAAGAATTTTGATGGGATGCAGCTTCTTCAGGATCCAGGAGGAACCCTGCCTGGATGGGGACCTATACAAGACCGAGTCCCTTGATATCATCGTGCAGCACACTGAAAAGGGGGGCTGTCACCTCTGCATTTCTGGCCTTCCCCCTCTCAGAGTAAAGGTATCACTGACTTATGCTTATCTTGGGGGGAACTACCTATCATGAAGATGATGACAATAATATTATCCAACTCTCATTGTTTGAGGAACCTCTATGTACCAGATATTAAACTAGGAACATGGATTATTTCCAAGCCCTTGTAGGAAACTGTGAAGGCAGTTAACACTAACCCCATTTTCCATTTGTGGCAACTGAGGCTCAGATGTCACAGGGCTCCTGAGCAGCATAACAAGACAGGTGGTCCTGCTTTTGATCACAATAAACAGTTTTCTTTTCCTAGATACAACAATTCAATTATCTGAGTGGAAACAAAGAAAATGACCCTGTAATATCTGTATTTTAACAGCTTTGGCTGTAGTCGCATTCAGGTAAGCAGACTATAGTCAATCAATCAACACATCAATGACTCAGAATTTACTGGGTATACATTACACACCCAGATCTTTGCTGGGTGCATGGGACACAAAAGAAACAGCTATTTGTTTGGCCTGAGGGATACTGAGAATGTAGTTAGCTGCTAATAGGAGTGCAGTCAAACTCAGAGAAAATAACCATTCCTGTGATGCTTTTCTAAGAAAAGTAAAGAGGTAAATCCATCTCCAAGGCATGCATACACACACACAATTAGTCTGGTGTGTGTGTGTGTGTGTGTGTGTGTGTGTTAGTTGCTCAGTCGGGTCTGACTGTTCACGACCCCATGGACCATAGCCCACCAGGCTGCTCTGCCTATGGGATTCCCCAGCCAAGAAGAGTGGAGTGGGTTGCCATGCCCTTCTCCAGGGGATCTTCCCAACTCAGGGACAGAACCCTGATCTCCTGCATTACAGGCAGATTCTTTATCATCTGAGCCACAAGGGAAATATATATAATTATATATGTAAGGCATACTTCACAGTGAGTACTTTGCATCTGAACATAATCCCATGATAATGAAGAGCAGACAAGAAATCAGCCTCATCTGGCTTTCTCTGGTCCTCAGTGTCTTCCTGACAGATCCAAGCTCACAGGTAGAGACACATGGAAGTCTGAGCTCCCAAGTTCACGCAGCACAAGGAGAAAACTCAATGCTGTTTCTCACCCACATGCTCATCGCAGTAGGATGCCATGAGTGCCGTGCAATGGCAGCCTCCGGTCTCACCACTCCGTGTGAACTAGGATGGCTGGAGCTACAGCTACTACCTGCAAAACTGTATCCCCCAGCACCAGAACAGAGCTTCACATCTAGAGAGGCTCAAATATGTCTACCAGCTGAACGAAGCGGGGAAACTAGCATATGCCTTCTACACACACAGCCAGAACTATTCCCTGGCAAGATGAAGTTCATGGTATATCTATCTATATCTACCTATCTATCCATCTATATTTGTTGGTTTAAATTGGCCTTGACAAGTCAACTTAAGTTTGGTGAAATATTTAAAGAAACAAAACACAACAAAATCAAAAGTAGTCAGTGTTTCACCTTCCAGGATTCTAAAATTATTCTAAATATTTTCAAAATATCTATCTTGATTTTTTTTCCCATTTATTTGTTTTGGAAACAATGCTAAACCCTAAACTCAATTACACTGCATTATTTCTTTAAAACTAATAGGGAAAAAAGACATTGGTCTACTTCACATCGTTTGAGCAAACTATAGGATCAGACAGAAATTTAGAGAAAGAGGGGTTCTCTGGAAGAAAATAAAATAAATATAGGCAAAAAATCATCTTTATTTTTAAACCTATTTCTCTAATATATATCTAAACAAATATTGATTATCTTTCCTAAAGAAAATTTTCAGTACTTATATGACATGGAAACATCTAGAGAAGAGGTAGCAAGTGTTGGTTTTTAAAATGCATCCTGCAAAGACAGTGGTAAAATTTGGTGCTTTTGGTGCTGTAGGGAAAAACTAAAGGCAACATTAGCTATTCAGGGAATAAAACAACAAACAAAAATGTAATAAACCTCTCTTGAGAGCCCAGGGTTGCTTTGTGAACCACTGCTCACATTTCCTGTTTTCAAAATTACATTTGTTACTTTTTCAACAAACCCACCACAAATTTCACCTCATACGAAATGCATTCTGTCAAGACTAGAAATAATAACCACGTGGTGACATTTTGGTAGCAAAAATGATGACCTCAAAAGGTCACGTCAACCCCATCCTGACTGATGACAGCCACAGCCAGTCTGCTTAATGAGAGCTTGGGACACAGTGTGGATTTTTGTGTCTTTACAACTAAAATATCACACATCTAGCAACTGAAGAAACCTTTCTTTAGAAAAAATAACCCTAATGTTATCTTGATTATCACCAAGAGAAAGAAGCTATAAACCTATGTTAGGGAACAAAAATACATTCTGTTTGACGTTATTTGCTTAAGTAGAAGGGAGAACTTGGGGAAGAATTGACTTCATCCAAGTATGTTCATTCTAAACACATGAAAAGGATCCACTTTTGATGGGCATTAGGCAAACTCAACTGCTGTGAGCTGCCCTCTCTTACTATTATGTTTTAGTTCATTTTAAGGGTGGAGAAATCAACTGCTTGAAGTCTTTCTATTTCACAAGGAATCTAAATTTCTATTCTTTAAAGTTCAAATGAAGTTTAGGAGACAAGTATTTTCAGAACGAAGAATTCTTTCAAATTCTTCACTCAACATGAAGGAAACCAGGTTTAGTAATGGTTGATGCTTGTACCATGCAGCTTGTTAAGTATTTTTAACACTACCCTTGATTTCAAAGATCACCAATCTTTTATAAATCTTGATAAATGTAGTATGTATAATAAAGTAGGTACTTGATAATTGATACCTACTCAGATTATTCACTGGATAACCAATAAACTTAGAATTTGAGAAAACAAAAATCCATGGGGTCGCAGGAGTCCATGGGGTCACAACAGTCCATGGGGTCGCAAGAGTCGGACGCGACTCAGCAACTAAACCACCACCACTCAGTTCCTTGGTCGTGTTTGACTCTGCAACCCCATGGCCTGTAGCCTGCCAGGCTGCTTTGTCCATGGGATTTTCTGGGCAAGAATACTGGAATGGGTTGCTATTTCCTACTCCAGGGAATCTTTCTGACCCAGGGATGGAACCCATGTCTCTTGAGTCTCCTGCATTGGCAGGCTGATTCCTTACCACTGACTCACCTGGGAAGCCTTCCTTTGTTACTTAAATCACGTTAATTAGGTGCAGAGATCACAATCTGACACCAAATGAAAAAGTTCAATCTGCACTGAGTTACTAAGATCACTTGTGAATCTGGGGATGAGAGTTGAGAAAACTTTCCCCTGGAGCATGGTGTCTTAGCACTTCCCAGTCTACAGTCTGTGCAAGCACCCCTCCTAGGAGGGACTCAGGCTAGCAGAAAGAGAACATTTCTTGTTCTCTTTACAGCATCTGGCCCAACTCTGTAGCTCTACATGGAAAATATGACCATTTTTCTTGAGTCATTCTTAATTTATATTTGCATCACTATCTTGCCCTATTATTTATTTTTCTACTCTATTAATAAATGATAAATTAGACAGATGACCTGCCTTTTCATGGCAAAATAACAGAGGGCATCAACAGCAAAAATATAACTTTCATTCCTCTAGTTATCTCATCTAGGCAATGTTATTTTGGAAACTGGGAAATTGGTTCTCCTCTCTGTACAGATTATGTGAAGCCTGTAGTATTTACTAAATGGTACTCTGATTAAATGGAGAAGGAAATGGCAGCCCACTCCAGTATTCTTGCCTGGAGAATCCCAGAGACAGAGGAGCCTGGTGGGCTGCCGTCTATGGGGTCACACAGAGTCGGACACAACTGAAGCGACTTAGCAGCAGCAGCAATACTCTGATTAAATTCTTGGGAGATGCTTTAACTGAATTTCATAAATAAACTCTTTTTACTCTCCACGGGTATTTTGGATTATATTTTCTTTGCTATAGTTCTACACTTCCAAGTGTGTTAAATGATTCAATTCAGTATGGTGCATATAGACCCCATTCCACTTTAGGATGTGGTGTGGTACACAGCTGCAGTGAGCAAGGTGAGAGGTTTCCAGGCAGACAGATGAGTCTCCACCTCTGCACAAAACAGATCCTTAAGCTCCCTCATATTATGACAGCCAGCACCAGACTTGATTTTGAGCAAACGGTTGTACACATAGGAATCCTTGTAGATTCAATGATTTTTAATGTGGGATTTCAGTCCCTCATGGGGCCTAAACCAACCTACAAGACTAATACTGTAAGAAATCAATATGGAGATATAAACAACAAAGTGATTACCCTTCTGCTTATCATCTGCAGGTTGGTCCCTAATGGAAGGTCCACCATTAGCCATCACAGGTGGGGCAAGCACTAACAAGTCTGGTTATTTGTGAGTTATTACCACCTATTTGCCATGAATGGGAGAGTAGCAGAAAGATTCAAGGTACCCTTTATTGAGAACCAAGCCTGTGGCAACATGACAGTGTTAGAACAGGTCTCTGGATATCTTCCTTTTTTTTTTTTTAAAAAAAATAAGAGAATGAACTTTCACTGTCAAAAGAATAAAGGCCATTTGAACTTGGGAAGCCGTGACAGGTATGGAAATGATGTGGCCCAAGTGAAACAGGAATGAGAAGGGAGAAATGGAATGAGATGAGCACAGCAGTGGTGGGGAGGTGGGCAGAGGGTGGGAGGGAGGTAGCGCTCACCACTGGCCCCTCCTCTGGCTCCTCAGCCTGGGTGTCCAGTCCAAAGTCCAGCCCAGTGGTAGCTGGAACAGCAGCAGTGGGCTCCTCGGCTTTCGGCTCTGTGGGTGGAGGCTGTTCAGATTCAGCCTTTGATGGTTTGTTTCATGGGTTAGAAGAAAAAGATTCAACATGTGAACAGATAACGTTATGGAATACTGGACAATTAACAATTTTCTTCATCACCCAATAGGTAATTAGCTTCACTAAATGTGTGCTGGAAAAAAAAAATCCAGATTAGGCATGATGGTTCTTTATAGAACTAAAAAAGTCTAGGAATAAACATACTAAGTTTCACAATACTGTCACTGTGATATCCTTTGAAGTTGGGCAAAGACTTACCATTTTGGTGACTCATTGTACTTGCTTTCAACGTTCTGCGTATTCGCTTCTTGGGACACTGATACAGTACTCTGCACTATGGAGCAGAGACAGAGAGATTCTAGGCACTCCCTCCTTTGGAAATTGGAAGGAGTAAGGAAGAATTCAAGGAGAACACAGTTCTGGGAACTGCCTGCTCTGTTGATGGGCACTGCAGCCAAAAACTGAGGGGTCATCCCAATGATTCAGATCAAAATGCATTAATGCATATGAATGGTCACTATGGAATGACTGCCACTGCCTGGCTAGGAGGAACAGACTCAGCCACCGGGCAAGGAGCCACCACAATTATAGATACCTTGCCCTTGTACATTGCTGTTCAGTCCCTATATGTCACTTCTCCTTTCAACAAAAATCCTTAGTCATCAGTCGTTTTCACATGATAAACTAATCCTTTAAGGAACTACTGAGCAGTATTCTCTTTGATATCAATCAGATTCTTGTGCAGACCAGAGTGAAGTCTTTTCTTCCTACTGGGACCTCTACCCACCGACACCCTCCTGATTCCAATTACATGCTGAACAAAGCCTCTGGAATCTCTTAGCTCCAGACTTTTTCAGTTTTAAAGTTAGCAAGATTAAATAATAACTAACTATGAAAAACAGCACAGCCAAACAATGCATGTTGCCATGGCTACTGAAACTATTTCCTCTCTTTTGATTCATAGATTAACATACAGATGGCCATTGGAAGGTATGCTAAGATCTTTTTCCATCAGGCTGTTTAAACCACAAGAAAGTTTAAAAGTGTTTTCCTAGAAGAGTAAGGAGTCTCCAATAAATATTACCTTTGGAGGAATCAGAAATTTCCGTCAAACATTTGCCGTAAGAAATCAAAAGCCATCTCTCTCCCATATGTAGACTGAAATGGGTGTACAGGATAGGTCCCATAGGTAAGTGATGGAGAAGTTATGCTGAGATAATAGAAAATATTGAATAGCCTGTTGTTGGATAAATATGCAAACTGTTTCTCTTATGCTGCCATCAAATCCTCCATTGCAACCCATGCCAAGGTCACATCACCCCTTTCTTGAAAGGGCATAATAAAAATAAAAGGATACTTAGGTAGATAAATGTACAGAGATCTGGTATTTTTTTCGGCTTTTATAACCTTTAAAGGGTGATATGACACAGTTTTAAGAAAGAATGAGATAAAATTCACTCTAATCTACTCTCAGGAGTTCTTATGGGAAAAGATTTCACTTGTATTGTTCAAAAGGAATTATCTTCATAATAGAACAAATTTTCATTGCAGCTAAGAAATACTATAAGCTCTCACAGTATGATCTAATCATTTTGGAAGTCAAGGTGACTTGCTATGAGAGGATATCAAATGACCTACACAACAAGGATAGGAAAGGTAATTTGACAAAGACAAAGAAACCCATGGGCAGATGGCTGCCCCACTGTGAGCTGAGTCTGCAATGGGGGACGAGGAGCCAAGGAAGTTCCAAAACATCTATCAGATAAATTTATCTGTTTACATTAAGACTAAAAAAGAACCCAAAACCAAACACAAAGATAACCTAAAATGAAAAAATATTTCTATCAGTCTGGATTTCTTGGAAGTCTGAGAAATTTTGAAGTTTCATACACGGCAAGAATAGGCAGGGTGTTTTCATGAATAAGTCCAATGGAATGAAGTCAGACAATAACTAATAACTCAATGGAAGCAAAGTATAAAGAGGAGGAATTGGTTATATTCCACAAGTCACAGTATTTTCCTCTAATAATAATATCACACCTGATATTATAATATAGCATTATAAACTTAAATTCTAGGGGGACAAATAGAATTCACTGAATGATTAGTAAGGCTGAAACATGACAGCATGACTGTACATAAAATAGGCTGCTCAAATTTGGAAACTTAAGTCACTTATCTAATCCTTCTAAGATAATGTAAAATTGAAAATATTTTGTCAAGATAGAAGGAAAAGTAAAGGTAACAGCATCTCGTGGAAAGATCTTAAAGTAGACCTTTAGGAATTGTGCCCTGTTTCAAGCACATTTTTTTCTATACGAAGCTTCCCCTGACAAACATTTTAAAATGGGTTGATACCATGCAGTACTTTGGCCACCTCATGCGAAGAGTTGACTCATTGGAAAAGACTCTGATGCTGGGAGAGATTGGGGGCAGGAGGAGAAGGGGACAACAGAGGATGAGATGGCTGGATGGCATCCCTGACTTGATGGACGTTGAGTCTGAGTGAACTCCGGGAGTTGGTGATGGACAGGGAGGCCTGGCACGCTGCAATCCATGGGGTCGCAAAGAGTCCGACACGACTGAGCGACTGAACTGAACTGAACCATTCTATACCCATCTGGGGGCACTGGTGTTCACTGGAGTAGCCATCATTATACATTCAGAGGAGAGGTATTCTCTGTATATATTAGTGGCAGCAGGATGCCACAATGGCTTAACTCTGAAGACTCAGAAATGGAATTCTTGCTTTAGAACAAAACAAGTAGTGTTGCTAGAGAACACATTTTCTAGCATCCTCTGTGATAAGCTGGAAAGCAGGCAATGCAGGGAAAGAAGAGATGGTTTGGGAGAGTGGAGTTAAGGGTCTAGACACATTCCGATATGGTAACTGCCTTCTCTAAACTCAAGACAACTACTCTAATGAGAACTTCAAAGGGCCATGGAGGCAATCCTGAGTCCAGAGTAGGGTCTGCAGATTCAACAGGGTTTAAACTTGTACTCAAGGGATATCTCGTGGGGCCACAAGATGAAGTTGACTACCAACTTCAGCCTCTGCTTTGCTCAGATCAGTCAATGAACCCACGTTCAGACATTGTTCTGCTTCTGGGAAGATGCTATACAACTGCAACCCAGTGGGTGAGGTTCACTGTGATCTCCTAGTTCTGCACAGTGCAGAGCCAACACTAGCAGCATCTGCAATGCTGGGCATGACACGGCTAAGCTCCTCAATGGAAAGACAGTACAAGAAATCTGCTTTAGAAAACACAGATAAAGAGAAAGGCACACCTGGAAGCTCTGAGAACCAGCTGTGTGTGGTAGGGAGATGTTCAGAGATGTTCAGAGAAACTTAAAAACCACTGGATTCTGTGCCAGGAATTTGCAATTGTAATAGGTGTGAATTTACTGATGACCCATTGCCTTTTTTACAGCAGTATTTCTCCATTTTTTAACTCATTCACAATTGATAATTAAAAATCTCGTCCTCCAGTGTCAGTATAACCCCCAACTCCATCACCTAGACTGAAAACCACTAATGATCATGAAACATAAGTCTCTCTGGCTCCATTATTAACACCAATACAATATGAATTTTAAACATTTAACTCTTCATTTGCAGGCATCACAGACTCCACCTTTTACTTGGTTACCCAAAAGGCAAAAATACAGCCATCTATGGACAGAGTGTTAGAGAAACACTTGTCTTTGAAAAACGGCCAATTAACCTTCCAGAACTGGAGAAGGAAATGGCAATCCACTCCAGTACTATTGCCTGGAAAATCCCATGGACAGAGGAGCTTGGTAGGCTACAGTCCATGGGGTCGCAAAGAGTCAGACGCGACTGAGCGACTTCACTTTCACTTTCAACCTTCCAGAGCAGAAATTCTTTCTTAGAAGTAAAATCATCTAAAAGGAAAAATTCATTCTACTTAAATACAATCCTGAGTTTCCAAAGTGAAAGCCAGAAGCTGGGATAATTCTATGCCATTTCCACAGGAAAAGCAGTACGCTACAAATAACCTTTCTGAACTAATCCTCAAAGAGCCTAAATCCTCCATAGTGTAGCGCTGACAAGCTCTCAGTGACATCACTCAAGGTCTCTTCATTCAGCCTTAGCAGTAAGCTGCTGCTACAGATGTTTCCTATGATGACCAATCTTGCAAGAATCTCCTCTAACACCCAGAGTAACCTTTCTGCTTCCTACTCACTCCCGAGCTAAACTTTTCTCTTTATCTCATTTGGCAGCAAAGTAGGCATCACATCTTTACCATGTATTACTTCTTTCTACAGGTCACAAAATGAAGGGAGGAGACGAGAGGTGAAGTAGCTCAGGTTCTTCAGCAAGGATCTATTCTCAAGCATGAATTCTTGAGGCAATTTCGTTGTCAGTCCTGTAGCATAAGCTATAGTTACACAGAAACATCCATGTTCTTGAATAGCTAGACTTCATGTTCCATCGAAGCCTATAATAAAGATACTTTGATTTTTGTCAGTATCACTGTGCGTTTATAAATAGAAGCAATCACATTCAAAGTCACAAAATTTTTCAGGAGCTTTCCTTCCTATTTTCTAGAAAAGAGAGAACTACAGAAACCATACTCTGAATATTCAAGCTCTAAATTTCCTACAATGATCAACCTTGGAACATTTGGTGGTAATGAAAAATTTTCCCAAAACACAAACCAAAGTCAACTCACCATGTTGAACATACTCTGGTCTGCCTGCATTGTGAACAATGAAGTATCCTGGAGTTGAAATGCGGGGACAAAGTAGAAGATTCCAAATTATTAGGGTTTCAGTTAATTTGCCAAAACAGCAACAACAAAGATATCATTTAAATCAGTTTCTATGAATTGCATCAACAAATACATTATAAAGATTCATTTGTCTCGTTTAGTTTAAATCAAAAGCAAAAAATGCAAATATAATTTCTGACAGTAGTTATTTTAAATATAAATCTGAGCTAGCAGAATTCAATAATATGATGAGAGGCATTCAACAAAGGGCAGAGCTTTCAAAGCATTATTGGTCTGCAGCTTCTCTCCAGGACATCAACAACAAATTAGAATTTAGTGGATCTAAGCTACAAATTTAAGCATTTTAAATGTTGGATTCTTAATCTTATTGTTTCATCAAAGTGTGACATCTATGAATTAATTAGGAGCCATAATTTAAAAATTGTACAAAATATATTCATTTGGGATATGGATTGTAAAAAAATCAAGTTGGAGACAAGCTAAGGGAACAGTGATCTCAGGGAGAATCTTCATTCCCCACTATAGGGGTAACCTGGCTTATGCCCTCCAGACAAGAAACCAGAAGAGTCTTTCCTGGGTAATCTAACCAGTTCAAAGGAAAAAAACATCCCTAAATAATCAGATATCAATGGTTCTCCAAAAGAAAAGATGAGCCAGTGACCTTTGGTCAAAGATGGAGGATTGAACACAGGCATTTACCTCTGTTGCCTCCAGAATCCAGACTAGATAACAAGAAGAAAATTAATTTTTAAAGGCATAAACCCATGAGGGTAAAAAGAATAGAAAGAAAAACAACTGCAACAAAATTTTGAATTTAAAAAGCAAACAAATGAACAGTAACTTGGAGGATCTAAAAAGTCTGCACTGTAAGTTGATGTAGGAATGCCAAAAACAATGCAATTTATTACTTATAAATCCCAATGGATCAAAATAGATAGACCTAGAGAGTGTCATACAGAGTGAAGTAAGTCAGAAAGAGAAAATCAAATACTATATATTAACACATAAATGTGGAATCTAGAAAAATGGTACAGATGATCTTATTTACAAAACCAAAATAGAGACAGACATAGAAAACAAATGTGTGGATACCCAAGCGAGAAAGAGAGGGGTTCAGATGAACAGGGAGATTGTGGTTGACATATATACACTATTGATACTATCTATAAAACAGAAGGAGTATATTGTCACCCTGCTTATTTAACGTATATGTGGGGTACATTGTGCAAAATGCCACGCTGGATGAAGCAAAGCTGGAATCAAGATTGCCAGGAGAAATATCAATAACCTCAGATATGCAGATGACACCTCCCTTATGGCAGAAAGCGAAGAACTAAAGAGCCTCTTGATGAAAGTGAAAGAGGAGAGTGAAAAACCTGGCTTAAAACTCTACATTCAAAAAACTAAGATCATGGTATCCGGTCCCATCACTTCATGGCAAATAGAAGGGGAAACAGTGGAAACAGTGACTGACTTTATTTTTCTGGGCTCCAAAATCACTGCAGATGGTGACTGCAGCCATGAAATTAAAAGACGCTTACTCCTTGGAAGGAAAGTTATGACCAACCTAGACAGCATATTAAAAAGCAGAGACATTACTTTGTCAACAAAGGTCCATCTAGTCAAGGCTATGGTTTTTCCAGTGGTCATGCATGGATGTGAGATTTGGACTATAAAGAAAGCTGAGTGCCGAAGAATTGATGCTTTTGAACTATGGTGTTGGAGAAGACTCTTGAGAGTCCCTTGGACTGTGAGGAGATCCAACCAGTCCATCCTAAAGGAGATCAGTCCTGGGTGTTCATCGGAAGGACGGATGTTGAAGCTGAAACTCCAATACTTTGGCCACCTGATGCGAAGAGCTGACTGATTTGAAAAGACCCTGATGCTGGGAAAGATTGAGGGCAGGAGCAGAAAGGGACGACAGAGGATGAGATGGTTGGACGGCATCAGCAACTCAATGGACATGGGTTTGGGTGGACTCCAGGAGTTGGTGATGGACAGAGAGGCCTGGCGTGCTGTGGTTTATGGTGTCACAAAGAGTCAGACACGACTGAGTGACTGAACTGAACTGAACACTTTAAATGATGTTCATTTATAACTGATAAAAATACAAACTTTAAAAATGACACATGAGTAACAGTTCTTAAAACCCAGTCATTTGAAAGAGTTCACTTCTATGGAAAGATTCATTACCATCTCTCTGTGTGTTTATGTATATCTGTATTCAGGTGCAAGTGTGTGAGTGGGTTTTCTCTTTTTATAGATAACATGTGGTAAAGTTGTCAAACTTTTAAATGGAGAAATTCTGAAGGTTGAAATTCAAAACTGTTCATGTCTAAGATCTGAGACAAAACACTCATCACAGCTAGGCAGATATTTGAAGTCTCCCTTGAAGAAGTTTTCAGAACTTATTCCATGACTGGATAGCCATGTGGTCTGATTTTCATATGGGTTACACTGTCCATCTGTTGGGACACATACAGTGAATGCAACAGTCCACTGTGTGGCCCCTCTGTCACAGACTCCCAAGGAAAATGTTGGCTTATTGACCAGAGCCAACCTGGTCAATGGTTTGTGATCTTCCAATGGCTCCTTTCTGAAGAACCACTGAAAAAATAAGGTTCTGTGTAGTATGACTCTTAAATGAATCTTTAGAAGGAGGCTCCTAAAAATCCTTACATTGTCTAAAGAGCCATCTCATTAGATCAAAACAATCCTATCTCTTCTTTTCCAAGAAGAGGTTGCTGAGCCTAGCAGATCTCTCAGATTAAGACAACTTCAAATTTCTAGTGGAGGAATCATCAGAATTCCATAGTATACCTTATTACCAATAGCCAATTAGTGTCATGGAGCACTTAGTATGTGCCAGGCTGCTAGACTGTCTCTGCACTGGCATCTCATTTAACCTTCACAACAACCCTGCAACCTTACTACTATTACTATTTCCATTACTAAGTTCACAAGAAGTGGGGTCAAATTTTATATTGACATACTTAAACATTATGCTATTCCAGTGACCAGAGGTTCCATATTTTTAAAATTTGCAATGTTCTCAACTGATGATTTTTACCAGTAAGTCAATTTCTTACCTGGGTGAATCCATTAAATGAACCTCCAGAGGCCTAAACAGAAATGGAAATCAGAGTATGTTATTTTTTTCATTACTTCTGTAGGATTGGTAAATGTCTATTAGACAAGTGGGAAACTGAAGACCACCACAAATTTTAAAATAATACAAAAGGTTGCTGTGCATTCAAATGCTTAGGAAATGGAAAAGGCCATACTGTATTATTTTAAATAAGCTGACAAAAAACAGAAACATTAGTTTTATAATTATTGCTGGTATGTGGCTAACCAAAGCCTACTTTCCTAAAAATGAGAACATGATTCCATACAAGAGTCATGAGGGTTTAAATAGTTCTTTTTTTAGCCATCGATAGACTCTAGAAGCACAACCAGTATTTTTCTCTAAATACATCACTTTAATGAACAGCTATTATGAGATTTTATAGTTTCAATGGACCTTGGTAGAAACGTTTCATGTGCTTTTATTGGGGTGTACCCACTTTAGGAACAGTAAATTAGTCTGTTTTTTCTATATATCTTAGTGCTTGAACAATAAAACTGAAAGTAGAAAGAATAAACACAATAAATGGGATGGTAAAATAGATTCTCATCAATTCCCAACACAATCATTCTGCTTTTTCTGTTGTCACGTTGGTTGTCTTTTTTGTCTGTTTTTTGTCAACCTATTTGTGTTTGGTTTGCACAGATTTCAAGAGGTACATGACAATCTGTCAAGGAGATGAGGGAGACCTTGGAGAAGACAGAGATGGATGATGAAGTAGGTGAGAAACATTAGGAAAAACAGCCTACAGAAGTCTTTGGCTAATCTATACTACATACTGGGGTAGGTACCTCTTCTTTATCAGCCTCTATTTCTTGGTACAACAGTCCATATCTCTGGTTAGCAATTTCATCTTCAGATAAATCTGAGTTGTTGGTGTCGTTGTCTTGGGGACTAGCAGAACTCTCGGTGCTAGCATTCTGGGAGGCTCCCAGAACCAATGGGATAGCTATCTCCTGGCTTTCTTCCCAGCAGCTACCAACAACTTGTTTCCCACCTACACCTGCTGGTAAATCCATCTCCAGCCCTTTCTTGCTTCCAACTGTATCTAAGCATTCCCTGTAATTATCTGAGCCTTCTATACCTCTGGTAGGCCAGTGGTTAATAGCATCAAGACAACTGGCAAAGCCACTTGCTTGGCCATCTGGTATACCAGAAAATTCTACTACTTCTATATTATTCCCTGCTGAATCCAAGCTTGGCTGCCAGATTTGACCTGGATCTGTTCCCGAAGCCCCCATTTTTACAATTCTTGGCAAGTTAATGGTTTGGCTACAGTTCCCAGTCACTGTACTTTCAGGTCCCTCTATTAATGAATCCTCTGTCTTACACAAACACCAGTCCCTTCTGTTTGCATCAGTTCCCAGAGCAGAATTAAGATCTGTCCTAGACTGAGTTGCTGCTTCATGTGTTACTGATAAAACAATAGCCTGGTTTCCATCCCTGTCAGCTCCAAACGCATGTAACACAGCCTCACACTGAATCTCTTTAATATCTGTACTGCCCTGTGCTGAGTGATACATTATATTATGGTTAGCAGGGTCTATTAACTTTTTCTCTTTGTCTTTTTCAGCTAAGAACCATCCCTCTGGGCTGACATCTTCAGTATTAGACACAGAGTCAGCCTGGGGAGGCAGATTCAAAATATCTGTGTGACTGGCACCTTTAGCTCCAGAACTCTCAATAATTTCACGATCACTTATTACTACCTGATTCCCTTCATCTAGTCCTTGGGCTATGTCACTAAACTCATCTGCTTGATCTACATTTTTCATGTCTTTTTCTAAAATGTCAGTTTTCTCAAGACACTTTTCATCAGTCTTTATGCTTTCTTCACACCCAGCACTTAGATATTTCCTAGTTTCCTCTTCATTGATTTTGAAGGTCTCCTGGTCTTGCTTTCCTAGTGTCTTAAAAAGATCTACTGCTCCATTTCCTCTACTTTCACATGTCCTCTGTTCAAATTCCTCTGTCCCTTCTAGGTCCTTGATACCAATAGTTCCAGCCTCTACCTTTTCATATGTCTCCACACCTGCCCAGATAGAATCTTCACTCTTCTGGTTTCCTTCCTCTTCTTCTGAATTTTTAACATCTTCTTGACTTTCTTTGACCAGGCCACTAGTTTCCATGGCTGGTGTCTCTGAGTCAGGTAAATCACAAGGATGCTCCATCTCCATGCAAGCAGCCCCAGGCATGGGGTTTGGGGGCAGTTGTTCATCTCCATGTGGAGGGGCTGGCCCCAGGACATTTTCACCCTGTCCAGCTACAGTGTGCCAGTCAGCAGAAGGAAGCATTCCGGTCGACAATCCCAGGTCCTGTTCCGCTTCAGAGAGACATGCGGAGTCTTCCTGCGACCCATCTTGGGTAATTTTCTGGCTGACATTGTCTGTACTAGCATCAGGGCCCCAAATAATTGCACCTAAATCAATCTGAGATCTTTGAATTTCTTCAGTCAACCCACTGTCTGGAGTTTCCTCCATGATCAAGTTACACAGGGAAAGACTTTTTGAAGAATCAGTCTTTAGAGTATGCAGAAGAGCAAAGGGAAAAAAAACAACATAAGATGAAATAGATCATGGTAAGATTTGATGAGAAACACAAAAGTCTTCAATAGAGTAGCACCAGTTAAATAAAGCTACAGAGTAGTAAATTAAATTGTGTAAGACTACATCTGTGACTAGCAATGCCATGAGAAATGAAAGCTTATTCCAAGATAACACACTATGTATACAATGTATATTAAATATGAAAAAAAATCCAGAATTTTCTGGATATTTACCTACCGGCTGTACCAGATCAGTGCTTGTCTGTATGAGGAAAAAAATAATAATAAGCATACGCATGATCATAAGGCAAGAAAAGAAAATTTCCTAGCACATTAAAATCTCATGCTGACCAAAATCAACACATTGAAGACTTTGACTTTTATTGGTTTGAGATTAAGTTTTGCAATTTGTTTTGCAATAGAAATGAGTTTTGTTTCACTATTGTGAAGACTACACAGTTTAAACATGAAGCTAGCCCCTGTCACTTTCTAAAATCAACAAAAACATTTTATGGTTCTAGAATCCCAATGTTCTTAAATGTCAGCCCTTTTTATGAATGTCCAAGTAAAACCATCTCCCTATAAAAGATGTTTTCATGCAGAAATTTTTAAGCTCTTTTCTTGAGAGCCTTCCATGATGCTTCAATCTCCTGAGGAAGGGAAGGGAATAGTCATCTTTCTGTTTTAAGGGAAGAAAGGAGCAATGTCACTTCAGAAGACCAGGCTCATGAATAGTTAGATCTACCCAAATTTCCTGTTGCTGTCTCTTTAAAAGAAAAGAGAACATTAAACTCAAGTTGAGCTCTTAAGACCACATGACCAAGGGCTCTTCTAAGACAGGGAGAAAAGGGCCCAAACCCAAGAGAAATGGGGCTTCATATGGGTGCAGTTATTTTCTTAATTTCACAGATGTTGCTACCACCAAACTCTGTGCTTTAGTCTCAATTCTCAATTTTGGAAATGTTCACCCTTGCACATCAGATTAGCTGAATAAATAACATCAGCAGTAATATAGACTTTGTATCAATACATGACAGATACTGAGCTAAATACTCTACAAATATTATCTCCTTTAATCCTCACACAACTCTCTGAGGTAGGTGTCATAACCCCTATTTTACAGATGAGAAAAAACTGAGGCTTCAAGAGTTTCAGAACTTGCTGAAAGTCATATTGTTACCATAACCACAGTGTAGACTCACATCCAGAGATGTCTGGCTCTAAAGCTCAAATCCTCTGTGACTAAGCTTCAGTGAAAATAATAATGAAAAAAAAAAAAAAAAAGAGTTCCCTGGGGATTCCCCTGTTTGTCCAGTGGTTAAGACTCCTCGCTTCTACTGCAAGGGATTCAGGTTCGATCCCTGGTCTGGGAACTAGGATCTTACATGCCTCATGGCAAAAAAAAATTTTTTAAGTTTTAATGATTCCCTGTGTGGAATAGCGTGTCATTTATATTTTCTCATCCATACTTTCCATGTATTCTATAAGCAGTAACAAATATGTATGCCCTTCACTACAACATTTCCTCTGGCCACCGATAATCAACGAAGATGCATGAAGGGACACAACACTGAATTATTGCTCACCCAGGATTCTGGTATTTACTCTTCCTCACCACTGTTTCTGGGTGCAGATAAATGCTTAGAAATCATCAAAAATGTCTGGGTCTTCTTTCCATAATAGATAAAATAAAATATAACAAGGTTCCCAATGTCTAGCCATCCAGATACATTAAAATAAGAGTTTTCTTACCGTCCATAGGTCCCAGGGCAATGTCTGAAAGCAAACAAAAAAAAAAAATACCATCAGCAGATAAACCTCAAGCATGTAAAAAATATGGAGGTGATATAAGTTCTTGAAACAGAATCATAAACATTTTAGAAACATTTAGTACAGCACTGTCCAATAGTATTTTCTTTGGTGACAAAATGTTCCATATCCATGCTGTCCAATATGGCAGCCACTAGTCATATGTGCTATTGGGAGTTGAAATGTGCAAGTGTAACAGAATCAAATTTTAAATTTTACATTCTTATATTTAACTTAGATTATTGAAAATATCCACATGTATCAATCTGTTTTTCACTCTGTGAGTGAAATCTATATCCAAAGCATGATGAATGGGATTACATTAATACACACACACACACACACACACACATACACAATCAAAGTGAAGTAAACAAGGTATCCTGATATTAGAGTTTATCACATCTTTGAAGAAATGCAGATCCTAGTCACTTCAAATGCTATTTCTTCTACCCCACCCCCCTATCAAATTAAAGAGGATGACCTGTTTGATGGTAAATGACCTCCAGAAAAGCAGTTCTTCAGTATGTTGAATCAGACAACACACAGCTCAATTAATTGACCATCATGCAAATTAGCAGAGTGCCCCCTAAGACATGTGGCTGAATTACACTTATTCCTGGAATTTTAATTATGAAACTTATTGATCCTGGGGAATAAATCCACATGGTTCAAAGGACTTCCACTGTGTGTAGACAGTGGAGGAGACCTCTCTTTCTTAATTCCTTTGTGACTGAGAATTACTGCTAAAGCCACATCCTTTTCTGTTCATGCCTTTGTGACTAGACTACATCCATGTTTGTTTTCTTGTTTTGAATCTCTAAATGTGAACAGAAAATTAGAGAGCCTGACACTTTCATCTGAAAAATATGACAGTTTCCAGATGGGATTACAGATGTCTGGTTTGGGTTCTGTACTACAGAAGACAGGCCTTGTGGTTACAACTGAAACACCCCTCAAGTTGGTCTGGGCCTCCTCTAATGTCCCCTTCCCCTGCAGCTCTAGGCAGCCTGGTTGGTCTCTGGATTAGCACTCACTTGTAGAATGACAAGACAACTGAAAGCCAGTTACTGGTATACAGAGGCCTTCTGCACCTTACATGCATTTTCTGGTTTTCTAGATGGTTTATGTTTTCTTGCTTCACAGCCTTTTAAGAATCACAGCTTCTAAAAGCTCCTACTCATCTCTGCATAATGCAGAAAGCACAGGCATTTTCTCTGAAAGAAGGCAGCAATGTGAAACGTCGTGTTTATCACTCCTTACGATCATGAAAGGACATGTTAACTCAGGTGGACACTGCAGAGATCACAGGGTGAGGTGCTCCATGAGCAGAAAGAACAGCAAATTAAAACACAGGATCAGGTGATGGGGAAGGGAGACCACACTGAGTCAAGGAGAGAGAAGGTAGCAGAATCTAACAGCTCTGTGCTTTTTGTCATCTCAGCCTAAGACTTTTCTTCACCAAGGAAGAGCGATGTGATAGAGTTGGATCACAGGTCAATGCTGCAGCGAGGTGACTCAATTACAGCCACTGGGAAGCCAGAGCAGTTTATCACCTGACCTGAGGGAAGAGCAGAGGGACACATACAGCTTGCCCTGATGGCAGTAATGAATTTCTGCCAGAAACTAAGACCTCTGAATATTTAACCCAAGTCATTTTGTGTTGTTTAATTCTGAAAAAAATCTCTTAGTCTAAAATTCTGTGATTCATGAATTCATTTAACCATGACTTGATAGAAAAGAGGTTCCTCTCTTGGGTCAAACTTGCAGCCTGAAATCGTATGGCATCTCATCCCCTGATCATCACAGCATCCACTGTGGAAACTTTCTTCCTGCCACTAACATAGTGAATGTTGGAGGAGAAGGCAGAAGTCCCTTGAATTCTGCTGGCTGTCTACACAATGAGAAAGCTCTGCCAAGGAGATATTCTGAATGATACGTACATTCATGTTCTACCTTGCTTGATCAACAAGACAGAACCCTCAAACTTGCTGACAATGACCACATTAGCATTTCCCAAAGTGAGTTTTAGGGAACACACCCATGAATGCTAAGAACGTTTCATTGGAACACATTTCTGGGGTCAAACAAAATTCAGAAACTAATTTAAACAAATCTAAATAGTTTTGTTTTCTTTTTTTAAGTGCAGGACTTTTTGGAGCCTTTAATGTTCTTGAGAGAAAAGCTATGACCAACCTAGACAGTATATTAAAAAGCAGAGACATTATTTTGCCGACAAAGGTCTGTCTAGTCAAAGCTGTGGTTTTTCCAGTAGCCATGCATGGATGTGAGAGTTGGACTATAAAGAAAGCTGAGCACCAAAGAATTGATGCTTTTGAACTGTGGTGTTGGAGAAGACTCTTGAGAGTCCCTTGGACTGCAGGAGATGAAACCAGTCACTCCTAAAGGAAATCAGTCCTGAAAATTCACTGGAAGGACTGATGCTGTAGCTGAAACTCCAACACTTTGGCCACCTGATGTGAAGAACTGACTCACTGGAAAAGACCCTGATGCTGGGAAAGATTGAAGAAGGCAGGAGGAGAAGGGGATGACAGAGGATGAGATGGTTGGATGGCATCACTGACTCGATGGACGTGAGTCTGAGCAAGCTCCAGGACTTGGTGATAAACAGAGAGGCCTGGTGTGCTGCAGTCCATGGGGTTGCAAAGAGTCGGGCATGAATGAGCAACTGAACTGAACTGAATATTCTAAGGCATGTTATGAATATCCTAAAAAGGAATTTTAATAAAATTCCTGAAACATTCATCTAAGAAACTTTTTTTTTTTGCTAAATACCTTTCAGACCAGCATCTAATTTACTCAATCACCTGCTTTATTGACATCTCAGATTTTTATTGTTTCAATATCACAACATGGAGGCTTGCATAAATCTGATCACATTCTGAACAAAGTGTGGATTAGAGAGACGCTTTATTTACTGGAGATCACAGTTAGCTGTCTGTGTCCCAGTGATTTACCATAAGGTATCAAATAGGCCTCAAGACCAAGAAATTGAGCTGGGTCTCTATATCTAAGTTGAGTTTTGCACTACACTTTGATTAATTAATCTGAAGTATATTCTAGCATCCTTGGATTTTCCCAGACTCAAATGTGAGGCCCCAACCACATCAAAAAAATACTGACATAAACAATTTCTGGGTAGCAAATATTTTGAGTTAACTTCCTTCCATGAGCATAGACGACTGTAAGGTAACTATATTCCAGAGAAATTACCCACAGGTCATTTCAGCACGCACTACCAGTATCCCTCTGGAACTTCCCTAGTGGCTCAGACAGTAAAGCGTCTGCCTACAATGTGGGGGACCTGGGTTTGATCTCTGAGTTGGGAAGATCCCCTGGAGAAAGAAATAGCAACCCACTCCAGTATTCCTGCCTGGAAAATCCCATGATGGAGGAGCCTAGTAGGCTACAAACCACGGGGTCACAAAGATTCAGACAAGACTGAATGACTTCACTTTACTTTTACTTTACCAGTATCCCTCTGATAGACATTATGATCATAGTAACTACTGAAATGGGAAGAATGTTGAGAGTGAGAAAGTTGTGAACACGGGTAAGCATGGATAAGCAAGGCAAACTCTGCATCAAGTTATCATCAAGATCATATCAACATCAGAGAGTGGGACCAATTGAGCACAGCATAGACATGTATACACTGCCATATGTAAAACAGACAGCTAGTGGGAAGCTGCTGTATAGCA
This sequence comes from Oryx dammah, assembly GCF_014754425.2. Lineage (NCBI taxonomy): Eukaryota > Metazoa > Chordata > Mammalia > Artiodactyla > Bovidae > Oryx > Oryx dammah. The sequence continues at coordinate 82,771,759 of NW_024070202.1, read as the reverse complement.
CAGGGAGCTCAGATTGGTGCTCTGTGATGACCTAGACTGGTGGGCTGTGGGGTGGGCATGGAGGGGAGGCTAAAGAGGAAGGGGATTTATGTATATGTATAGTGATTCACATTGTTGTACAGCAAAAACATAACTTCATAAAGCAATTATATTCCAATTAAAATAAATAAATTAAAAACAAAGACCACATAGGCATCATTAGTATCAGCATCAAGTTCAGAACTATCAAGACTGAAGAAGATTCCTGTTTGGACAAAATCCCACAGTGATGGGCCAAATGACTTAATTTGCAAAGTATGAGGAAAAACAGTAGAGAAAACAGTAAGAAGATTAAACCCCAAGCCAAGAGGAAGAGTCTTACTTAGGGAAGTCACAGAATGTATCATCCAAGCCTGGACACTTCTGAGTACAAATGTGGAACTATGGGTAACTCTGAGCTGGATGATTCCTGCAAACTGGAATGTGTGTTATCCAGTTATCTCTGTGTTATCTGTGGGTAGAGAAAGCTAACAGTAGGGGAGGTTGAGAATAATTGACACTGATCAAGTCCTTTCTACCCTTCCCATTAGGATATGTTTGTCAGTTGAAAAGTAATAGTCATGTGAAAGGGAGAGGGATCAGAGAAATGCCTTACTAAGCTTTACTAAAGGTTATAAACTATGAGCCCCAACCATCAAAAAATACACTTGATACCTGTGACATGGGTGAGTGGGTCACTCCAGCAGAACCTGCAGCGGTCACATCAGGCTTGAAAGGATCAAAGTCCAGATCCAGCAAGGTCTCTTCTTTCTTCACCTCAGGGATTTCATTCTGTTGAAATAAAATAAAATATGCAAGAGCTTGAATCTGATCAGATTTCATGATCTAATCCATGCATAATCCTCTAATTTTAGTTGATATTTCCAATGCATGCTTTGAAAATTTACCATTTAGTTGGCTCATCCATGGGCTCCCAGAGTTTTATATGATGAGAGGGGAAATAGCCAACTCTGGCCAAATGTAACTCAAGTTGCTCAGGTACACTGCCCAGGCTCCAATCCTTATTCTTTGTTTAGTTCCAAGTTCAGGCAACAAATAGAATTTTTGAGAAATGTATCCTAAAGCCACCAAGATCCAAGGAATCTCCTCTGCCAGCGGATAAAACTCAAGTCAAAATTTACAGAGAACCAAGTAGATAAAATGAGCTAAGACTTGGACCCATTACAGTCATTTCACTTCTGTGATGCCCCCCTGGGAAGCTAAGATTTAAAAAGGAAGGTGTCAATATCTACAGTGACCTCATCCCACCTGCCTCTCCCCCATCCCTGGATTCAGTTATCATATGACCCATTCTTCATCGATAATATTGTTTGTCTCAACTGCATTCATGAGGGAATGAAAGAGAGAAAAACATATACCCCAGTATTCACTGAAAAATGAGCTCCTACACCAATAAACATTCTTAGATTAGAAATAAAGCAAGCCAAATAGAGAATGAAAGTCCTGCTATAATAATAGCAAAAAATATATAATACTGAACAATAATGTTAGTTCGTGTATTATAGAAGGCACCTATGTTCACCACTATACCACCAATACACATTTATTGTGAGATCAGGATATAGCATGGGCTTGAAGTTGGTCTAACCCGGGCTTGGGTTACACAGGGATGGTCAGCCCTCATAAACTATACCACAGTGGGAGAACTGAGGTCAGTTTCCACATAATTCGAGTTACATGTGTTTGTTATTTGATATAAGCCTTAATATAGACCATCTGTTGCCTAGAAATTGAAAGATAACAACAATGGATATAGTATTATATAAGAATAGAGATATATGGAGAAAAAAATTTAAGAAACAGGAGTTGTTTTAATTAATGTTGATCATAGATATAAAACTTAAAAATTTAGAAATGTATGAAAACCTTAAGGGCATTACAGATAATACTTTTTTTTTTTTAGGGTATCCATACTCACTATAGGAGGAAATCTGCTTATACATCCTGCATATTGTCTTGAGTTATCTATTCAGTAGCATGGTTATTCTTCCTCTATCCTTTTAAAATTAACAAGGATAATGTTCTTTTGGGATCCCTCTTTCTTTAATAATTACAACAAGAAAACTGTCAATTGATTCCCTCAGCCCCTATTAAAAATTTGCAGTTTTTTAAAATAGAAATTTATTAATTTTAATTGCAGGCTAATTACAATATTGTATTGGTTTTGCCATACATCAACATGAATCTGCCACGGGTGTACACATGGCCCCCATCCTGAACCCCCCTCCCTCCTCCCTCCCTGTACCATCCCTCTGGGTCATCCCAGTGCACCAGCCCCGAGCATCCTGTATCCTGCATCGAACCTGGACTGGCGATTCGTTTCATATATGATAGTACACATGTTTCAATGCCATTCTCCCAAATCATCCCACTCTCTCTCTCTCCCACAGAGTCCAGGAGACTGTTCTATACATCTGTGTCTCTTCCGCTGTCTCACATACAGGGTTATCACTACCATCTTTCTAAATTCCATATATATGATGCGTTAGTATACTGTATTGGTGTTTTTCTTTCTGGCTTACTTCACTCTGTATAATAGGCTCCAGTTTCATCCACTTCATTAGAACTGATTCAAACGTATTCTTTTTAATGGCTGAGTAATACTCCATACACAATACTCCATTGTGTATATGTACCACAGCTTTCTTATCCACTCATCTGCTGATGGACATCTAGGTTGCTTCCATGTCCTGGCTATTGTAAACAGTGCTGATTTTCATCAATTGTATATTGGTACAAATTATATTTTTATGATTTTGCAAACAGACATTACACTTAGAATGCTCTAGGCACTGCTCTATGAACTTGATACATCTGAGCAATAACTCATGTTATTGCACTTTGTTGTCTTTAAAGAATTACTTTACTATCTTCCCCCAAAGCACATTTTATGGGCACTGCTGCTGCTGCTGCTAAGTCGCTTCAGTCGTGTCTGACTCTGTGGAACCCCATAGACAGCAGCCCACCAGGCTCCCCCATCCCCGGGATTCTCCAGGCAAGAACACTGGAGTGGGTTGCCATTTCCTTCTCCAATGCATGAAAGTGAAAAGTGAAGTTGCTCAGTTGTGTCTGACTCTTAGTGACCCCATGGACTGTAGCCCACCAGGCTCCTCCATCCATGGGATTTTCCAGGCAAGAGTACTGGAGTGGGATGCCATCGCTTTCTCTAATAGGAACTGCTAATCCTTAAAAAAAAAAAATCAAGAGCCAGATGGCATCATTTTCCCACTCAGGGATGAGTAGAACGGGCTATACCAGGTTTTCTACCATCCTTTGACTCCAATGCTATTCCAGGCTGCTGCAGAGACCCACTTCCACATCTTAGGGACCCCTGATATCTGCAAGTTCTCCATAAAAATTGAGCCACACAAATATGTCCATCAGTGCCTAAGGAGACAAAAGATCCCCTTAAGGAAGCTAAAATGGGAATTTAGAGATCAAGGGTTAAAAAAAAACAATAGACTACATGGCGTTATGCTTTGATTTTAAAATAAATCTGGGTTTGCACCCCAACTTTGCCACTTGATATGTTTGCTGGGCAGTTAATTCAGCTTCTTTGAGCCTCCATTTCTTCATGCACAAAATGAGAGTAATAATATCTAGAAAGACTACCATGAACAATAAATACAACAAATACACTAAGCATAGTATTCTGAAAATATTCAAAATGGAAATGGAAGCCTGCTGTTAGTAACAGTATGGATCTGTGTAAAATGACTGTCATTAAATATCCACTATACCAGTTTGGCTGCCTTCAAAAGGTGTAACTGGCTACTTTGGGCTTGATATCTATTTGGTTTTGCTTCCTTCATCTTGAGAGTTATCCCTTAAGGCACGCATATGAAATCGTAATTTAATAGAGCTACAAAAAGAGTGGGAAAAGGGTTGCCTGTTTATGCAGTATCCCTTTATAAAACAGCACTGAAGTACTCACAGTGCTGTCACTACGTGTCAAAACACAGTGACATGTAATTTCCCCTAACATAACAGAAGGGAATTAATTTTTTCTCATTCCTTACACCTGCATCACCACTGGAGTAGATCTGATGAGGTCCCAACATTCTTAAAGCTTTTTGGGAGCTTGATGTCAACTACTGTTTTACCATTGAAAGTCTGGAAGAGGTGACCTGGAGTGTGCATCTAAGAAAGGAGACGAGGTGTGGAGACCACAGTGAGGGAAGATACCCAGTGGGAAACACTACCAATGATAATAACCTTCTGTGCTATACTTCATGAAGCAGCTTTTGCTGGGGACATCTGAAGTTTACAATTAAGCTACTGGACTTCTTCCAGTATAGGTGTACAATTTGAGCATAATCCTTATGGTGAGCTTTGCCTTGACCTCATGATCGATGGAGTTTACTTCCTTATCCTGTGATTGGGGGTGACTGTGTGTCATGCTTTGGCCAAGGGATGTTAGTGAACATAATGCAAGCAAAGGATTGAAATGTGTTTGAATGGTTGACTTGCTTTTCTCGGGTTCCTGCCATTCATGAAAAGTACAAGCTTTGTCCAGCCACCTGCCAAAGAGGATGAGAGACACATGGAGTACATCTGAGCCCATCATAACTAATTTCTCAACACTAGAGTTAAAGAGAAATTCTTAAAAGTGGGCAGCAAAAAAGACATGTCACTTACAAGGAATGACATAAAATTAATAGTAGATTTATCATCAGAAATAATGAAAGCAAAAAGATAGTGAATCAATATCTTTGAAGTACTAAGAGGAAGAAGCTAGAATTTTGTGCCTCTTGAAAATATTTTTAAAGCACAAAAATGAGATGGAGAGTTTTTTCAGGCATGCAAAAGCAGAAACAATTTATCACCATCAGATCTGCATTAGAATTAGCATGAAAGAACATTTCTTAGGCAGAAGAAGTGATACCAGATAGAAATACAGATCCACAGAGAGAAAGGAATAGGAGTATGTGGGTTAGTATATATGACTTTGGCTATTATTTAAATTTTCTTAAGTAATTGATTGCTTAAATAAAAATAATAACAAACTAATGTGAAATTACTTCATATTACAAAGTAAACTCGATGACAAAATAGTACAAAAATCAGAAAGGAAGAAATATAAATATACTATTGTAAGGTTTTTATACCATACCCTAAAGAGTATACTACTGTTTGAAGGTAGACTGTTACAAGTTATTTATGTCCTAAAGCAACCACTAAAATAACAAAATAGTTAAGTATAGCTAATAAAAAAAAAGAAATGAGAGAATAATAAAAATGATAAATTAATTCAAAATAAGGCAGATAAATGAAGTAGAGGGCTAAAACAGGACAAAAAATGATTAAGGTGCTAGATTTTACTTCACCATATGAACAACCACCTTGAATGAAAATGCTCTAAATAATATGATGAAAGACAGAGACTGTCAGACTGAATTTTAAAAATCAAGACAACTAGATACTATCTACAGGTAACTAGCTTCAAATATGTGCTCACAAATAGATTAAAAGTAAAAGGAGAGAAAAAGATAAACATACTAACTTAACAAAAAGAAAGCTGGAATAGTCACATTTAACAACAAACAAAGTAGATTTCAAATCAAAGTGTATAATCAGGGATAAAGAAGGTCATTTCCTGAAACAAAAAGAAGCAAATTCCTAAATGCATGCATTCAATTATAGTTTCAAAATTTATGAAGCAAGAGCCAAGAAAACAACAAAATGAAATAGAAAAATGCTTAATTTTGCAGAGGAATTTTCAATAGTCCACTTTCAATAGTGGAACAAACAGAAAATAAATAAGATTTTAGAAGATATAAGCAACACTATGACCCAATTTGACCTAGTTCACATTAAAAAGCATGCAGATTACGAAGGAAGAACTGATACTATCTTTATTCACAGAAGATATGATCGCCCATATAGAAAATCAATGAACTCTACAAAAAGGCTAAGGCTCTAATATTGAGTTTAACAAGATTGCAAGCAACACTTTGCATGTTAGCGTCGACACATAAAAATCAGTTATATTTATATTTAACAGTATAAAAACCCAGAAACTGAAAAATTTAAATACTATTTATAGTAGCACTAAAACCATGAAATACTTAGGGATAAACACAGCAAATGATGTGAAATGCCTGTACACTAAACATAACAAGTCATGGTAAAAATAGAGATCTTCATAAAAAGATATATATAGATAGATATACTGTATTTATAGGTCAGACAATTCAATATTATTAAGATGTCATTGCTGTCGGTCACTCCCTAAGTCATGTCCAGCTCTCTGCAAACCCATGAACTATAGCACGGCAGACTCCGCTGTCCTTCACGATCTCCTGGAGCTTGCTCAAATTCATGTCCATTGAGTTTGTGATGCTATCCAACCATCTCATCTTCTGTCACCCCCTTCTCCTCCTGCCCTTAATCTTTCCCAGCATCAGGGTCTTTTCTAATGAGTTGGCTCTTCAGATCAGGTGGCCAAAGTATTGGAGCTTCAACATCAGTCCTTCCAATAAATATTAAGACATCACAGCTCCCCAAATTGATCTACAGAATCAATGCAATAGCCAATCATTTGCACTGGGTTGAATACTGTGCCCTCTTAGTCCCCTGTAAAATTCACATCCATCAGGAACCTCTGAACGTGACCTCATTTGGCAATAGGGTCTTTGCCGATGTGATGAAATTAATAATAGGTCACACCGGATTAGGATGGGCCTTAATTCAATGACTGGCGTCCTTTTAAGAGGAGGAAATTTTGGATACACAGACACAAGGACAATGCCGTGTGAACACACAGAGCACAGAGACACACAAGGAAAATGCAGTGTGATGACAGGCAGAGTGGGATGATGGGTCTACACACCAAAGAACACCAAGGATTTCCAGGAACCACCAGAAATTAGAGAGGCATTTAAGAACCCTCCCCTAGTGCCTTCAGAGGAAATATGGCTCTGCTGACACTTTGATCTTGGACTTCTAGCCTCAGAACTGCAAGAGAATAAATGCCTGTTCTTTTAAGCCACCCAATTTGTGGTGCTTTATTACAACAACCCTAGAAATCAAATCCAATGTCCTGAAAGTTTGTAGAAACTTACAAAGTGACTCTAAAATTCATATGGAAACTCAAAGAACCTAGAATAGCCACAACAATTCTGAAAAAGAATAAAGTTGAAGGACTAACCCTCTCTGGTTTCAAGACAGCATAAAGAGGCAGTCATCAAGATAGTGTGGTCCTGGCACAAAGGTAGGTAAAGGATCAAAGGAAAACCACAGAGCCCAGAAACAGAACCATACACAGATGGACAATTCATTTTCCACAAAGGTACAAAGGCAATTAAGTAGAATAAAGCTAGATTTTTCAACTACTGTACCGCCATATGTAAAGAAATAAATTTCAACCCATACTGACTGACTCTGGAGTTGAAAGGCACTAATTTTTTCCTCCAATTTTCATCTTATTAATTCCTTGTCCTCAAAGAATGTTAACATGTTTACTTTGAAATAAATATCCACTGAAAGAAAAAGCAGCTGGTCCAGAAATTTGCTATATTGAACAGAATAGCCAGCGTGGTATTTAAAAGCAGGTTATAGATACCCAGGAAGTGAGTGGTGCACATGTAAATAATTTCAGGCTGGCCCCATCAGAACAGGTGAAAAAGGGCCATCTTGTGAACATATTTTGCAAGTTGAAACTTTTACATTTGATCTACTAGGCAAGATAGGAAGATTTCATGAACTTAAAATGTAAGATGCAGCCTTACGTAAATAAATAAATACATAGCGCTGACTTGATCCCAACAGTCACACAACTTAAAGGCTGTGCTGATGTCTTGCTTTTTAGCACAGCAGGGTGACAGGAGGGCTTGGAGGAATACGCTGTAATGTTCAAAAGATAATCCTTCTGGATTTGTAAATGGGAAAGCTATATCAAAGAGAGAAAATACGCTGAGAACAGATTTAGGCCAAATAGTTGGGGTATCTGCTATGAAAAAAATCCTCAAAAAAGCCATCTTTTCTTCCTCACTGCCAATTGACAGGAAAATAAGCAAGAAGGAACCCTGCTCGCCTAGCCCTGCCTCTCAAGGGGTCCCTGCACTTCCAAGCAGCTTCCTTGAAATTTTTTAGGTCGTACTCTGGTTGTGTATGTGGGGGTGGGGCCTCCCTGTGGCTCAGTGGTAGAGAATACACCTGCAATGCAGGAGGTACAGGACACTCGGATCCCATCCTTGGGTTGGGAAGGTCTCCTGGAGGAGGGCGTGGTAACACACTCCAGTATTCTTACCTGGGGAATTCCGTGGACAGGGTCACAAAGAGATGGACACAACTGATGTGACTGAGTACGCATGCACACACTGGTGGTGGGGACAGCAGTGCCATCAGAGCAGAACACCCCTGGACTAGATCTGCAAGAGCATGGCCCCATCTTTCCTCTTTGGAGCACTGTCCCACCCTAACTCCACAGGGAGGGTCCACCCAATGCCCCAGGAAACTGGGACTCATAAACCACCTGATTGTCTTGAAACTTGGTGGCCAGTCCTGCTTCCAAGAAGGTGGCTGGTGAGCAGACTGTTCCTGCTGGCCAGCATGTCATTTCACTCAGGGGATCCTATGAGACTGGCCACCAGGATGCTGCTGGCATGCTCATGTCATGTGACTCAGATTGTTTATATGGAGAGCCCCCTGACCACCTGTATAAAAAGCAGTAAGATTTTAACAGGAGATCAAGACCAAAAAACACAATCATGTATATACATATATATGTGCTGTGCTGTGCTTAGTTGCTCAGTCGTGTCCGACTCTTTGTGACCCCATGAACTGTAGCCTGCCAGGCTCATCTGTCCATGGGGATTCTCCAGCAAGAATACCGGAGTGGGTTGCTATGTCCTTCTCCTGGGGATCTTCCCAGCACAGGGATAGAACCTGGGTCTCCTGCACTGCAGGTGGATTCTTTAATGCCTGAGCCACCAGGGAAGCAGATATATATATATGTGTATATACATATATACACATATATATGTGTGTGTGTGTGCTTATATACACATATATGTTTACACACATGTATATATGATTATGTTATTTTGGTCTTGATCTCCTGTTAAAATCTTATTTTTTTGCCACAATTTGGTTTCCCGGGACATAATACCTTTTCAATCTTCCTTTTAAAAATGTTTACCAAAAATCCACTTCCTTAGAGTATCTGGTGGGGGAGAATGAGAGATTACTCGAGAAACTCTGATTTAAAGAAAGTAAATAGGGATTTTGTCACAGAAGTTCTCAGAGCCTGAACTTTTTTGCTTTTTCATTGTGAAAAAGCAAAAGGAGATGCAGCCCTCCCAGCCTCCTATGACCAAGGGGATCTCAGGGGACTAGATGGAAAATGCTGTTTTCAAAGAGTAATGCAGGTGTGCACATACTCACACACACACACACATACACACACACACACACAAAAGATCTCTTTTTTAATTTAAGTCGCTAGGAGTTAAAAATAGGGAGGGATGGGTATGTCCTGTGGCAGGTCCATTTCTGTAAACACAGAACCAAAAAAACAAAATCAGCCTTGTGATCTAGACAAGCAGGCAAGTCCCTGTACATAGATATGGCTATTTCCAGAGAAGATTCTGGGAAATATACATATTTCCAGAAACCACATGCTACAGTTAAGGTTTAGGCCATTAGAGGGCTCTGTAGACCTGATGGATTTCTGTTTCCAACCCCAGGACACACTCAAGAGAAAATTACAACTGTGATGAAGCAGGGTGTATGAAATACATCCATTAGAGACAAGGGATGTTTCACATTCAAGACACCTTGAACTTCTGGGTGGGATTCATACAAATGCTTTTCTTCCCCATTAAGCAAATGATAAAAATAGCAAACTGAGGATGCAAACCTATTTGTTAAATCTAAAAGGACTCATTAAACATTTTAAAATATTAAAAGAAAACATATATATATATGAAGGAATATATATTATATATATAATATATATTTTTATATATGTATATGAAGGAAATGGTAACCCACTACAGTAATCTTGCCTGGGAAACCCCATGGATGGAGGAACCTGGTGGGCTAAGGTCCTTGGGATCGCATACAGTTGGACACAACTAAGCAACTAACACAAACACACACACACACACACACACACACACACACACGAATCACTTTGCTGTCCACCAGAAACTAATACAACACTGTAAATCAAATATACTTCTATAAAGAAAAAAGAAATAAAATTAAATAAAGCTAGATTATATCCTTCAATAAGGGAGCAAGCAGACTGAAACATAAATCCTTGCTTTACCCTTGCTCTTAACATGGTGATGTGAGATTCACAGCCGCTGAGTCAATGGAAATGCTTCAACTCATTTCCATCATTTGACCCCATCAAATACACTGGGGTTCACCTGCTGCAGTCATGTTGCCACTTAGATCCAGAAAAAAAGATAGAAACCCTTTTCTGCCTCCTCCCCAGATAAAAAGAAAACAATATATATCAAGATAAATCCCCCAAAATGCACCCCCATACTGTCTCTGGGGGTTACTTCCTTCATAGTCCCCTGGCACACTGGTGGACTTGACCCAGCCAGTAAGTTAGAAAAGGTGCCAGTCGGGGGATGCCCTTCCTTTCCATTCCAACAGCCCGGGAGCCCGAACACAGGCTAGCCAGGCTGGGGCAAGGATGGGGCGGCTCTCAGCTGACTGTGTCGCTGCAGCGGCCACAGCTGGAGACATTTCAGGTTTGCCAAGTGCCTCCTCACCCTCTCCCCTAACTCTTGATTTTGCTCATCAATCTCTCTCACTCAATGACACCAGCCAAAGTTAACCCTCTTAGAAGGACTTAGGCACCTCTTCTGGCATCTGTATTTTTTAAAAGTGCTTTGATTCTTTTTCTCCCCCACACTGTGAAGGACCCTTATGTGAGCCAGCAAACTACAAATAAAAAAACACTGTCAAAGAAAGAACATCTTTGAACCCCGTCTTTACTTCAGAACTAGTCTACTTGTCACATTTTCTCTACTTCAGTGGCCTTGCCTGCTACATGGAGATGTCCTCAGCTAAGCACACATGGCTTCTGGGTGACCATATTCTTTATTGGAGATGGAATTGAGAGGATGCTCTTGAGGGGTCCAGGTGAAAGCAACTTCAGTAAGGGTCTTATCACTCTAAAACATTCTCACTTTAAAACTGATGAAGCTAAAAACAGAACGAGCTGTTAGAAGTACGAAGGCACAGAACAACTTGGACATGAAAACTGCTCCAGTTTGGTGCCAGGGCCACGGTGGATGCTGGGTAAGATTATTTGGCTCTAGGACCACTATCCCTGGTGGCATCTGTGTATCCACAGATATTACTGGTCCATGCACTGATAAACATGCAATTCCCTTTCCGCAAAGGAGCTACTAAATCACATTTCAAGCCCTAATTAGCTTACCAAAAGGAAAACAATAGCAAATGGCGTTGCACTGATCCATAAACACCCTCTAGAGAGAGATGAGAAATTATGGTGTACCACTGCACTACTTTTAAGTTTTTATTTTCTGAACCCCCAGTTTTTAGTACATGACTTCTGTTATTATTGATAGGATGCAATTGTAATTGGGATGTTAGACATAGAGCTATTATTTATGTACTCAGGAATGACAATGTTATGTTTGCACCCCCTACAAAATGTTACAATTATTTCTGACTGTGAGAATACCAGGAGGAAATGGTATTGGCATGATCTCTGGGGACATTCACTCTTAACAAAGAGATGACTTTGACGATGTGAGGAGCAACTAAGTCAAGATTATCCTTGAGGCAAAGGACAACCAAGCTGGGACAGGTGTAGGTATAACATCGAGGGTAGCTATAAATGGGTACACACACCCAGGTGTCTTTGAAACCAGGGGGAACACAGGTGGTTCCCTTTGCCAAGTCACATAAGTGGATCCATTTACTCCTACTAAAGGTCAAAAGACCTAATATTCACCTCTTTGAATTTCATTTTACTATTCTTTACTCAGGAGCAATATGAAAAAAATAATAAAAGGTGCAAACATGTATTAATATACACCAAGGTTTCCTTGGTGGCTCAGAGAGTAAAGAATTTGCCTGCAATGCAGGAGACCTGCATTTGATCCCTGGGTCAGGAAGATCCCCTGGAGAAAGAAACAGCACCCCACTCCAGTATTCTTGCCTGGAGAATTCTATGGACAGAAGAGCCTGGTGGGCTACAGTCCATAGGGTTGCAGAGTCAGACACAACTGAGCAACTAACACTTAACACTTCTGTATTAATATATATTGATATCACCAAGGTGCTGATAAAGTAACAAAAAAGTGGAAGTGTGACCACCATCAGGGGTTGGTTACATTCATCTGATAAAATACTCTGGACAAACTTTGATTTTTTTGGAAAAGACAATATTATAACATGAAAACAATGCTCAATAAGATTAAACAGAAATCAGAATTTTGTGCTGCAAAATTTGATGTATACTTAGAAAAAAATAAAAGAAAATAAACCTCTGGTGCCTCAAATGGTAAAGAATCCGCCTGCAATGAGGGAGACCTGGGTTCGATCCCTGGGTTGGGAAGATCCCCTGGAGCGGGGCATGGCCACCCACTCCAGTATTCTTGCCTGGAGGATCCTATGGACAGAGGAGCCTGGCAGGTTACAATCCATGGAGTTGCAAAGAGTCAGACATGACTGAGCGACTAAACACACACAGCACACAAACCTAAATGCACCAGTGGCTATGCCAGAGTGCTATGATTTAAGGGCTTACTAAAAGTCTTCACTTTACACTTTTTAGTATTTTCTCAACTTTCTATAGTAACGATGCACAGCTCTTAATAATGGAAAGAAGGAGTCTTTTCAAATAGTGTACATCTCTCACTGGAGAATCCTTCAGACATATCAGGTAATTAAAGCAAACCTGAATAATGACTAAGTTTCACCACTGGCCCTCATATCTGCCACCTTCTCCAGAGCTGAGCCCTGAGAGTCCTCTGCCACGGAGCGTCCACGGATATCCCAGCTCTGTTTCAGGTGCTCACCTGGGAAGGTGTGGTCACACTAATTTCAGGAACAAAGTTGTCCTCGAAGAAACTGATGATGTTCTCCGGCTGTAGCTCCTTCGTTGGGGTGACTTTAGGAAGAGGCGGGACAGGAGGCCCTTTCCTTGTCTAAGAAACATCACACACAAACAAACAGGGTTTAATTCAGTGGAAGATGCCATGCAAGACATGCAGAAATGTCTTGGGAACAGAGCCAGGGGATGCAATTGATCCCTGATTCAAATTTTGGTCTGCAATGAGAAATCAGCCCACCCAATTCCGGCAAAGAATGCCTGCTTGTAGCTATGGTGTGACAAGTAATGGTCCAATGAGGAAAATTCAGGCCACGAGACTCCATCCATCTTAACACGAGTGCTATATCACAGCACTGGGGGGTAATGTACCTGTGCCTCTTAACTTAAGGCCATGTGTGAATGCGTGCGGGTTAAGTCACTCCAGTCATGTTCGAATGTATGACCCTATGGACTGTAGCCAGCCAGCCTCCTATGTCCATGGGGATTCTCCAGGCAAGAATACTGGAGTGGGTTACCATGCCCTCCTCCAGGGGATCTTCCCGACCGAGGGATTTAACCCACGTCCCTTACATCTCCTATATTGGCAGGCAGATTCTTTACCACTAGTACCACCTGGGAAGCCCAAACTAATGCCATACCTTCTCCAAAGTCAACAGCAAATGATTTCTCACCTCAGCAGCACATTAGAATTCTAGAACTAAAATCTAGCAAGATTTCACTAGAGTCAGTGAGACCACTATGGGCAGCATACACCTCACTCTGCACTCCAGTATTTTGGAAAGGTGGCTCAGCAGTAAAGAATCTGCCTGCCGATAAAGTAAAGATTCAGTCTCCAATGCAGAAGACTCAGGTTTGATCCCTAGGTCGGGAAGATACCCTGGAGAAGGGAATGGCAACCCACTCTAATATTCTTGTCTGGGAAATCCCACGGACAATGGAGGCTGGCTGGCTACAGTCCATGGGGTCGCACAAGAATCAGACATGACTTCGTGAATAAACAACAAAATAAGCACTTTAGAGCTCTATCCGTTATTCACATCTTCTCGCAACGATCTTTAGTTTCAACCATACACAAGAAAGCTTGAGCTGGATTAGACACTTCAAGTTTCCCCATAGGAATTTCATTTTCTCCAAAAGAAGGGATAATGAGGGTGGCTGTTTTTCTCTACATTTGCCTTTGCTTGGCCCTTTCTGTTTCTTTCAATCACTTGTTCCATCACTTTTGCTGAATGCGTGCACAATATGCTGTGGGTGATACAAAAAAAAAAAAAAAAAGTGAACTGACATAGACATCATGGCCGTTCTTGCTCCAGGTGTCACCTAAAGACTAACAGGAGGGAGCTGGAGAAGGTAGGACTCAACAGAGCCTTAAAAGTGCAAGATGCTGAGAAGAGGAGATCATGCGAGCCTCAGGAAGTTGAGATCGTGGAAAGAGATGTCTCAACCCACTGAAGCAGAGGGTATGTGAGGAAACATAAAAATCTGAGTAAAAAAAGGGAAGCTTATTCCTTAGTGATGATCCCAATGGCCAAGGCTCACACTGAAAACTCTTGTCAACGACTGCACTCCATGGGGTTATCCCAGGTGGGGTCAGCTCAGCCTGGGTTCTTCCGGTCCGCTTCATACATGTGGTGTCTTCCTACCTGCGAGGGTGACCGAGGTCGGACTGGGGCAGGAGATGCAGGTGCCAGCGTGTGATTGGGACTTGCTGTCGGGCTCGGGATGGGTGAAGCCTCCTCAGGCGGCGAAGGCGTCTTTGCAATACGGAGAGGACCCGAGTCGCTGAATGAACACAGAGGGTAAGTAAGGCGCTCTCTACAGAGTGGTCCTTATTTCTCAGGGGCCTTCCTTCTCACAGAAATCCTTAGGCATAACAGGCACTATTGATTATCTACTCCCTCTTCCTGTTCATCCTGGTTATTAGTAACAGTGATGCAATAACTGGTGCCATTTATTGTCCACTGTCTGCAAGATCCCATTCATACATTACCTCCGCTGATCACAAGACCCAGTGCGTAATTGTTTCCACTTTACAGGTAAGTAAAGTGGGGCATAGAGAGGATAAAAAAATCCCTAACGTCACTGGAAAATTTTGTGGATCCAAATTCAGGCCTTAGTAATTCGAACTCCTATTCTTTCCACTGAGCCAAATAGGCTCTGCAAGAATCTTCCAAACATAAGCTGAATTAATTGAACTAATTTCACTTTTGATTTATAAGAGAAACTTGCTAAGGCATAATCTATAGCAAAACCTGCCCTGCCCCAGCAAGTGATACATTGGCTATTAAAAGGCATCCCTAGGACAATGTTCATTAAGATTTGGTAGGCATGCTTTCTGATAATATTTAGAAATTAATTCGTTGTCTCTCTTTCTACACCTTAAAGCATAATAACTCAATTCAGACATGTGCAAACGAATTATATGACAGATGAGAGTCTGTAATGTTTACTGAGAGCCCATCATACTCCTAGCCCCAGGCCAGATGCTCATGATCAGCCCAAATGCAATGGTTAATCCACCACTGGGGACACATCCTACTCTCTAAGAACTTCTAAACTCTACAGATTGAAGGAACAAGTCTGTACCCCCAAATAAATGAGCATGTACACAGCAGAAGGGTCTACAGATTCAATGGGCTGAGGGAATGGGTCCCGTGGACAGGACATGGACACACACATGATTGGAACCTTGCCAATCATGGTCTCGCCTGGGAAGCACGACCACCAATCTATGCCTAAAGGAGGCCCCTCTGAGCTCACTCACCACCTCGTTCTGCGGAGGAACGTTGAAAAAAATGAAGAACATTTGTTAAGTGGTCGTGGCCCCATTTTCTCTTCATTGTATCTGATTCAGCAGCAATGAAATTTCCAGATACCTTTTCCCCCCGAAAACCTTAAACTTTTTATTTTGTATTGGCGTATAGCAGATAATGGGCTTCCCCTGTGGCTCAGCTGGTAAAGAACCTGCCTGCAGTGTGGGAGACCTGGGTTTGATCCCTGAGTTGGGAAGATCCCCAGGAGAAGGGAAAGGCTACCCACTCCAGTATTCTGGCCTGGAGAATTCCATGGACTGAATAGTTCATGGGGTCACAAAGAGTCAGACACAACTGAGCAACTTTCACTTTCACAGCAGATAATAACATTGTGGTAGTTTCAGGTGAACTGCTATGTAGCTCGGCCATACTTTTACATGCATCCATTGTCCCTTCATCTCTGTATAAGGGAGCCACCTTTCCCCGTGTACTTCCTTCCTAAATCACCCAAATGTCATTGTGATATTCTTATTACATTTCATTCTCAGTTTGGACACAACAGTTCTGTCCCTTTCCTGTCTTCTTTTAGGCAATGTTCTAAGACAATATACTTAATGCTCACTTAGTATAGCAGCCAAGGTAGGGACTACATGTATATCTAGACCAAATAGAATCAAATGAGAAAATCAGCTGTTCCCAGGAGGTTCCAAACACTAATACATGGGGGTGGCAGTGCCTGTGTAAGAGCATAGTATTTTTATAAATGTATGGGTATGTGGGTATACATTGATGGATGCTAAAATCATAAACACAGAATATCAGGACTGTGTTATTTCCTTATGAGTTGTTTAGTTCAATAGCATATTTTTATTTCAGTTGATTTTAAAAATGAGCCCTTTATCCAGAAAGGTTGCTCTGCTGCAGGAAGGCAGAGCAAATTAACTGCAGAATCAGAACTGAAATTTGAGTCCTCTGAATTCCAACCCAAGCCTCACTAGCCTGAGTACATAATGCCTGAGAAGGATGGATAAAAGGGATTCCCAAATCATAAGAGTAAGATGCTGTGAATCCAAACCCTGGCACTGTAGACTATTCATCTACAGATTATTGAGCCTTTGGTACATCTGACAGGCACACTCAAAATAAAAACAAACCAACGTTCAACAAAACCCAAACAATGCAGTGTTTGTGAGGTCAAGTTAGGAGGGAAGATGATGGTGAGGTCTCACTTACTTCCTTTTGCGTCTCCCAAAAAAAGATTCATTAAAGGTATCAACACCAATATACTGGATTGGCCAAAAAGTTTGTAATGTATGATGTTATAGAAAAATCCATAATATGGTAATAGAAAAACGTGAATGAGATTTTTGGCCAACCCAATAAATAACAAGACTAATTGTTGTGGGTTTAGGGAATTCTCTTCCTCTCCAAATAAAGTAACAAGTGCACAACTAGAGTTTGTATGCAAGAAATTGACATTATAGCTGGAAAGCAAAAAGAAGTAGATAGCACTCTGTAGTGACAAAAGTCCATGAGGATACATCTGAAGGCTAAGAGTCAATGTAAGAGCACAGAACTAAGTTCTGGTATCACCGTCTGGATGGAAAAATTCCCTGATTTTAGATCTTTGTAGGATGAGTAAAAGATGCTGGTATAGGCTGTAGAAACTGCAACAATTTTTGCCTTAAAGGTATACACACATGAACTTGGCTTTCACGAACATGACCTACCTGGGAGCTCCTTGAATGGTGAAGGCCTTGTCAGCATGCTGGTCGCCCAGTTTCGTCATCACTTCATACAGTTTGTGGCAAAGCTAGGAAGACAGATGTCACTTGTTTATTAATTTTAAGTCATTCTGCTGCAAATTCAGGCTACTACCCCCAGGAAGGAATTGTTTATTGAAACATTAAGAATCTTATGATAGCATGGATGGTCTCAGAATAATTTAATGTCTGAATTGGGTCCAATTTAAAATTCATGTCAAAACTGTAAGGCCACAAACACAAATTAACATATATATAAACCAGAATATAGAGGAGAAAACACACACTTACTATTTACATTGATTCTATTAGAGATAAAGTGATAAACCACCCTGTTGAACTAAGAAAATATTACTCAATGACACAAATGCTGGCTATCTGTTTGGAGACCAATTTTTCCTCAGGCTAAAGACTTGAAAATCCAACTTTAAAAACTGACTGAAAAAATAAAAAACACTGTATGATTGCAACAAGTAGGCAGGGGTTCATGAAAGCACAAACTGAACCAGATTTATAGAAACATGCAGTCACTACAAAACAATGTAGAAATATTACTGTGAGTCAAACACACTATTAAAAGAAACACGAAAGAGAGTAAATTCTTTGCCTAATGTGTGCCATTGCATTTGCTTCCAGAATAAATGTTCATTTACTTTATATTCCATACGGAAAAATAATCATCATTACTTACCACTGCGATTTCCTTATGAAACTTGGCTTCTAGGCTGGAGACATTTTTGAAAGTATTGACATAAAATCCAACCCGTCTACCGTGTGGAAATACAAAGAGGAAAGAAGAGAAAGACCAATCAGCAAAACTGTGTTTTGAATGGCTATTACGTATATTAAAAAACAGATTTTCTTTACATAATTTTGAGTAACATTAGATTAAATAAAAATACTTAACCCAAAGTAGGGCCAACCTTTCCTGATCCGTTAATGAACAAAAATATCATCTTTTGGTGTAGAACACAGTCTTTCCTGATATCTGGTTAATATCCAAACAAACATTTCTCACACTTTAATGTGCATCAGGATCACTTGGCGATTTGTTTCCAATTTAACAGGTCTGAGATGTGTGTGTGTTAATTGCTCAGTTGTGTTCCACTCTGTGTGACCCCATTTACTGAGGCCGCCAGGCTCCTCTGTCCTTGGAATTCTTCAGGCAAGAATACTAGAGCGGGTTGTCACTCCCTTCTCCAGGGGATCTTCCCAACCCAGTGATCAAACCCACGTCACCTGCATTGCAGACAAACTCTACCATCTGAGTCACCAGGGAACCTCAGGTCTGCGATGAATTTCTAACAAGTTCTATGTGATATTGATGGGCTGGTTCAGAACCAGTGATTCTAGAATCACTGCCCTAAGAATTTGTGTTTTAGATATGTACTTTGTGAAGATTTTGAGATAGAGAAGTTTATTATGAACATATGCTTCATTCATACTGCTGAGAGAAAGAAGCAGATTTCAAAACAGCATGTGAATGTTCACATTAATACAAACAGCCACACAAAATTATATACCAAAATTTAGCAGCTTTGGACAGAAACAGCTGAAGGAACTAAGAGAAGAGGGTAGGATGGGTCCTGTGCCAGCTGTAAACATCTGCTTGAGAGGCCAAACAGGCTGCCATGAAGAAGGATCAGATTTAAGTAGAAGGTGGGTGCAGATGGGGAAGGGGGAGGTAGCTGAAGTTGTGATTAGTCATTCAGTCATGTCTGACTCTTTGCAACCCGGTGGACTATAGCCCACTGGGATCCTCTATCCATGGGATTTTTTAGGGAGAATACTGGAGCGGGTTGCCATTTCCTCTTCCAGGGGATCTCCCCGACTCAGGGACTGATCTTGCATCTCCTGTGTTTGCTGTATTGCAAGCGGATTCTTTGCCTGCTGAGCCATGGTGGAAGCCCAGCTGAAGCTGATTGGTGGTTATTGTTTTATTTGCATCGATTTTTCACTATACTAAACAAAACCCTAATGAAGATCTATGAAATGAACTCTGTGTCCAGCTTACTGTTTCCTCAGAATAAGCTTCCTGACTGTAAATGCCACGTGAAAGGTACAGAGAAGAGCAGCTTGGATGGACGCTGCTGACCCACTTCCCTATGCAGGGACCTTCTAGGCCCTTGACATAAAACTTCTGTAAATATGCTGGGAAAGAGTTAGCATCTCACCTGCTTTTAAATTATCTTCCATTAATGAAAGCTGAGTTAATCCTTTTTTGTTCCTTTATCTATTGCCCATTTGAATTTGCTTATTTATTTCTTGGAGCTTGTTTTATTCTTATTATTCATACAGAATTTTCTATTAAAAGCACTGAACCTTGAATCCATTTAGCAAAAATAAGAATTCCCATTCTTCTATCTTTAAATTGCTTCCTGATACACAGCTTGTTTATTTCAATGATTATTTAGAAAAATAATTGGCACACTACTAGTAAGAAACACCTTATTTAGAATGACTAGACAAACATCTACGATTTTCTAAGATTTTGTTTCCTTTGAGAACTCAAAAATCAAATCAACAAGGATGTATTTAATTTTGAAAAAAAAATGTTCAGTAGTTTTGATGCCACTTATCATATAGTGATTCTCTCCCATTTATGAAATCAGAGATTCTGTCAAAGCAGGAACTGCCTTTGGCTAGTTCACAAGAACAGACTCAGCACCTAATAGCAGTTGGCACAGAACAGGCAATGCAGTAAATATTCCATGAATGAATGAGCAAACGGATAAGCAGATTAACAAACCAGTGAATGAACAAATTTGGCACTCATTCTACTGGAAGAGCACACTCTGACTATAACCTTGACTTACAAAAAACTGGTGTTGTCAGCAGTAAAATATACACCCACAAAGAGTACCAGGCTCTGAATTTTGATATTATCTGCTGTCAGGTAGTTTGATAATATCAGCTATAAAATGAGGATTCATTTCACAAGCTCTTCATCAACAAGGGACTCTGAGACATTACCATTTCCCCAAAGTACTTGTCTGAGGCATCCTCAGGGCCCTTCTGGTTAGCTGTTAAGACCCACTTAATTCCTTCATTAAGAGGTTTCTTTGTTCTTGGAAACCATGGAAAAAATGTTCAGTAGTGAACATTACTGTTAACATTAGTTAACAGCTGGGCCTACTGCAGTCCCAGAATGCAGGCCAGGACACTCTCCCCTCTCCCCTGAGGAAACCTGTCTCGACCCAGTGAGCTGGTCACTGCTTCCGCCTGAGCCCCCTTCAATGGAAGAAGCGTGCGCTGTCTATGACTCTGTTTTACACACATGTTCATTTGGGCCATATTTTAGATTCAATCATATGGCATTTGTCTTGCTCACTTACTTCACTTAGTATGATAATCTCCAGGTGCACCTACGTTGCTGCAATTTTGCATTATTTTGTTCTCTTATGGCTGAGTAGTATTCCATTGTATACACATACCATATCTTTACCCATTCCTCTGTTGATAGACATTCAGGTTGTTTCCATGTCTTAGCTATTGTGAATAGTGCAGCTATGAACACTGGGGTGCATGTATCTTTTTGAATTATAGTTCTGTCCAGGAGTGGGACTGCTGGATCATATAGTAAATCTATTTTTAATTTTTTGAGGGACCTCCATACTGTTTTCCATAGCGGCTGCATCAATTTATAATCTCACCAATAAGGTAGGAGGATTCCCTGTCCTCCACATCCTAACCAAGATTTCAAATTTTCCTTAAAGCAGTGTTGCATGACAAGCACAATCCTGTTTATTCAGGGTGGTAGCATGGGTGTGCTGATGAAAACTGAGACATAAGGCCCCACTTCACCCAGCAACTTCTTGGTTCTACCACTAAATGGGAAAACTGAAGTTAATGGAATGAGAAATGCAGAGTACCCATAAAAAAGAATCCTGGATGCTTGGGGCTGGTGCACTGAGACGACCCAGAGGGATGGTGCGGGGAGGGAGGAAGGAGCGGGGTTCAGGATGGGGAACATGTGTATACTTGTGGTGGATTCATGTTGATGTATGGCAAAACCAATGCAATATTGTAAAGTAATTAACCTCCAATTAAAATAAATAAATTTATATTTTTTAAAAAAATTTTAGTAAAAAGAAATAAAGTCTATAAATAACAAAAAAAAAGACTATTTCATTTATAAAATAAGAGTGAAGCTCAGATTAACGGGTGAGAGCTTACAGTAGAGATTTCACATAAAAGACAGAGACTAGATGACCCTTTGAAATAAAAAGTTCTTCCAAGGGTTAAAAATTTATCCTTTAAATTTCAAGGTTAAGGATAGTCTCCTAAGGCCTCTAAATGAGATTTGTATCTCTACTTGAAATAAAAGTCTAAAACAGTGCTGTCCAATGTGGTAGCTAACCAAATTGGGTTATTTAAATTTAAATGAATTAAAATAACATAAATTTAAAATTCAGTTCCCAGGTCATACTAAACATATTCCAAGGGCTCAAGGTCAACCACATGTGGTAAGAAGCTACCATATCGTAAATTACATATTACCGAAGACTTCTACTGGACAGTGAGTGCTAAAGCATCACAGGAAATAAGACAAGTAATATTCACTATTCCTGAACTTATAACATATACAGAACCATCTTTACCTTGACCACAATGATGGTAACTCTTCTTGTAAGTCAACGTTAAACTCTTCAAACACTTTCTGTGCTTTCTGAAATTCCTCTTCTGCCTAGAAATGACACATAACATGTTTACACTGAAACATCAGATGCATACCACACTTCTAGACACAACAACATTCAATATAAAATAGAAATAGCTTTACAGCATCCTGGAACATTTTGGAAAGGAGAAAAATCTGGTTAAAATCCACATGATCATTTTCAATAAAAGATTCATTTCAATGGTTGCTCTTGCAGTCTCTGGCAGATTCATTCATTCTACAAAATTGCGCTAACTGCCTGTCACATACACTGTTACATGCTCTGCTTGGGATACTGGGCCAGGATGCTTCCCAAGAAATTCCCTGTCTAGTAGGCAGTCTAAGTACACTACAAGAGAAGGCTTATAAGCTATTATGGAGCATGCCATTAAGAAAGACAGTGCAAGAATTAGAGAAGGTTCCATGGAAAAGGTGATATTTTAACTTGATACCGCATCTTGAAGAGTGAGCACCTGTTTGCTAATGAAGTGGTGGGGAATGGTAGACAACACATAAAGGTGGAGTTGCCTGGGTTGGGATTCTCACTCACTAACCATGTGGACTTTCTTTACCACCTTTCTGTACCTAAGATCCATAAATGAACATAGCAATGTCCATCTCACAGGTGTTGTATTAAGGAAAGTGGATGTAAATAAAGTGCTGAACACAGTGCCTTGCTTCTCAGTGGCCTGACGTGAAACTCAGCTCTTACAGTGACTGCTTAGGAGCCAGTGTGTAGGTCACAGAAGCGCCAGATTAGGATGTTTGTGTGGAGGAAGAAAGCAGGGGGAAGAAGACTTGAAAGCTGACAAGATGGAGAGGTGGGTCAGCAACCAGCTGTGCAGGTTGCATAGGCCATGCTAAGGAATTCACAACTTTTTGACAGGCAACGGGAGCCATTAAAAGACTTAAGCATTGGAGAAATTCGATCTGGGTATGTTGAATAGAAAGGTGATCCAGGAAGCTGTGTGTGGGAAGATGGGGGGAGACAAGACTGGAAGCCAAGAGAGAAGTTAGTAGGTGTCTCCAATGAGCTGTCAGTGACTGGAGACATACATGGAGAAAGCTCTAGAAATGGGTTCTTTCAAAGAAAATGAATGTCAAGCAATTGTAGCACACATCTGTACTCTCAAGCACAAGTTACGCCTGAGAATTTCATACTTGATTTCCCAGTTGAATCTTCATTTTGGCATCAAGTATGGACCACAGCAGGTTCCCCAGGTGACGCTAGTGGTCAAGAACCCACCTGCCAATGCAGGAGACAGAGAGACGTGGGTTTGATCCCTGGGTCGGGAAGATCCCCTGGAGGATGATGTGGCAACCCACTCCAGCATTCTTGCCTGGAGAATCCCATGGAGAGAGGAGCCTGGCAGGCTACAGTGTCTCAAAAAGTGTTTCAAAAAGTTGGACACGACTGAGCGACTTAGCATGCACACACATGGACCACGGTGACAAAAAGAATGTAAGGACACATTACTTTATATGATCAGGCAGTACTGTTAGGGGTAAACATTTATTATAATGAAAATGTGTGAGTCACTGCCACTCAAGTGAATTCTACCAAGGACCTGAAAACCCTTAGTGTAACTTACAAAATTATAGACAGCAGCCCAAGAGACCCATATTTCAACTTTTAAATTCTGTCCTGATTTCAATCTCCATGAGAAAAGAGAGATTTCGTTTCAAAAGCAAAGTTGCTTAGGTCATAGATTACAGAGACTGGTAACAACAGT
Organism: Oryx dammah; assembly: GCF_014754425.2. Classification (NCBI taxonomy): domain Eukaryota; kingdom Metazoa; phylum Chordata; class Mammalia; order Artiodactyla; family Bovidae; genus Oryx; species Oryx dammah. The sequence goes on along the minus strand of NW_024070202.1, from coordinate 82,747,760 downwards.
GGATTGGTTCCTACCTTAGAGATGCGACTCTCATCCTTCCTCTTGGAACTCTGCAAAGCTTCCAGATGATGGCGGGCACTGTCGTAGTCCACCAGCTTCCGGCTGCGCTTGGCAATACGATTCTGCCAACGGGGAAACATAAGCACTAAGAGACACAGTCACAGATTCTCTTCTTGACTGCCAAAACACTTTCCTTGTCCAGAGTAGCTGGAGATCGAAGTGAACCAGAATTTCAGTAGACAGATGATTGCTAGAAATCAAACTACTGTCTTCGATCCTTTGTGTGAATGTGTGTCTGTGTGTGTGTATGCATTGTCATGTCCATTTCTTTGTGACGTCATGGACTGTAGCCTGCCAGGCTCCTCTGTCCATGGAATTTTCCGGGCAAGAATACTGGAGTAGGTTGCCATTTCCTACTCCAGGGCATCTTCCTCAACCAGGGATAGAAACCGAGTCTCTTGCACCTTCTGCATTGGCAGGCAGATTCCTTACCACTAGGGATTTGTGTGGCTACCATTAGGTAAATACCTGCCTTCTGGTAATAATTAGGACAATCATTAAGAGCTGAAGGCAGAATTTGCAGTCAAAGACCAGAGAAATTCCAGAATTGGTGGAGGAAAGCACATCAACCTATACTCTCTATTAGTCTTTATTCTAAACCTTTAAATGTTCCATTTTAAAGACAGTCAAAGACTGTATTAGGATTTGCTTTTATAATTCTAATAGCACTCACACTAACAGCAGTTCTATAAATCCTAGGAAACCCTTTTTTCCTAGAAGTGTTTGACAACCCTTTTGTTTGTTAGAAATATCTGAGGAGCTTTAAGAATATATTGATTCCTAGAGACTTTCACTTCTAGTTAGGCTATAGAGAGCTGCAAAGAATGTTACTCCCATACTAACTAGAAAAAATATCTGGATAGTCTATAAAAACATAAATTGTCTTGACTGTATCAGAGACATAAACTCACAAGCCAATAAAGTCATCTGAATCCCAAAGAGGGACGAGTCCCTGTAGGGAGAAATGAGACACAAAAACCATTTCACCTTTGGCAGTTAAAAGCTGTTGCCAACCCAATAAAGTGGACAAGTTCAGTTCACTTCAGTCACTCAGTCATGTCCAACTCTTTGCAACCCCATGAACTGCAGCATAACAGGCCTCTCTGTCCATCCTGGAGTTGACTCAAACTAATGTCCATTGAGTCTGTGATGCCATCCAACCAACTCATCCTCTGTCATCCCCTTCTTCTTCTGCCTGCAATCTTTCCCACCATCAGGGTCTTTTCAAATGAGTCAGTTCTTCACATCAAGTGGCCAAAGTATTGGAGTTTCAGCTTCAGCATCAGTCCTTCCAGTGAATATTCAGGACTGATTTCCTTTAGGAAATGGACAAGAGATCAGCTAAAATTTTAACAAATTGTTAAAGATCCACTGTGGGCTAAGGTGTCAGTTTGGAATAATAGCTGGGTGTCCAAGACACAGGGAAGGGACTTCCCAGTGGCTAAGACTCCATGCTCCTAATGCAGGGGGCCCAGGTTCAATCCTTGGTCAGGGAAGTAGACCCCACATGCTGCAATTAAGAATTTCACAGGCTGCAGGTAAGAGTTCGAATGCTGCAACTAAAGATTCTGCGTACTGCAACTAAGACCCGGCACAGCCAAAAATTAAAAAGACATGAGGGTAACTTGCACTTATGAGGAAGCTCTTACCTAGGGCTTCCAATGGATTCTATCAGAGTTTGGGGAACAAGATATCCCCTTGCAGTGCAGGAGAGAATGAGGTGATCTCTGACTGCCAAGGGGTAGAGACAAAGCCCTGCCTATTTCCTAGCTCATTTTTCTATTTACAAAGCAAAAGCTTTATGCCACTTGAGGAGGAAACAACAGATCTTCATGTTCAGAGACACCAGGCAGAGATCCTCCATTCTGGGGAAGAAGCAGAAGTGAAACCAAACTAATCCTGGGAAGGGACAGGAATCCCCCGGGTCCATCAGTTCAGTTCAGTTCAGTCGCTCAGTCATGTCCAACTCTTTGCGACTCCATGAATCGCAGCACGCCAGGCCTCCCTGTCCATCACCATCTCCCGGAGTTCACTCAGACTCACGTCCATCGAGTCCGTGATGCCATCCAGCCATCTCATCCTCGGTCGTCCCCTTCTCCTCCTGCCCCCAATCCCTCCCAGCATCAGAGTCTTTTCCAGTGAGTCAACTCTTCGCATGAGGTGGCCAAAGTACTGGAGCTTCAGCTTTAGCATCATTCCTTCCAAAGAAATCCCAGGGTCGATCTCCTTTAGAATGGACAGGTTGGATCTCCTTGCAATCCAAGGGACTCTCAAGAGTCTTCTCCAACACCACAGTTCAAAAGCATCAGTTCTTCAGTGCTCAGCCTTCTTCACAGTCCAACTCTCACATCCATACATGACCACAGAATTACAGAAGACTAATTTTCAGAAACTGTGCAAGCTAGAATACAATGGAGTGGTATCTTTTAAGCACTGAAAAATAAAAATCAACAGAGATCTTGGAATTCTATTCCAAGTGAAAATATTTCCCAAAAGTAAAGATGAAATAAAGATTTTTTTTTTAAGACAACATTTGGAGGAACTCACTGCCACATAAGAATTGTAATACCAAGTGGAGCTGTCAAAGAAATAGTATCAGAAATGATTTTTTTTAAAGGCAAATAAGATTTTTTTTTTTTTTTAATTTTTTACTTTAAAATAAGTTTTTCTTAATATTTAGTTATTTATTTATGGCTGCATCAGGTCTTAGCTGTGGCATGCGGGATCTTCACTGTGGCATGTGGGAGCGTGTCGGCTCTGTAGTCTGCAGAGTGTGGACTTAGTTGCCTCGTGGTATGTAGGATCTTAGTTCCCAGACCAGGGATTGAACCTGCATCTCCAGCATTGAAAGGTAGGTTCTAACTTCACTGGACCGCCAGAGCAGTCCCATCTCCTTATACTTTGAACCTTTGTGCCCTCACTTGCCTCACTTATTCCCTGCTCCTAACTCTGGGTTAGTGCTCCTTCTAGCAGTGCCCAGGTTTCTGTGACAGACTCTGTCATCCAGATACTGTCTGTCCTGCTGTGCTGCTCCTCCACGCTCCCTTCAGGAGAGGTGACAGGCAGCATGAGGCAGTTACTCTCATTTAGACGCTTTCAATCCCTTTTACTCGACTCTCTGCACAGACCACTTCCAACTTGTGTTACCGAAAAATTTGGCTGATATACCACATTCACTTAAAATATGCGATGAATTAGTCCAGGCAGAGCAGAGAGAAGTGTCTGATAAGGTGACAAAGCTCATTATTTTTAGCAAATATCTGTTACCTCCCAGGAAGCACTGACCCTCGAGGCAGTGGCCTTGTGTGACGCTATGGAAACTCTTACAGAACTCTGCTTGGTGGACTTGGGTGGGGTGGGAGAGGGGAGTTTCCTTTAATATCTTCCAAGAAGCAAACCTTGATTCTTTGAAGACAAATTTGATTTTTGAAAAGAGTTAAAATTCAATTACTTCCAAGCCTGGGAAGGTACACTGGATCATCTTATTTTTTGTTCACAAACAAGAAGTGAAGTAAATAATGTGAGTCATTTTCTTGTGTAACTGACAAGTCAATTACAGAGTTCAGCTTACTGTGGTAGAAGTTATTATTTTGAAGGCCATCACTCATTTTGATGCATATATTTTTGTGTTTGAAGAGCCAATCTTATTTCCTTACCTATTTGATATTTCGAAAACCTCATCTCCTAAGTAAGGGTAGAGTTAATACACCATAGCTTTTACATAGAAAATGATACAATCTTACTTAACCATCCAATAGTAAGTTTTATTAAATAAATTTACTAGCCTAATAGTAAATGGTTTTTGTCTTTTTAAAAAAATTGTTTTTTATGCTTACCATTTTTTTAAAGTCTTTATTGAACATGTTACAATATTCCTTCTTTTTTTTTTTTTTTTTTTTGGTGACAAGGCATGTGGGGATCATAGCTCCCTGACCAGGGATTGAACCTGTACCCCTGCATTGGAAAGTGAAGTCTTAACCACTGAACCACCAGGGAAGTCCCAATAAATAGTTGAACTAAATGGTTTATTTAAAAGTACTTCAGATTTCCCACTATGAATTGACCTTATGCAGCAAAGAAAATAATTTACTGAAATTTTTTAAATTTCAACAATACCCCCAATTTGGAATTCATTTTGGCCCACTGCTCTAGATATATGCTTAGTGGCTCAGGCATGGCTGCCAAGATAAACTCTAAACTGCATTTTACAGTAACAGCTCACAGCTGTAAGCCTGCCTGGGTTAGTGACAAGCTGGCTCATTACAACACTGATGTTAGATGTCAGTGCTGTATAAAAAACTGTAACACCAGGTGCCCTGCCAATCACAGTTGGAAAAGTCAAACATCATCCCCTCATAACTCGTACTTCATAGTCTTTGCTGATGGGTTGCAGTAAATATTTGGAAATCTGCCTGAGGCTACACACAGCCTGTTGATATTAACAAGAGTCAAGGAGGTTAACCGTGTCCCAAGCTTTGAAAATTCTCCACTGTATTTTTAATCATAAGCCCCTTTTCATCAATAACCCATTCATTATATAAAAACTCAACACTCACTTTATGAAACGACGGAGTCTATATCCACTTCTAACTTCCAGCCACTGGGTAAATGCATACTTCTGTGTATTTTCATAAAAGATAAGTCTTTCAACCACTAGAAGCAGCTCTCCCACCTACTCTCCAACTCCAAATTTTCTCTTTTCCAAGATAAACACTGCTGTTCCCTTCACTGTTCATCATATGAAATGCTTTTGCAATTCTCTATCTTGGTTGAAACCCTAAGTGTATGCTCTAATAGTCTAAACATGACTTCACAGAAACAGAGAGAGAGATTATGTAGGTTCTTTTCATGATGCAGGTAAAACCATGAAATATATTTCATTTATCTTCAGGGCATGCAGCTGGAAAAATGATTCCAGATTTCTCATGTAAAGAAAGATGTTTCAGTAAGTGGAGAATCATCTTTATGCTTGCCCCTCCACCACATGGACCCCAGGAAAAGTAAAAATCCCACTGAGTGTTTCAACAGACTGAAAACATAAACCAAAATAATCCATCGGGAGTTTATTTTAATCTATGTTTCAACATAAGTAGTTCTGTGTCTGCTTGTCTTCTGCAATTTTACACTCCTAAAGAGAATGGCTAATTTCCAAATAACTTGCTGGGCAGTACCATAGCAAATAACAAATAAGAAATAAATGCTTCACACTTCTCTTGATGGCATTAAGTTTTGATCCTGAAAGAAACCCAACAAATTTTCAAATGCATTCTTTTGTAGGCAATCACAATTTTCATTTGCTTATCAAAGTCATACTATCAAATATTATCTGAATAATTTAGACAAGTTGCAAAGTTCTTTAAAATTTTCCAACAGGAAGACAAACTTTTCTTTTACCTCCTTCTGACTTATTGGGAATTGATTTTCATGAAGATTAATTACCACCTAATAAACAATATTCTAAAGTATGATAATAATTCTGAGAATCTTTGCTCCATAAATACTGCAAATTCCAATACGAAATGTCAATGCCTATCAAAGTATCTGAAGATATCTCAAAATGCACTCTGTGTACAGAATTTTAAAATTTATTTAAAAACTTTTTAATTCTCAGAAAACTTTAAAAACTGACTTAAAATCTTTTCATTAGGATGTAGTTATACAATGACTCAATAAACTGTTCTGCTGCCTATGATGATAACATCACTGAGAATTGATATCTAGATTTGTTCTCCGGGATATTTTGTCAACAAGGCTAATGTATCTAGTCTGATTCACTTAGGTTCTTGTCTGGTGCCTCTGGCTTCCCCAAAACACACTGAAGTATTAGCCAACTAGCATTAGGCATTCTGTGCAGGGCCAAGGAAATGAACGTCATTGATTTCGGCCAAGAAGTTACACTATGTTTCATGGCCAAAACCAGTTCACATTACTGCAGGTATTTTCCTGGTGTTTGGCAATGTCTATAAAGGTTAGGCAACCATGCCTGGAATTCTGTTCTATAGATTGTGAGCTAATAAATGGGTATTGTTGTAAGCTGCTAAAAAAAAAAAAAAAAAAAAGACCAGGTAAAAATGGAACTTTACATCAAAGGTCACCTAGCAAGATACTGCAAATGCCATGGATGGTGGTTTCCGGCTCCTTGATCTACAGGAAAGGCAGCATGTGGCTGTCTTACCTTGAAGTCCTCTTTCAGCTAGGAAAACAACTGGAGGTTTGATCTATCAAAGCTACCATTTGCTATCTACAAGCCTGATGGCTTCAAAGCCATCTTTACCTTGATAGTCAATTCTGAATCTGAGATATTCAATCCTTCATTTGTGTATTTCCCTTTCAATGAATTCAACTGTTAAATAAGACAAATGTTTTAGACAGGATATTTTTAGATCCAGATGCAAATGTATTTGAAATGCTTACATCTTAAGAATGTGCAGGTGTACTATGAACAGAACAAAGATCAGATTTTGCTTTCACATTTGCCATGAAGTTTCTCCTTTCCTTGTGACCTTGTTTATCCTAATGGAAATTCTTGTCAAGTCCCATATAATAAAAAGGTTTGAACATAGACTGAAATTTTTTAGTAGCTCTGATTTATGATCAGGTATATATATATATGTATGCATATATATATATATATACATATATATATATAAGATTAAAAAGAATTCTATAGAGAAAAGATGAAGCAGTTCATTAAAGGAGAAAATGTTATTTCTGTAACTATATTTCATTTTATACTGATAGGAACAGAATAAAAATCCCACACTTAAATAGGCAAAAAGTTTCTGTCTTTGATGTCAGCTTGAGGTCTTTTAACTCCACTAATCTCTTGCCCATTTTTAATAAGTACATGCAACCATTAAATTCTTCCCTTTATAGACACAGAATAAAATACCTTTATGTCAGGAAATTGGCCCAGATAGGTGTCCAATGTCAGCAAGGACCCATCCACTAATTTCTGATGGAAGTCTTCCCACAGCACATCACATTTCTGAAAGAAAAAAGGAAATAAAGGGATGAATGCAGAATTATTTTAATTGGATACCTTTCACCAACTTCTAAAAAGCCTGAAACTATAAAATCAGATAAGTACTAATTCCTTGGATAGTAAATGGTAGAAGGAATGTAGATTATTTAAAAATACCTTAATTTGGCTACCATTTCTACATTTACAATACTGAATATATAGGTTACCTAGACGCTTACTCCTTGGAAGAAAAGTTATGACCAACCTAGATAGTATATTCAAAAGTAGAGACATTACTTTGCCGACTAAGGTCCGTCTAGTCAAGGCTATGGTTTTTCCTGTGGTCATGTATGGATGTGAGAGTTGGACTGTGAAGAAGGCTGAGCGCCAAAGAATTGATGCTTTTGAACTGTGGTGTTGGAGAAGACTCTTGAGAGTCCCTTGGACTGCAAGGAGATCCAACCTGTCCATTCTGAAGGAGATCGACCCTGGGATTTCTTTGGAAAGAATGATGCTAAATCTGAAGCTCCAGTACTTTGGCCACCTCATGCGAAGAGTTGACTCATTGGAAAAGACTCTGATGCTGGGAGGGATTGGGGGCAGGAGGAGAAGGGGACGACGAAGGATGAGATGGCTGGATGGCATCACGGACTCGATGGACGTGAGTCTGAGTGAACTCTGGGAGATGGTGATGGACAGGGAGGCCTGGCGTGCTGCAATTCATGCGGTCGCAAAGAGTCAGACATGACTGAGTGACTGAACTGAACTGAAGGGCTCAGCTCATTTAAAAATGTGTTTCTGCTTCTGAATTAATAAAGAATGTATTCAACAGAAACTTCAAAAGGCCCCTGGTGCTGGTGGTTTAGTTGCTAAGTTGTGTCCAACTCTTGGCAACCCCATGGACTGTAGCCTGCCAGGCCTTTCTGTCCAAGGGATTTTCCAGGCAAGAATACTGGAGTGGGTTGCCATTTCCCTCTCCATCAGAAGGCCCCTTATAAATCCTTATAAATGGATTTGGGGGCTAAGAATAGAAGAAATCCAGTAAAAGAGCTTGCTTCTGAAGCAGTCCATGAAATTAGAAGCCACTCCATACAAACAATAAACCATTGTTGAAGCTTCCACACAGACAGCAGAAAACTTATAGTTATACTGGAAAGGGCCCTACCATGCATGGACTATCCATTATGATAAACACAGACTATCAGATATTATTACTGTTATGACTACTACTGTCACTATGTCAAGTCATAGTTGCTCAGATACATCTGACTCTTTGTGACCTCATGGACTACAGCCTGCCAGGTTCCTCTGTCCATGGAATGCTCCAGCCAAGAATACTGGAGTGGGTTGCCATGCCCTTCTTCCAGGGGATCTTTCCAACCCATGGATCTAACCTGGGTCTCCTACATTACAGGCAGGTTCTTTACCATCTGAGCCACCAAAGAAGCCCCAAAGTGAAAGTATTAGTTGCTCAGTCGTGTCCGACTCTGCAACCCATGGACATCCAGGCAGTTGGTTAAACACTTTACTTGTCTGTATATGTGTGTATAATTTAATTCTCACAATATTCTTATGAGGAAAGTCTTCCTGTTATCTTTATGTAGAAGAGAATGCTGAAGCCCAGAGATGATATATAACCTGGCCTAGGTCATGTAGCTGGTAAATGACAGAGTCTGGGTTCAACCCTTGAATGTGAACCCCACGATCTGTCCCTGACACCAGGCTGCCTCACCAGAACAGGGTACATATCCCAGCTTTGTGACTTTAGAATGAGTTTCAGTTTACCCAGTCAACAAACTGACAATATAAAGTGCCTCAGAGAATCACCAGCACATAGCAAGTATGCAAGAACATTACTCTATACTCATCCCATCACTACATTTGGGATCTCCTGACACCATCTACCCTTTCTTTCTCCTTAGTAACAGAATCTCTAGTTTCTTCCAGGCACATGGCCTCCTAGGACTCAGACCACATTTATCCGTCTCCACTGCAAGCTAGTGTAGCCATGAGACTAAATTCTGCCAACAGGATGGACTTGAAGGCAACGTCCTTAAAGGGAGGTTTGTCCTCCACGCTTCTTCCTTCCTGTTACTGGAAGACAGAAATGAGTGCTGATAGCCAGAGCTCAGACAGTCACTTGAAAGTAGAGATGACATCAGGGATGCAAAGACAGGCCCCTGATGGTCATGGGTTCCCCCCACCACACATGGGCTGCCAACCTTCAATGTCCGTAATGGGAGAGAAGTTTCTGTCTTGTTGAAAACCACTTTTTAATGGTTGATTTGCTTCTTTTTCTTTTTCACCCTTTAAAACCAAGTTCTAATTGTTATAGATCTTTATTCAAGACTTTATGCAACCAAAAAATTTAAATCCATTATACAAAAAGGCTTATATTCTATCTGAGCAGACCCTCTGAACATGTGGTGCCAGGTGCTTCACCTTCAAAAGAGCTCATATTTAGGTCAGCAACTGAAGATTCCCAAAATTCTGGCAGCCACAAGGACCAAGGTAGGATATCAGCTGTTTCCTTAGGAATAAAGGTCAAGACAGTGGCATTTGCCACACACAGAACTGTAATACAGTGTTCTGAAAAGCCATTTATGTAAGCTTCTATCATTCCCTTAAAAAGTCTTCTTTTCATGATGAATTTTAAATGTTACACCTCTAATCAGAAATTTACAAAATGAGTTAAGCCTTTAAAACATGCTGTTGAAACAGTGTCTTTATATTTAAGAAATGTGAGAAGATGTAATTACTCAAAACAGCATTGAAAAATGGTGTGTGGAGGCTGATTTTGCCCAATTCACATCCTGAAAGGTTTCAAAAGAAGTTAACAGAGCTAACAAGAGCCTTATTCATTAAAAAAATAATCTCTGTTTCTATCACAGTCAAAACAAGACTCTCATTTGTGATCAATACGGGAGTGTCAGAATTTTCAGGGAGCAGCCCAGATGAGTTGTTAACCCATCTTTGCAAAGGCTGCATAGAAGATCAGCATGTCACCTATCAGACCTTCCCCTGGGTTGTAGAGGCCACATCTCTTAGGTCTTCCATGCCTCATGAGAAGCAACAAGCTCCTCTGAAGTGGGCATGACAAACAACCACTCTTTGTTTTAACAAAGAACTTGGTCACGAGAAAACTCCAGACAGCAGGATTCCTAATGTCTGTAACAATCACATGCACTGTGCACTAGGTCGAGGGTGTGAATACATAGGCTTTCAGTGTGTTATTAGGAGGTAAAATTAATACTCTTACTTTGCAGATGAGGAAACTGAAGCCAAAGAAGATTAAAGAACTCACTCAGTGTCACATCCCATTCTGCCTTCCTCAAAGCAACAGGAACTACTTTCTTGCTTCCCACAGCCAGACAGCCCTGGGCTAGACAGTGCATTTTAAGTGTTAAGACATGTCTTGGGATAAAGTATTTCATTAGTTAAATTTCTACTAGCAAGCTCTGTCCTCAGCCCTGCAGACTGGCAAATGGACCAGCGGGTGGTGAACTGAAACAGATGCTCTTCTCAGCTCCTGTACCTGCTTTCAAGGAGGGATGGGGAAGGAGGGGAAGTACATAAAATCATGTCATGAGACAATTCTCCTGCTGAAATGGGCTAAGAAGTGTAGTAAGGGACAGAAAAGTGCTACTCTTATGTTGAAGAAAAACAATCTTTAACGCTCAGCTTTCCCAGGTGGTTTTATCATCATGTTCACTCCTCACTATGAGTTTGGATCAATCTGGATGGCAGAACTGCACAGCACCTTCTGGGTACATGGTGTTCCCTCCTGATTAGGGCCATGAAGTGCAGAGAGGGGATAAGCTGCGTGAGTAGGACATGGTGGGACCCGCGGGGAAGCCACGCTGGGCCTCCTGAGCGCTGTGACCAGCTCTCACCTCACCAACCATTTTCACATCTTCACGCCCATACCAGTCAGGCTCATAGACTTCATGCAGCGACTCGGTGAGCTTCATGGAAGCCTCTTGCATGCCTAGCATTGGAGAAAAACAGTTCCCGTTAGAGACAGGTGGGCAAAAAGTCTCTTCCTCCTTCCCCTACTTTTCTAAGTGAGAGGGAAAATCTTGAACACTTGCTAAGGAAAAACTGGGCAAGCACAGCTGCTATTTGCATCTCTAGTCACATCTTTCCTGATTCTGATTACAGCATGCACCTTCTTGTATTTATAATAACAGTGACAGACACAGGATCTTGAAAATAAATAAATAAATAAACAAGGCATTCTATTCTGAAAACCATATGTCCTACTAGGGGTGCTGTCACTTGTTAAATGACGTGAAACCATAAATGTACCGGACACCTAGAGCTCTTCTCTATAAAACGACAGAGTCCTAGAAATTAATCCTAAATGAATTTGAATATTAGAAATAAAGTTGTTTTGTTTTTGGAAGCAGACAGAAGCACAATCAACAGGATTTTAGGGCATAATATTTGAATTGTTTAAAAGGGCCTAAATTTTTTTAAAAAATTCTTTTTCCAATATTATCAAAAGCTATATATACAGTTTTAAGTTAGATGCCTCAGAGAACTTCAAGTTCTTCAGTCTATGGGTCAGAATTTTAGTTATTGGTATAATTTGGTATGTTGTAAAAATATGGTTATTAACAATAGTAAAGATATAAAGTTTCCCAGTGCAGTATGATCTGTTTCAATCTCCTCTCTGCCCCTCCTTCAAAACATGGAGGGTAGAGTGTGGACTACAGTGGAGACCACGCAGGGCTGGGAACAGAACAAGGAGGAGTCTTCGGCTGGTGACTTGGAGAAGTGCCACTTTGGCACCAGACTCTCCCTCCTAGCCAGAAGGTGAGACCTGGCTAAGTCGGTGCCCTGGCTTTAGTCACTAGGAGAAATGAAATGGGGCTGGATAGAAGGAGAGCAGAGAAAAACCAGAGTGCCATCATTAGAAATAAAAGACACATCGCATAAACTCAATGCCAGTGAATCAAAGAGGGAAAGTTTTTTACTAAACTGAAAGCTGCAACGTTCTAAATTCAACCATGTGTTTGTTGGATTTAAAGCAGTCAGTTTTGGGTTCAACAGTGAGAGAAAAAATGTCAAAATAGAAGGCGTCTGAGGAGTTTGAGGTTTTTGAACACAAGCTGCCCATTCTCCTTGCTTGGTGCTTGTAATAAATTTTTCTCTGCTTCAGAAAATGAAATTAAAAATAAGATGTATGAAATGATCAAAATATATCCTCAAACAATATGCACAAGAGTCACACAATGGGAAATTATTCAGCAGCACAAAATAATGAAATAATGCAAGTTGCAGCAACATGGAATGACCTAGAGATGATCACACTAAGTGAAGTAAGTCAGAGAAAGACAAATATATGATATCACTTATATGTGGAATCTAAAAAAAATGATACAAGTGAATTTATTTACAAAACAGAAACAGACTCACAGACTTAGAATACAAACCTATGGTTATCAAAGGGGAAAGGCAGGGGAGGGATAAATTAGGATTTTGTGACTAACATATACACACTACTTCACATAAATTGAAAACCAACAAGATCCTACTATATAGCACAGTCAAATATATTCAGTATTTTGTAATAATCTATAATGGGAAAGAATATTAAGAAGTGTGTGTATATGTGTATATGTGTATATGTGTATATACATATAACTGAATCACTTTACTGTATACCTGAAACTAACAAAATTGTAATCAAATATATTTCAATACATTATTTAAGAAGTAAAATAAAATATTAATCCCCCCCCAAAAAAGAGTCAACATCTAAAGCTTTTCCTCTCTCTAGAGGGGCTTCCCTGATAGCTCATTTTGTAAAGAATCTTCCTGCAATGCAGGAGACCCCAGTTCGATCCCTGAGTTGGAAAGATGCACCCGAGAAGGTAGGCTACCCATTCCAGTATTCTTGGGCTTCCCTGGTGGCTCAGCTGGTAAAGAATCCTCCTGCAATGCTGGAGAACTGGGTTTGATCCCTGGGTTGGGAACATCCCCTGGAGAAGAGGATCCAGTATTCTGGCCTGGAGAATTCCATGGACTGTATAGTCCATGGGGTCACAAAGAGTCAGACACAACTGAGCGACTTTCACTTCACTTCACTTCACTTCACTTCAGGGGACAGACAGTCCCCCTTGTTTTCCCCTGCTAAGATGCAGACACCTATTTGGTTATTGCACACGAAATGCATGAACGTGTTTTGTAGTCACACGAAGTATGAAAGCCTGTGACCTTCTCTCCATCACTGAACATGTTTAAGGATGCCCTTTACCATGAGAAGTACAAACAACCCACACCAGCTGAAATGACTTGACAACCACAAGATGAAGCCCAGCAGGGTACTGTGGGAAAGCAGTGATGACTCAATTCTCTGGGGACACTGATGAAATAGAGTCTTATAGGTATACAGACAGGCAAACATTGCATTGTGTGTGTGCTTAGTCGTGTCCAGGTCTTTGTGACCCTCTGGACTGTAGCCTGCCAGGATCCTCTGTCCACTGGATTTCCCAGGCAAGAATACTAGAGATAGCTCCCAAGTACTTCTCCTGGGGAATCTTCCCAACCCAGGTATCAAACCCACATCTCCTGTGTCTCCTACATTACAGGCAGATCCTTTTCCCACTGAGCCACAAAAAGTAATGCAAAAACCTTCATCCTTCCTCTAGCACTCTGAGTCCAAGCAAGGAAGAATCTTTTTCTTGTGATGTCTCCACATGCAGTCACTGCTGACCATATGTGGCAGGGATATTTATCTTGAATGTCCATGTTTAACCCTAACCCTAAGCAAACTAATACTAAGAATGCACCCCTCAAATTCATACCAAAAGTGAATCACTAGTTAGAACTCTATCATTCAGATGGCAAAAGGCTTCTGAAGTTTTGTTTTAATTCTTCAAGTCAGATGGAAGCTATAAACAGCACATAGACAAGCTCTTAATGTCTTAAGAGGAAGAAAGAAGCATGATGGTATTGCAGAACAAAAACCATTGTAGTGCAAAATGAAACTGTGACTTAAGTTTAAAATAAAATTATATAAGATCTTACTCATTGAGGCAAAAAAACACAATGTTGCAGTAAATATGTCTATTATCAGCTCAAAATAACTACTAATTGCTGTGTGGATAAGTAGCAGTGTGAGTAATTTGGAAACAAATTATTTTGACAGAAAGATGTTTCTACAACCCTCCATAGGAAATACTCTGACAGATAGACAGGTAAACAAAACACAAGTCTTGCTCTTAAAAGACAAAAAGGTTGGCATAGATTTAGAATTTCCTCTGGTGGCAGAGCCAAAGAGGAAAAAACATAACTAAAACCCAAGTTTCCTTCAAAGCACTCTGGCAACATTAAAGCAGAATAGATGCTAAGTGGCATTTAATAATATCTAATAGCCAATATTTTCTTGGGCTTTCCAGGTGGCTCAGATGGTAAAGAATCCACCTACAAGGCAAGAGACCTGGGTTCAAGTCCTGGTCCAGAAGATTCCCTGGAGAAGGGAGTATTTTCTTAAAAGATTAGTGGTTTCCAAAACCATAAGACAAGTATCAAAATTCATACACAGAAGAATGATCATCTTACTACTGGATGGGAACCATTTCCCTCTTACCAAAAATTTGGAGCATCCTAGACCGCAGATTTCCAAAGTATTCATTAATAATAAATTATAGTACACATCATATGTTATAGGAATAATACATGAAATGAGCCATAAAAAGCTTATGTCTGTGTCTGGCACACATGTGTTCAATAAATGTGAACTATAATAATTATTAAACTATTAGCTTAGACTTCTAAAAAGTCTCCAGTTTCGTTTCCTCTAGTTTGTATTTCATACCATTACGATAATTATTTCTAAAATGCTAAGCTGATCATGTGACTCATTCCGTCACCTAAAAGAATGTAAGGACTCCCTTCTCCATTGACAGAATAAAACCCAAGATTTCTTCTACCTGGAAAGTCTTTCCAACATCAACGTCTTTCCCTGGCGTATCTTATCACCTGATGACCATGGACGCCCCCTTCTTGGGTTCATTGAGTATAAGTTCTGCAGAAGGGCCATTCCTGACCTGGTCTCCTGTCCCTCAGCTAAGGTGGGAGGACTCTCTGCTGTGATAGTACAGAGCACACTTCTCTTAAACTACACATTACTGTGCATATCTGGCCTTTTTGCTTATTAGCTTTCTCTACCACAAGCCCCATGAGAGCAAACACTGTGTCTTATTCATCTCTGCATCTCTATCTTTTAGAACAGTGTCAGGCCCATAACTGAGACTCAATGCAATGTTTGCTACTAAAATCAATGAGAGCATAAGATCTCCTACAAAGTCCAAGCCATCAGCAGAAATAACAAAGCCCCACAGGATGAATGCCACCCAGAGATTAGGGATAATAAAACAAAGAGTAGAGCTCATTGAATCCAATTTCATAGAATGCCAGTAGCAGAGATGTGGGGGGACTTCCGAGAGCAACTGGAGCGCTTTATGGTTGAGGAACATCTGGCACATTTTACAAGTGAGGCAGTTGACAGGCTTGGATTATCCCATAGTTGCCTCTGAGACTGCACCCAGGACTCATCACTCTACTGGGTGAGATCTCATTCTCTGTAATGCTGCCTATATTAAACTGCTCCATTAGTTAGCTAGAGTTCTTCTTGTGAAAACTAGAAAAATGGGGCATGAAAGCACTTAGAAAAAAGCAAAATAATCTGCTTAATGAATAACCCTTATCTTTAAGTGTGTTCCCCAAACTCAAAATATGCTCCCAGGAATGCTGATTCTTTCTAAGACTTTGAGAAGAAAAAAGCATTCTACAATTAAATCAGTGGAAAATGCTGCCCACGCCACAGGCCTAAGGGAGATTAGATTCAGGGTTAAGGGTTCTGATAAACTCTGTAGTAAACTGTTTAAAAACTCATTCCAACCAGCCTCAGCCAGAGTCATTTAAACAGAGATCTCTCCTAGAGAAGAGAGATTGGTTTGTTAGTCATGCAACCAGCAAAATGTGTGGGGAAAAGCTACTAGACAGCCCCTCCTCCCTCATATGCAGATGTCACCATTAGAAGTGAGGTGCACGGCACAGATTGATGGAAGAGTCTCTTTGATACTGCACCCATTGTTTCCCTGGAGCCAAGTCTTCTCACAGTGGATTCTCCTTCCAGACCACATTAAGGAAAAGAAATAAGCCAATCTTTTTAAATAGCATTCTCCATACTAACGCAATAAAATAGACCCAAACACATAGTCTTGGACAAGAGATCCATTTCGCTCATTCATTTAACAAAAGTATCCACTTTTAAAAATCAGCAAAGAGAAAATCCTATACTTAAAAGTTTATGACGTCTTGTGTTCAAATCTTGAATCAACAATGAAAGAATTACCGAGAGTGCCTTCTATTTTCTGACCAAACTGTTATAAATATTTGAGGTTAACTTTTTTAGAGCAGGTGACTATGACCTCTGTGAATTGTGGAGGTTGAATTCTCTGGGTCTTACTTATTTACAAATGCAAGATAAGGCTAATGTTATTTAGCCTGTAATGGGCGGTGACAAAGAAGTAACATGCGTAAGACACTTAGTACACCGCCTGCTGCTGCTGCTACGTTGCTTCAGTCGTGTCCGACTCTGTGCGACCCCATGGACTGTAGTCTACCAGGCTCCTCCGACCATGAGATTTTCCAAGTAAGAGTACTGGAGTGGGTTGCCACTTCCTTCTCCAGAGGATCTTCCTGATCCAGGGATCAAACCTGGGTCTCTCATTAAAAAGCAACAGAGGTAAGTTGTCATTACTCCATTGTACAGATGAACTCGAATTATGAAACAATGCAATACTGGTGGCTATATAGTTCAATGGCAGTACAAGGGAATAGCAAGGTCTCAGGAAACACAGAGACCTTGCACCCCTGCTGTTTAATAAGCCCATGACCCTAGACAAGCTATTTAACCCTTCTATGTCTGGCTTTTAACAATAAAATGAAGATAAAATAAGTACCTGCCTCATAGAGTTGTCAGGTGAATTGAAATTATATGGCTGGTTTATAAAATAATAAAAGCTTAAATACATCTTAGTTTGAAAATTACTTTCACTAATTTGATTTTTATGACTAATTTTTATTAAGAGTTTCATGATGTAGCCATAACTTTGTAATCAATTTCATACATCCACATTTAAACTGTTAAGAATAAATTCTTGGAAATGAAACTAGTGTATCAAAAGGCATGCCCCCCCAACACACACACAAAATAAAAAATCACATATAAAAAGCCTTTGCCAAATCCCTCTTCAGGAAAGCAGTCTTACCAGAAGTGTACAAAAGGAGTCCATTTCCCACAGCTCTGCCAAAGCTAGGTATTACAGCTTTGTTTGAGGTCCTTTTTTTTTTTTTTAAACTTTTTATGTCTTTGAACACTTACAAGAAAAATAACATCTTCTCCCTTTGATTTCATTTTATATTCTTTGAATACTCAGGACAAGCATTTTTCACAATTATTACCCATCTACAGATCTTTGATTAATTTTCTCTCCATATGTTCTACTCAGTTTTTCTTTTGATCCACTAATCTTCATTTAGCTTACTTACTGAGCTCTTTATATCCTGGCTCACTTTCATTAAAATATGCTGTCAAAATAATTTTTTAAACACTGTGTACATTAATGAGGTCAAATCTCTCAAACTTGCCCTTTCCAATTTCTGCCTTCTGGGGGAGCCTTGTAAAGACCTTGTCGCTGGAGACTGGATATTAAGTCTACTGTATTTTATTCTGGCACTTGAGCGCATCTCCTTTTCTATATATTTAAATCTTCACTATATTTGGAAATAAGAAGGAGAGAATAAAGACTGAGGTTGGGAATCTTACTTTTTTTCTGAGTGTTTGGCCAGTTTACCCAAGACTCATTGTCAGATGATCCATTCTCGCCCCACTAATCTCAAAATCTGCCTTATCATCCACCGTGGGTGCACTTGGATCTGACTCAGTGCAGGAGACTGGATATCTCCAGAGGCAGAGATGGAGTACCCAACCTGATCGCTCTCTCCACTCTCCACCACTAGCTTTATTTCCTTGCCTTGAATATCAAGAGACTAGAAACAACAGCAGAGCCTCTCTTTCCCCCTACACTGGCAGGGTTGCAGGTGCAGCTGGTCCCCACAAGCCATAGGCAATTCAGGGCCATGTTTCATGTTAATGCTGCTGTCATCCCTCGCCCGCTCCTGCTAGAGGGCTTATGTGCAAGTCTAAGAGCGTCCAGCTCTTGGGACATACTCTCCCTTGGGACGAAACCAGCTGCAGCTTTTCTTAAACAAGGTCTGCAGCTCACTCTATCTAACAACTCTTCCTAGAAAGCTCTGGCACATGGGAGGCACTTATTCCTAGTTTCCAGCATAAGGGCCCACATATTTTTTCCTTAACATATCCTGATTATCATTTCAATGGAAACTGGGGAGTGGGTAGAATGGAACACCTGTGCTCAAGTACCCATCCTGCCAGAAAGCCAAATGGCTTTCTAATTAACACTTGATCCTGTCACTCTTGAATTCCAAGAACAACCCGTGCTTAGTAACATGCAGTAAACAACCCATACACATTACCTTTGATAGCTGCTAAGTATCCTCGGAGTTCTCGCTGAAGTCTGGTACCCTCTGCCTGAAAACACACAAACACAGAGATGCTCAACATCTTCTTTATATTTTGCATGCAAACATGTACAAAGCCATAAGCTTAAGAGTTATTTTTACCAGAAGCTCATTCTTGAAAGAAAATATACAGGTGAATTCAGACTAAACAAGGTATCCATCACTCTAGATATTTACAGAGATTTTATTCGGCTTAAGAGGGAAAGGAGAAGGCGAGTAAGACTTTGCTAAGAATAGAAACTGTGACCCACCATACAGCCTTCTATACATTCAAGAGCTAGCAAGTCTCTCAATTTTGACACATAGGTTACAATGGTAGGAAACTTACCACCACTGTTCACTGTTTAACATGGTAGCTACTAGGCCAAGGTTGTCAAGTGTTTACAATGTAGCTAGCCCGAACGAAGACATACTGTAAGTGTAAAATACTCACCAGGTTACAGAGATTTAGTACCAAAAACATACACACACACACATACACACACACATATATCATTAATATATTATAGGCTGTATATTAATATAATATTTTGGATATAATGCATTAAACTATATTATTAAGATTCATTGTAACTCTTTTCAGTTTTTCTTAAACTGAAGTATCATGCATGCTCAGTTGCTCAGTCATGTCCAACTCTTTGCAACCCATGGACTGTATAGCCCGCCAGCCTTCTCTGTCTGAGGAATTTTCCAGGCAAGAATATTTGAAGTGGGTTGCCACGCCCTTCTCCAGGGGATCTTCTCGACCCAGGGATCAAATGCGAGTTGGTTTATAATACTGTGTTAGTTGCAAGTGTACAGCATCTTTTCACTTTTTAAAATATGGCCACTAGAAAATTTTAAATTATGAATGTGGTATGTGTTATATTCCTACTGGATATCACCAAAGTAGAGAAATTGTTAAATTGTAAATTTTGGCCTAGGAATACTTGTTTTGGTTTGGAAAGCATTTAGAAACTCACAGACTCTGAGACTAGAATTAGATTTTGGTCTGGAGCTACCCAAGGAAATGTTAATGGTAGTGTGGGGAAGTGAGGCAGGGAGGGGAAGAGAGGTAACTCAAGGTGCACTAACAAGCAAGTTTCCACAGTTGGCAACCCTGCCTTAATTCAACTGGGGAACTCTAGGAGACAGACTCAAACACCTTCCAGACATCCTCACCAAGGGGCAAGAGAGTTGGGGCATTTAATATCATCTCCTGTTGGACATTGGCTAATGGCTGCTGCTTAAAATGAAAGTGAAAGTCGCTCAGTCATGTCCGACCCTTGTGACCCCATGGAATAGTCCATGGAATTCTCCAGGCCAGATACTGGAGTTGGGAGCCTATCCCTTCTCCAGCGGATCTTGCCGACCCAGGAATCGAACCAGGGTCTCCTGCACTGCAGGCAGATTCTTTACCAGCTGAGCTAGCAAGGAAGCCTGAACCCTGCTTCTGGGGAACATGAATTCCCCATTACATCCACACAGGGCCAGACAGGTCTCTAGGAACCATAGTAAGACCTCAGTCAAAGAGTTCTGCTGTTGGCAACTGCAAGTCAATCTAGTGGGCTCAGAAAAGGTAGATACTAAAGGCATATAGCTGGGCACCAACAGTGCTGTCTACGACACTGCAAGGAAACACATCAAAAAAAATGTATTTTAACTGCACAGTCATTGAACAGAAGTACACAGAACTAGCATATAGAATGACTCCACCTTGAAAATTAATATGATCACAACTATTTTACAACTCTAACTTGATAGTTAATAATATACCCACTAATATAGTAACTATAATGGTCATATACATTTCAACAAGCATTTGTTAGAATTTACCAAAAACGAATCCCTTAGAAGAAATGAAGTAGCCCTCATCATCAACAAAACAGTCTGAAATGCAGTACTTGGGTACAATCTCAAAAATGACAGAATGATCTCTATTCATTTCCAAAGCAAACCATTCAGTATCACAGTAGTCCAAGTCTATGCTTCAACCACTAATGCCAAAGAAGTTGAAGCTGAATGATTCTATGAAGACCTATAAGACTTTCTAGGAGAAGGCAATGGCAACCCACTCCAGTACTCTCACCTGGAAAGTCCTATGGACAGAAGAACCTGGTAGGCTGCAGTCCATGGGGTCGCTAAGAGTCAGACATGACTGAGCGACTTCACTTTCACTTTTCCTTTCACACACTGGAGAAGGGAATGGCAACCCACTCCAGTGTTCTTGTCTGGAGAATCCCAGGGACAGGGGAGCCTGGTGGGCTGCCGTCTATGGGGTTGCACAGAGTCGGACATGACTGAAGCAACTTAGCAGCAGCAGCAGCACAAGACCTTCTAGAACTAACACCCAAAAAAGATGTCCTTTTCATCTTTTTTGGAATGGACTGGAATGGAAAAGTAGGAAGTCAAGAGATACCTGGAGTAACAGGCAAGTTTGGCCTTGGAGTACAAAATGAAGCAGGGCAAAGCTAACGGCATTATCCAAGAGAACAGACTGGTCATACTAAACACCCTCTTCCAACAACACAAGAGACAACTCTACACATGGATATCACCAGATGGTCAACAACGAAATCAGATTGATTATATTCTTTGCAGCTGAAGAAGGAGAAGCTCTATATAGTCAGCAAAAACAAGACTGGGGGCTGACTATGGCTCAGATCATGAACTCCTTATTGCAAAATTCAGACTTAAATTGAAGAAAGTAGGGAAAATCACAAGGCCATTAAGGTATGACCTAAAACAAATCCCTTGTGATTATACAGTGGAAATGACAAATAGATTCAAGGGATTAGATCTGATAGACAGAGTGCCTGATGAACTATGGATAGAGGCTCATGACATTGTACAGGAGGCAGTGATCAAGACATTTCCAGGAGAAAGAAATGCAAAAAGGCAAAATAGTTGTCTGAGGAGGCCTTACAAATAGCTGAGAGAAGGAGAGAAGCTAAAGGCAAAGGAGAAAAGGAAAGATATACCTATCTGACTGCAGAGTTCCAAAGAATAGCAAGGAGAGATAAGAAAGCCTTCCTCAGAGATCAATGCAAAGAAATAGAGGAAAACAATAGAATTGGAAAGACTAGAGATCTCTTCAAGAAAATTAGAGATACCAAGAGAACATTTCATGCAAAGATGGGCACAATAAAGGACAGAAACAGTATGGACCTAACAGTAGCAGAAGATATTAAGATAGGGGTGGCAAGAATACACAGAACTAAACAAAAAGATCTTCATGACCCACATAATCATGAAGGTGTGATCACTCGCCGAGAGCCAGACATCCTGGAATGTGAAGTCAAGTGGGCCTTAGGAAGCATCACTACGAACAAAGCTAGTGGAGGTGATGAAATTCCAGTTGAGTTATTTCAAATCCTGAAAGATGATGCTGTGAAAGTGCTGCACTCAATATGCCAGCAAATTTGGAAAACTCAGCAGTGGCCACAGGACTGGAAAAGGTCAGTTTCATCACAATCCCAAAGAAAGGCAATGCCAAAGAATGCTCACACTACCACACAATTACACTCATCTCACATGCCAGCAAAGTGATGCTCAAAATTCTCCAAGCAAGGCTTCAACAGAACATGAACCAAGAACTTTCAAATGTTCAAGCTGGATTAAAAAAAGGCAGAGGAACCAGAGATCAAATTGCTAACATCTGTTGGATCATCAAAAAAGCAAGAGTTCCAAAAAAACATCTATTTCTTCTTTATTGACTATGCCAAAGCCTTTGACTGTGTGGATCACAACAAACTGTGGAAAATTCTTGGAGAGATGAGAATACCATCCTCTTGAGAAATACCTGCCTCTTGAGAAATCTGTATGCAGGTCAGGAAGCAACAGTTAGAACTGGACACGGAACAGCAGACTGGTTCCAAATCAGGAAAGGAGTACATCAAGGCTCCATATTGTCACCCTGCTTATTTGACTTATATGCAAAATGCCGGGCTGGATGAAGCATAAGCTGGAATCAAGATTGCTGGGAGAAATAACCTTAGATATGCAGGTGACATCAGCCTTATGGCAGAAAGCGAGGAGGAACTAAAGAGTCTCTTGATGAAAGTGAAAGAAAAGTGAAAAATCTTGCTTGAAACTCAACATTCAGAAATTAAGATCATAGCATCTGGTCCCATCATTTCATGGCAAATAGATGGGAAAACAGTGGAAATAGTAACAGACTATTTTCTTGGGCTCTGCAAATGCTGACTGCAGCCATGAAATTAAAAGACACTTGCTCCTTGGGAGAAAAGCTATGACCAACCTAGATAGCGTATTAAAAAGCAGAGACATTATTTTGTCAACAAAGGTCCGTCTAGTCAAGGCTATGGTTTTTCCAGTGGTCATGTATGGATGTGAGAGTTAGGCCATAAAGAAACTGAGCACCAAAAAATTAATGCATTTGAACTGTGGTGTTGGAGAAGACTCTTGAGAGTCTCTTGGACTGCAAGGAGATCCAACCAGTCCATCCTAAAGGAAATCAGTCCTGAATATTCATTGGAAGGACTGATGCTGAAGCTGAGGCTCCACTACTTTGGCCAGCTGATCTGAAGAACCAACTCTTTAGAAAAGACCCTAATGCTGGGAAGGATTAAAGGCAGGAGGAGAAGGGGCTGACAGAGGATGAGATGGTTGGATGGTATTATCAACACCAGGATATACATGTGAACAAGCTCCAGGAGTTGGTGATGGACAGGGAAGCCTGGAGTGATGCAGTCCATGGGGTCGCAGAGTCAGATAGGACTGAACGACTGAACTGAACTGAACCAAAAAAAGGAAGGGGATGAAGAGGAAAAAAACTACTTCCTTCAGTAAATTACAATCTCCTAGAGGAACTAAAATATCTACAGGAAAAATTGCATCTCAAAGCAGATTATATTAACTCTGAAGAGTCATCCAGAGTGTTTGGGAGTATAAAGGAAAGATAAAATGCCCAGTGCACTTAAAAACAGATAGTGATTAATACAAATAAACTCTGTAAAAAAGTGTTTAAGACCATACTGGACTCCAAAATAAATTCTGAAAGAGAATATTTTCCTAGATATTATAATGCAGGTATAGTGACATTATTTCTCTAAAATCTATGTAAAACTCTGGTGAAGTTTTCTTATCCTGCCTTAATCTCAAACTATTTTTGCAACTCTGTAAATCCAGGTATTACTAGATGAAAGCTTAATGTTAAGTCATTTGTTAGTACATATAAACTTCAATGCGAATGTGCTATTCAGAATGGCAGCACAGAAATCATCAGAGTTCTAAACAACTGACTCCCTTTCTTGTGCCTCAATATGGCTGAATATGAAAACTCTAGGTTTCCTTTGTCTTTCCGAGCCATTCAGAAATACAGTGTGAAAGCAAACTGCCACAAGCTAGATGGTTGGATGGCATCACCCACTCAATGGACATGAGTTTGAGCAAGCTCTGGGAGTTGGTGAAGGACAGGGAAGCCTGGCAGTCCATGGGGTCACAAAGAGTCAGACACGACTGAGAAACTGGACAACAACAGTGGCTTTCCAAAACATCCAAGTGTAGTGTAAAACTGTAGACAAATGATAAGGAGAATGAAGGAGAATGTTAATGATAAACACTTGGGTAAAGGTAGAAGATAAGAAGGATCCAGAGAAGAAGCAGGTAGAGTCAAGCCAAGGTCCCCAACATGAAGAGAACCTGAGGAAAAAAGAAGGAAGTCTTTTCCAGGTGACTATTGATTTTTTAACAGGTCCTGTGTAACATTCTAAGTATATAAAATACTGAAAAGATATTTGGGGGGAGATTTTATTATTGTCACATCTACGCTGCACCTCACTACCAGATCTGCCTGGGGGAGGATTATAGTTCCTGCCCCATCAACAATAAGCTTGGCTATGGGACTTGACTTGGTTAATGAAATGTGAGTGAAAGTGCCATGTGTTCCTTCTGAGCAGAAGGTATAAGAGCTATCGCATACTCTTACCATGCCTTTTCCCTTCTAGTATGAGCCGCATGATGTTCCAGACTGGGTTTGCTTCTCCAGCCTGGGTCTCAGAGTGAAGGGAAGATGAACACATCTGTGTACATTTTCATGAGTGAGAAACCAACCTGCTCTTAAAAGCCAATGAGGTATTGCCACCACGGCATGACCTACCGTAAAGAGCCTGATACAATGGTTCACCGTCAAGAGCAGAAATGCAGAAAGGCAGAGGAGGTTGAAATCTAACAATAACAACAATAAAAAGCCAGTGGAGTTGCTGAGCAGAAAAGCATTAAAGGTATTTACAGAAACACTTCAGAAAGGAACTCAAATTGAAAAGATGATGGACAAAGTGCACAGTTTAGCAAATGGAGTTTGAGAGGCAGTCATGTAATTGATAGAGGTAGCACAGTACTGAGAGAAGACAGCAAGGCCAGGATCATTTGCCCAACAGATGGCAGATTATTTAGTGAAAAATAATATGTGAACTCAGATGTGATTTACTCAGGTAGATCTGGAACCAGGCTGATCTAAAGCCTACGTCCTAAAAGGGGCAATTAGGAAGGTATGACACCCCTAATGCCACATTTTTCAAAATAAGTAAGGGTATAGAGTTTGGAGGTACTTAATGGTTTGTCTAGGGCACTTATAGCCACACCTAAAACATATGTGTGGAACATCCATTTATTGAGGTTGAATGAAGCTAATGGATAAATCATTATTTTGCCACCACTAAGCCACCTTGCTATGATGTAGAATGAAAAACTGCACAGAGATGAAACAGAACTTCACAGATGTCTCCTGTCTTCAGACATCTGCTTTAGGGCTCTGTTCTACTGCTGTTCTGCTCCTTCCCTAGAAGAATGCAAGAAGTACTTAGCTAAGGCAGGCCTCACGTCTCACCCAGAAGGATGCTCTCCCTGCAGGAAGTAATACAAAGCCAACCAGAGTAATAAATGGTTCTGAGTTACCACAACTGCCTAGAGTACCTGGAAACAATAAAAGAACAGTGTGGAAGGGCATTCTTTTCCCAAATATTTAAGGAATAAAGCATGTCAAATTAAGTCCACAATTAAGTCTCTGCCTTTTCTTTGAGCACTAGAAAGACAATGAAATATTCAGGTTCTAATCTATACACTGAATTCATCTAGCCCAAGGAGGTCAATAAAAATTTTTTTAATAAATTAAGAATCCCCAGAGAAATGTTAAATATTGTGAGTGGAAGAAAGTTCAAACTGTATAATAATGGCTTAACTAGATGAGTTCCATTTAACTAGATAAACTGGAAGCTAATTTAAATAACTTTATTCTTTTCCAATTATTAACATTCCTAATTTTCCCCATGAGTATTAAGGTTCATAAAGCATTTGGTAATAACCATACTGAATTTCATATAAAGTTCTGCCTGAGTCGAAAAAGTAAAAGTCTCTGGAGAGAAATTTTTCACCTACAATATGTCACAGCGTAGTTCTTTTGCACAAAACCTATTGCATAATAAAATTTATGCATCATTATTCTATCTGAACCACAAGTAAGGTTTAAATGAGAAATAAATTCTTATCGCACTGCTCAGATTTCACTGAATCTAAAGTTCATTCCACATTCCTCTGAAAATTTCCATTGCCGTAATTCATCCTTGGATTATGTACTGTGCATGTTTATGTGTACCGAAAAGAGATTCAAAATTCCACAACCTTGAGAATTTTTCCTGCTATTTCTTAATACTGTTATCAACAGGACAAGATAAAATTATTATTCTAACTCTTGGTCACACTCTTCTCAGGGTTTATGGGCAAGTGAATCTTATTATAATTAAGTTGTCTGCATTGCCTACTAATACTCCTATTTGGAAAAGATCCTAGAAGGATTCACCACCCACCTGGCATATAGTATAATAACATGGCCTTGGTGTTACTCAGAGGTTCTTCATTTTTTCAAATGAATCATTTATCAGTGTCAGGAGCAGCTGTCTCTCAAGCCCAGAAGGTCCCTCAGGCCTCACTTTCTTCCCACACAGCCTGAGGGAGTGACTTGTTTCTCCCTCCTCATTAAAGCTACTTCCACCCACTCCCTCCCTTGGGTGTCACACCCTCAAAGGGCTGGGGAGAAGAAAGCTGTCTCCCCAGTCTTCTATTTCCTGGCTGTCCTGGAAAACAACCCAGGGTCATTTTGGGTTTCATCATGAAGCCACCAAGAATTAATAGGCAAGCAAAAGTATTCATGGTTTTAAAAGCTTACAAAGGTCTGAGAATCATTGCTTCTTTAAAAAAAAAAATCCCTTTTTTTCTCTTGCTAAGTGGTTTCTTGAAGCTGTTGCTTTCTTCCCCTGGTCCTGTGAGCACCTCTCCTGGTAATCTGCCTCTAAGGATTAGACAGAAGAATAAAATCTAATTAAATAGCTGGAGAAAGAATGCAGCAGGCACACCTCCATGGAAGGTTTCAGATATCTCTGTTACCCAATACAAAGAAATTACATTCCATATCTAATTAAATGTGTTTCCAAGTTGTTTTACATCAGATTGGTCCTCAGAAACACCAGTTTCTTAATTATTTGTTTATATGTCTTCAGGGGAGGGGAGGGCAGAGAAGGGTGTCCAGACCCAGACAGGCTGGGCTCTTGGGTAGTTCTCACATAAGTCTCTCTTCAGCACCTCGGACAGGTCCCAGACTCAGCTGTTCTTAAACTTTCAAGAGTTAATCTATGCAATGTCAAAGGACCAGCTGTAAAGGCCACCACGTCAAAGTTTCCTATTGCACTTTGGTAAGCGCAATGAAGTGTTACAGACAGATTTCCTACAAGCTGAGTCAGGTTCCTGGTAAGGAAAGCTACCACAGACTGACACACAAAGATAGTGTCTCTAAGTCCTACAACTATGGCAAACTGTCTCTGGGCATTGGACTTAAAAACAGGACTGCATTAAGCCATGATGAGTAACACTGGAAGATTAATGTCATCTCTTTTATTGCTTAGGTACATTAAATTCCAGAGCACTAAAAAAAGATATTATATATACTTATGCCTAGGACTTCAGGAGCCAATACAGAGGTAAAATTTTGTCAGCTCACTTTTGACCCAGTTACTTTTGCCTGAAAGAAAGAAGACAAACAGATATTAATTTTACCAGATGTATATACAATTCATAGAATGAATTAACTAAACTCATGGCAACAGTGTCTATAAACTCAGGGACACCATGCCCCATACTATAATACCATGTGCATGACACCTTTGTTCAAGGAATATATACCACTGTGTCCCTGAGTGTACTTGCAAAACCAAATCCAGTGCATTTTATTTGCAAGATTATACAGATGTAGCTAAACATCTTAAGGCAACAAGTATGTAATACCTATTAAACAAGCAATGTTTTGTTGGATTGACTTGTTAAAATATGGTAAATGTAATACTGATTTATATTTAGATGTAGCTTTTGTTTTAAAAATAGAAAAAAAAGCAAGCAGCATCCACAAGACAGAAAATTTTTTATTAACTATCCTCTTTAAGAAATGGTGAGTTGATGATTAAAAAGGAATCCAAGTGGAAGGAAGTCCAAGTCCAAGCACAAACAGATGTATAAAACTTGGATCTGAAGAAATATAACTTCAAAAATTGTGATTTCACAACAGTAAGTCCTGTCTGTTCACCTGTGATCATGAACCTATAGAAGTTCCTAGAGTTACATTATTATTTTTGGCCTTTACTGACATTATTTTTTTTCCTGAAAAGGTTAAGTAACACATCAAAATTAAAACTGGCTCAATTTCTCAGAGTTCAGACAGATTAATTCAGTCTTAAAAGTAATGTGAGTACATTTTGTGATCATTTTTGAAGCTGAGAAGATAATTAGATTATCAAGGAGATAAGATTTAATGGAGTTATAATCAGCAACTTGATGAACAGATAACTAATAATGTCTGAATCCACTTATGATCAAAGACCACATTAGGCTGCTCAACACTCCAGGCACTCCTGGTTTACTAAGAAATAATGCTCTATTCTGACAAGTTCAGGTTCTGGTTCAGTTGGAAGATGAGAGTTTTTCAAAGGTAAAAGCAGCAGGATCTCAGGAACATATATTTTTTGCTTCCTTGCTTTGAGCTCTTTGTAGTTATAGGAGCTCTCATTAAGAAACTAGCATTGATTTCATAAACCGATTTCTTTATTTTTAAAGATTTCTTTTGTAAATCTTCATGCAAAAGATACAAGATAGACAGGAGACTGGAGTGCATTTTGAAATCACATTTCTGGGCTGATGGCAGTAGGGAGTGGTACAGAGAAGGAAGAGAGATATCAAAGAGGACATCTCAGCTTCCACAGTTTTATCCAAGATTCATGGCCCAATTTCCAGCTATCCTTGTCAGCAATCCCAACAGCACCTATGATCTGAAAACCAAATCAAATATCTTTTGCCTTTCCACAAAGTAAAATTATAAAACTAGCTAGTAATTACACATACCATTTTCCATGTATTTCCCTTAAGCCAACTAACTTGAGTTTATACAGATCTCTACTCTGAGCTTTTGGATCAGAGCTACTCTATTGTGTGTTCAGGAGATAGACTGCCTAGTTAGAACTGTTAAACTCACCACAGCAGGCAGGCCAGATATTGACATAGTTATATATTATTTTTCTAAACATGTACCCACAGGTTATGATCAATCAAATAACAGAGAAACTCCCTCAAAACTTGTTATTAAGAAGAAACATTTTAAATTTTGTAAAATATTCACATACTAAGATGGTTTTCAGTATTACGGAATTCTCACAGAAACTTAGGGTTAACCAGAAAAAGCAGTAAACTTTATTTCCAGAGAGGCAGACATATATGAATTCTCTTAAAATATACTGTGAAATTATTGATTGCAAACTTTAATAGAAACCAAGTATAAATGCAAGCAACAAGACTCAACAACTCACTCAGGAGTTGCTTTGGAAGAAATTAATGGTATCAATTAATGAATTGATAAGCTAAGTCACTTCAACTGTGTCTGACTCTTTGCAACCCCACGGACGGTAGCCCACCAGGCTCCTCTGTCCATGGGATTCTCCAGGCAAGAATACTGGAATGCGTTGCCATTTCCTTCTCCAGGGGATCTTCCTGACCCAGGGATCACACCCATGTTCCTTACATCTCCCACATTGGCAGGTAGGTTCTTTGTCACTGGTGCCACCTTGAAATATATTAATGCCTCTGGTCAAAATATTATCTAGTCACAGAAGAGTGAGCTTGCTCTAAAACACAACACATGAAAAAAATAACTATAAATTGGAGAATGTAACTGGGATTCAAGGACTGAATAACATTCTGCATAATTATAGTGACTTACTACATTGTGACTAAAAGTAAATAAAGCTCTTAGAAGATGGAAAATACTGTACATACCAGCTGATAATTATGGAGTAGCATGGAACTAGAGCAGCTTCAAAATCCAGGGAGGGGACCAGAGCCTTTCTCTAGTCTTGATAACTCAGGTTAGAATCAAGTCCAGGCAATGTGAGACACTCTCCAAAGGCTATTTGCTGCCAAAAATTAGGATCAAAGAGATGAAGTAGATGACAATGAAGGGAGGCTTTGATATTGAATGAGGGAGGAGGCATGGAAAATCTAAGGCAAAAGGTGTATAGAGCGATATGTGTGACAAGGAGGGATATAATGACCAAGTACCTAGCAGGTGCTAGAGAACATAGAAGATTTCTTTAATGACTGCAACAGGCTGCTTTCCTTTAAACATTTTGTAACCTGATAAGGATATAGATGCACACTTAAAATAACTCATATTAAAAAATGGAACAAGAGCTATTGGATAAGCTACCAAAAAAATGTACTCTGGAGGACACAGAGAAAGAGAGAGCCTGGCTGAGGAGACTGTACAGACATTAGGTAAGAAATATCTTGTAAGCTGACCTTAAGCAAAGGTGGGACTTGAACATATGGAGATGGCAGGGCAGGCAAAGATAGTTCAATCATAACAAAGCATCTGCAGTGGAGAAAGTGGAAGAACAGCTTGGAAGCTAGCAGGCAGGCCCTAAATAACACCATCAGACATAGGAACAACCAATTATTCCTTTTTATATCATGGTTACCTGTGTTACAAAGAAATAGTTCTAGGATATCTGCTCAAGAAAATCGAAGAATTTTTCAGAATGTAAATGTGGTTTGCCATAAAAATTTTATCCATTAACACACTGTAGGAGTACAGTTCATATTGACTCTTTTTTTCAAACTTCTTTTCTGTAATTTTTAATTATTTATGGACATATGTCCTAAAAAGTGTCATGAAACTGCTTACAAATATTCACACACTATTCAACACTTCTTCCATTCCAGAAACTAAAATGTGCTCTAGGAGCATGCTCCAAATGATCATTTCTGCTACCAGTTCAGCTTCAAGTTAGACAAATGTTTTAAAGTTTATGTGCAAAGCACTAAATTCTGTGCAGAGAAAAAGATGAAAGTAGCCACATAGGACCCCTAGGCAGAGGAGAGATCAGTATGAAGACATGACTCCAGCTTCCAGACAATGGATTATCCTAATAATGAGAATCGCTGGCTGTGGATCCTCCAAACTGGAGAGATTTCAATGTCCCAATATCTCTCCCCTTCCTCATCTGTGTTACACCAAATAGGCCGTCACCTGGTGGTGGGCATGGAGAGCTACACGGAATTTCAGTGGGGACTGAGAAGCCGTGGAGATGGGAGCAGAAGTGAGATTCCTTTCCCCTCTGTATGAGAAGGTCTAATTTCAGATTGTGCCTCCATTAGGGCTCCCACATCTGTACTCGCTGAAACGTGATCAAAGCTGGTTATCTGGGCCCAAGGTTATTATTTTGTTGTAAACTGCACATCGGCCACAAGCATGGTATCTTAGTGGGCAAGTTTACGAACAGGAAGAAGAGAACCCAAAGACCTTTCTTTTACTTGGGGACCTACTCTGGATTCCTTAACACAGCCGTTAGTGGGCACTCCAGTGAACCGACAAGAAAGCACTCGATGCTCACAGCAGTCATTTCTGCTACTTGTCAGCAGTGCTGGTAAGAAAGGAAACAAAATAAACCCTCTGGGAAGGAAAGGGTAAAGTCACATCTCATTCTTCCTGCTAGATATTTCTAATCCTTGCTTTCCTTACTACTTGTCCATGGAAACCCCTGAGTTCTCAGGGGGTGGGAGTGATTCACTTGATTCCCACTTGCTGGACCCTCCTCTCCCTTCCTCCCTGTCCTAACTGAGCTGTTCATAAAATCTAGACCACAAAATCCATGACAACGTGGAGCACAGAGGACAATGAGAGCATATGCATAGACCCTTCAACCAGGCTTCTGGGCTAACACAAATAAAATAACTTTTAGGAAAATAAGTCTGGCATTAAAAAGAGAATTGGGAGTTAGAATAAGATAAAAGCTAAGCCTCAAGCTCAAGCTCAAACACAGACCCATTTCCACCATGAATGAGCAGAGAATTACTGCAGGGAATTATATGAATTACTATAAGGACTTTTATGATTTTCTTCAAGAGTATTTAAAAGCAAGCCCAAAATGTTTGAATACTTTCTAGAACATTTTTGTAGTCTACTGGTGATGTAATACTAATTGAGCACAGTCAGATGACTATAATATAATGCACCAATCCAAAAAAAAGTTCACTTTATACTATACATAATATATTTTTGGATTTGAAGTATATATACACAGAAAAAAATAAATCTAGATGTCCTAGGTCAATGTCCTCAGTGAATGCAGCTGTAAGATAATGCCTTTGGGGACTTCCCTGGCAGTCCACTGGTTAAGACTTTGCTTTTCAACACAGTGGGCGTGGGTTTAATCCCTGGTCTGGGAGTTAAAATCCCACCTTCTCATGGCCAAAAACCCCAAACATAAAACAGAAACAATATTGTAAACAAATTCAATAAAAACTTCAAAAATGGTCCACATCAAAAAAATGTTTAAATATAATGCTTTCTGCCTTTAGAATAATGATTCGTGTTAATACTAAAAATAGTAGGCTTTGCAGAGGTCACCACAATCTTGATAGATCCTTCATCCTTGGTTAATATTTCTACACAAGGACTATGCCTTTTTTCAGCATATGCAGTGGATGGGAAGTGGTCACCAATATGTACTGGGGATTAAAGGGATTTTTCCCTCTAGAGTATTAATAAATTCAGTCTTCAGCTATTCTTCCCAAACTTTAATATATTTCAATAGAAGATTAATAAACCTGTCTCCTCAAATTCCTCCCACTCCCTCCTTTTTTCCTTTTCTCCCTCTATCTACCAACAAGGTTAAGGTTCCCTCCCTCCTTGTGGCATGAAAATGACTATAATTTACTCTTTCTGATTAAAACAAAAAATATCAAAATGAGCATCAACAAATGCAAGATGGTTTTGATGCAAGAGTATTTCCAAAGGGAACCAAGTAGGGTCAGGAGTCTCCCTGAGAAATACTATTCCTACATTTCCATTCTGCTCATTTTATTCTTATAAGGTAGAATTGCTTGTTCAAGTTTCCCTAAATGTTGAAGGTTTACCTATATCCTGAAATCTGCTAATGATCTTGCCAGAACTTAGGTGCTGTTCTTCAAGAATGACAGTGTACTTACTATTGGCTCCACAATATTTGATAATGTATAAAGTGACAGGAATAGATGGCAGAGCAGTATTAAACTGATAAAAGTTGATGACTCAGCCAACTGCACTTTTCTCTAATACCTTAGACAAAAAAACAGTTCTCACCTTGTTCTGTCAACAAAGTCCAAAAAGAACTAAAAATTCACCAGAACTGGAAAATGCAAAGTACTACCTTACCTGAATGCATTCCTGAGCTTCATGCTTCCCAAGGTCAGCCTTCTGGGGTGCTAAAATATCCTACTATAATGAAAGGGATAGAGAAAAAAAATCTAACAGCAGAGAACTAATTAGCTCCACAGGACACACTAGATAGGAAGACCAAGCTTCAAAGGAAAGAGTGTAATCCTCAAGTAGGAAAAACTATAAACATGAGTCACTTCTTCTATCCAAACCAGTCCCTTCAAGCAGACACTGGGGACCTCCCTGCAAAGTAACAAGGGCACTGATTGACAAGTTTATATATGAGAAGTTGCTGCCATCCAGGTCAATACTCTGCACGAGCGCTATCTTAGTGCATGAGAAGTGTAAGAGAACTCACCAAATGAGGACATAAGGGAACGTGGAGAATCTGTTCTCCTGGAGGAGACTTGGGGGGTGGGGGGGTGCCTTCTTCTCTGGGCCAACATCCAACATTTCTCTAAGAATTCTCTCTTCTACCTTCATAAATCCAAAGTTCTCTATAATATTTAGTGATTTGGATAAGAACTAGTTTTCTATTACTGCTTTCTTCTCTAACTCCCCTCTCTCTTTCCACATTTTCAGATAGAATGAGATCACTGTCATTCATATTAAATTGAGTTCCTATCTGTCCAACCTTTAGTCTTAGAATGAAATTGGAGACACTCAGGAATGTGCTTTGGTGGAGACTAGTCTACCTGGTTCTACCTGCTGGATTTTATATCGCCTGTGAGTGAGGAAAAGAAACAGCCTCTCCAGTTAGAATGCAGTTAAAAACTCTGATACACAAATGGAAAAAAAGAAACCTCCAGGGTCAAGGATCTGAAAACAGAAGCAAAGGGAGTGACATAAAACCTGTGCCGATTTTCCATTGCTAAGTTGTCATCACTGACGCCATGCACACTTATCTCTGAAGCCACAATTTCATTTGTAGACACTGGTGGCTAGAACAAAAGCAGAGAAATAAACCCATGTCCTTACATTGTCCTCAAGTCCAAACCCCATTTTCCAAAGTTGGTTGTTACAGCCCACCTCTAAATTGAATTTTCTAACCTGAGAGGGCCCTGCTTCTTTTTCCCTGACTCTAATGCATGCTCTCTGCAGGTGATATGCTAGCCACGTATCAAGCCCTAGTGATATAAACAAACAATTTTCAAAACAGCTTATTTATTCATGTGTCTGTTAAACACTGGAGAAGAAAATGGTAACCCAGGCCAGTATTCTTGCCTGGGAAATCCCATGAACAGAGGAACCTGGCAGGGTACAGTCCATGGGGTGGCAAAGAGTCGAACATGACCGAGCAACCAAGTGCTGCTACTACTGTTAAACACGTAGCACCCTAAGAAAGGAACAAATTTCACAAACTGCGTTTTTCAACCTTTTTTCATTATCGCCGCCCTTGGGGAAATGTTTTGGGCATATTTTTCCTAATAATACCCCTTCATAAAATCTTGATACCATAGATATACTGTCAGTATTTATGTGACATATTCTCATAAAAAGAGCACAATATTTTTCATCCAATAAGAATCAGTCTTCTCCCTCTTAAGGATGTGTTATCTCTATTGAGAATTCGTGATCTTGATGCATGCAGCAACTGAAGTAATTATGCCAGAAATGTTTAACTACTGATAATATTTAGTGGAATATAAATCACTAAAAAGATCGCCTTTCCTTGAGATCAGTAATCTGTATTGAAGAGCTCCAGGAAAGCAAAGTCTCTATCTCTTGAGATTCTAAAACACAAATCTTCTTCCTGCAGTGCCCACTACCTCTTTGCCTTACACAGAAAAAGTCTACAAAATTAACCAGCATCTCCTTCAAGTTAATACCAAGCCCAGTTGAATGAGTTCTTTCTTCAACATCAAAGCATTTCATTTATGCACTAAAACACAAAGTTAACCCATTTCCCACTCCAGAAACTAGATAAATGTACTTGCCTCTTGCCGTTTGAAGTTCTGGACATATTCTTCAAACTGTTCATCTTTTGTCTCATCAGCTTTCCCAAGCTTCTGAAGGACCTAGTTCGTGAACAAAACAAAATGGCTCTATTTACTAATGTTTTCAACAATCTGTGGAAGAAGGCTATTGCTTCACTCCTCTGAGGAGATTTCCCTCTTAGCACTGCTAGATTTTCTATTCTGGAAGCAGCATGGCTCAGGGCCTTTGAAGTTGGACAGACTTGGATTTTAAGCACAGTTCTACCACTCAAAGGCTGAATGACCTTGAGGAAGAGTCATGCTATAGTGAAATATTTATTTATTCACATATCTTTTCTCCAGTAGGTTGTACATGTCTTAAAGACAAAAACTGGGCCTTGTCTTTTTGTCCAAAGTATCTGGCACAATGCTTGATGCATAATAGTTGCTCAATTTTTTGTTAAACAAGGAACCAAAGTTATTTGAGGAAAGTATTAGCCAATTTCATAGGGATGGTTTTAGAATTACTGGAGCCCAGTACATGGTAAGTTCTCCGCCACCATCTCCTGATAGACCCTTCAATTCAATAACTGCTCAAAGAAGGCCCTGGGAGCACAAGGCCCATATGAAGCACTGGTCATCCAGAAGCATATAAATGAATAAAACAAGGCCCCAGGACTTAATCTTAAGAAACTTATTATCTAATGAAGTAGACAAGGCAAGTTTACAAATAAATAAAGACAATGTGTAATAAGCAACATGAAGGGGTTACAAGATGTTAGAAGCAATATCCCTTCAGGGAATGGTGGTGGAGATTATTCAAAATGTGCTGGAATCAAAAAAAAAAAAAAAAACCAAAATGTGCTGGAATCCAGCAATTCCACTCTTGGGCATATATCTTGACAAAACTGTAATTCAAAGAGATATATGCACCCCAATGTTCATTGCAGCTCTGTTTACAATAGCCAAGAGATTGTAGCAACTTAAATATACATCGACACATGAATGGATAAAGGAGATGTGGTTCATATATACAATGAAATGCTACTCAGCAATAAAAGAGTGAAGAAATGCCATTTGCAGCAACATGGATGGACCTAGAGAGTATCATACTAAGTGAAATAAAAGAAAGCAAAATACCATATAATATCATTTGTATGCGTAATCTTAAAATACAGCACAAATTTATTTACAGCTTTATTTTTATTTGTGCTTATTTACAGCACAAACAGAAACAGATTCATAGATATAGGAAACAAACATGGTTACCAAAGGGGAAACAGGGTGGAGGAGGAATGAATTAGGAATTATGCATTAGCAGAAATAAACTACCATATATAAAATAGATAAACAACAAGGTCCTACTGTATAGCACAGGGAACTATATTCAGTGTCTTGTAATAAACCATAATGGAAAAGAATATGAAAAATATGTATACATATATGAATCACTTTGCTGTATACCAGAAACTAACATAACACTGGAATCAACTACAACTTTGAAAATGTGCTGGGAACTCCAGCAGAAAGAAATGGGGTCAGAGTACATTCCAGCCAAGGAAGCAGCCTAAGAAGGACCACTGGAAAAATTATGGTGGACTGGGCATAAGTGGTGTTGTTTTCCTAGAGCACAGGGCTGGGCATCAGAAGACACAGAAGAAACGGTTCTCAGAAACACAGCAGAAAGTTACTTTGGGCCACAGCAGAAGGATCCTGAGAGGCACATAGAGATCACTATTTAAGGTTCCCATAGCTAGTGTCTAAAACACTGACTTATTTAAGAATTTACAAAAGCTCCATAAACATTCCCTTCTCAGAATTCGTATTCCCTATAGCATTACCAAATATATTTTCCTGAAGCATAAACATTTGGGCATTAAAACATATATTCAAACAAAACACTTTGTATAGCTAAGTTCTAGGGCTTCCCAGCCCATTCAGAGGTAAAGAATCCACCTGCTAACACAAGGTGGACGACATGAGTTGGATGACAAGGTGGATGACTGACATGAGTTCAGTCCCTGGGTGAGGAAGACGCTTTGGAGAGGAAATGACAACCCACTCCAGTTTTCTTGCCTGGAGAATCCTGTGGACAGAGGAGCCTGGTGGGCTACATTCAATGGGATTACAAAACAGTCAGACAGGACTTAGCGACTAAACAACAACAATGGCTAAGTTTTACATCAGCTTATGCTAATTTGTTTCCTAAAATCAAAGATAGAATCTTGTACAAATTAAGAATTCCTTAGACCAGTTTAGAACGTCTTAAATAGACCCAAGTATGGAAGTATTTACCCAACAACACAGAGTCCTTGCAAATTCTTCCAAGAAATAAATTTTCTTTGCAGGTAAATAGAAATTATTCTAAGTATGTAAGTAAAAAATGATTATTTTACTCTAAAGCTAACTGTTTATAACATATGCTAATATTCCTTCCTTTCACATTAATAAACAAAGATTTTTTAAAAAACTTACATAGACTCACTCAATTTCATACCACAAACTAATACCATATATGAATAATATGAAAGATATATTATTCCTCATTGCAAATTTATTATTTAAACAGAGTTGGACAAATCCAATAACATAACTAGTAAAAGGACAAATAATCACTCTATCAGCTAATAATCTCTTCTCAGTTAAGAGTTTCTTTGAGAGACAGAGCAGAAAATACTAAATTTTTCAAAGAACTGGACATTGTAACTAGAGAATAAGCTGATAAGCATAAAAAACATGATCAAACATACATGTGGAATCTTTCAAAGTTAACAGTTGTTATTCTTGGATGGTAAAATTCAGAGTGATTATTATTTTTCTTTATAATTTGCTATATTTGCCATTATTTCCTCAATGGTCATATGTTACTAAAATAATCAGAGAAAAATCATAAAGATAAATAATCAGGAGTTTATCATACTGATAGCCTGTACGTAGGAGATTTATGTATTAGATTATAGTACAAGTGAGAAGATTGTTAGTAACTGGCTGAAAGACTCTCCTCAAAAGAAACTGATGAGTGAATTACTATCAACTAGAAGAAAGATTTCCAAAGGCAGCCCTTAGGACCTATGTCTGATTCAGTGGTTTATGTACAAAGAGAGGGTTATCAGTAGTACTTACTTCACAGTATTATATGAAACTACCAAGGGTACACGTGGAAAGGCAGAGCTTTGGTGCCTACCATGTAATTGTTGCTGTTGTTGTTTAGTCACTGAGTTGTGTGCAACTCTCTTGCGACACAACTCTTTTGCGACCGCATGGACTGTAGCCCACCAGGTTCCTCCATCCATGGGATTATCCTGGCAAAAACACTGGAGTGAGTTTCCATTTCCTCTTCCAGGGGATCTTCCCAATCCAGGGGTCAAACTTACATCTCCTGCACTGGCAGGTAGGTTCTTTTCTACTGAACCACCAGGGAAGCCCAGCAAATAATTAATGCTCAATAAATGTCTACTCTTATTAGAGATATTATATAACCTGATTAAATAACTTGTCAGTGGCCTAAACTTACATTGGCAAAAAGCTGGGGAGGATATTGAATATGTTACATGCTGAGAATAAGGATTCACAAAAAGAACTTTAACAATTGAAATGTAGAAGGATTAAATGTAGGTCAAAATATAATTGTCTAAGTACCAGATTTTTGTATTCAACTTTCTTTATTTGTTTTACTTTTTATTTTTTTATTTAATTTTTGATCTTTTTTTTTATTTTACTTTATTTTACTTTACAATACTGTATTGGTTTTGCCATACATCAACTTTCAACTATAATACAACACGGTGGATGTTAAGAATAATTGGTTTCTGCCCTTAAGTAGAAATAAGGAGTAATTTCAGCTGACAGTCAATATGAATTGACAAAGTGATACTGATGCCAATCTAACATAATCTCAGATTGCACTAACAAGCCTGAGAGATACCGGGAGAGCAGTCTTGAAAGCCTCTCTGTGGTGGACTAGTTGGTATACACAAAGATACATAGATAACCTTGAGCCAGTTGAAAGGGCCCCCAGAAAGGCAGAGAGCTGACACCATAAGGTAAGAGGCATATGTGACACAATTAGTACACTGCCTGTTAGTCACTTAGTCATTTCTGACCCTTGCGACCCCATGGACTATAGCCCACCAGGCTCCTCTGTCCATGGAATTCCCCAGGCAAGAATACTGGAGAGGGTAGCCATTCCATTCTCCAAGGGATCTTCCCCACTCAGGGGTTGAACCCCTGTCTCCTGCATTGCAGGCAGATTCTTTAATTAATATATTACCAGGGAGAAAGTACTGCTGTCTTCAGATACCTGAAGAACCAACATAAGGAAGAAGGATTGGACTTTTCCCAATAAGAAACCAAGATCAAGAACCAGCACAGGGTGACTTCCCAGGTGGTCCAGTGCCTGAGACTCCCCTCTCCCAATGCAGGGGGCCCAGGTACAATCCCTGGTCGGTGAACTAGATCCCACGTGCCGCAACTAAGAGTTTGCATGTGGCAGCTAAAGATCCCACATGCTGCAATGAAGACCTGGTGCAGTCAAATAAATAAATTAAATAAATGGTATTTTTAAAAAATAACCAACATGGACAGGTAAAAGCTACATCAAGAAAATGTTTCACCAGAAATTTCTATCTTGTGTTCCTAGAAATTAAATAGTTTGTTGGTGGAGGTAATGAGCTCACTGTCCTAGAGTTATTTGAGCTTAACCCAGAGTTAGTTCTAGAAAAGGAATTTATTCATTGAAAAGATGAATAGAATAAGTCATATTTCAAATACCTTCTAATTCTTGAATCCATAATCAATGTATAATGTTAGACAGTTTCCCTAGAGAAGAATACAAATCTCAACGAATAGAACGCAGAGAAGAATGTCTGTTTGTTTCTATCTCCGACTGATACTGACTTGCTGAAGACTGCTTGCCAAACCCTGTGGTAGGGACTGTGGAAGAGCGAGCTGTGTTCCTCAGACTGTGGTCGTTTGACAGGCTTGAACACAGGTGCTACAGTGGAACTAGGGCAGATGTGGCCAGCATGCTAGGCAGAGGGCAGGTTATGGGAAGGCTTTGTCTGCAAGCCTAAAGACTTCAATCTGCTTGCATAGACCGTGGGAAGCCAACGAAGAGGGTCTCTTCCCTGGAGGCAGCTACATGATTAAATCTGTGCTCCTTGGTGACAGTATTAAGGACAGATTAGAAGAGAGAATGACTGGAAAAGTAAGGCCAGTTAAGGAGCTATTTAAATAGTTTAGGCAATAAATGACAGCTGGAGCTAAGGAACAGATAAAACACAATCCTTGCAAAGCAAACACACAGAACATCATGGCTTATGAGACGCAAAGGGTAAGGATAGAGGTGAGTCAAGGACGACCTCATTTCCACTGTGGCAGCTGAGTGGGTCATCTGGTGAAAATCAGATTCTCTTCCCAGGGAGGTGGGAATGGTTTAGATTTGGGACTGTAAAAGGTAAGAACCAGAAACACTCAGCAGAAATTCTGGATGGAACCAAAGTCTCAGGTGAGGCAGAAACCACTGCGGAATGGTACCCATGTTCAAGCAGTTTCATGATTTTTCTCCAGCAGCCTTGACATAAGTAGTAAGATTGATGTGCTACATAGAAAGTATCTAAAGCACCAAGGTCAATGAAACCTAGAATTGAGATGACCAAAAAAAAATTATTTTACCTTGTTTAATATCACAATATTTCAAAGTGTGTTTATAATTTAGGTGGCCTTTCTCCTTCACCTCACCACTAGTAATGCTGAAAATACCAATTAAGCCTGAATGGTTTGGCATCACTGATATTACAAGAGGATTACTACTATATATTCAAGCATCTGATACTCAGATTTTGCCAACATGACACATCTTCCTCCTCCATAGGCAAGAGGAAGAAATTCCGAGCCTGGTGCATTTTGGTTTAGGATTTAGGTCTTAGATGATTTCATCTCCATTGATGCTTTCCTATTTTGACACAATAGGATTTCTGTTGTTACTTTTGTTGCTAAAGGTTTTCAAATGCAAAATAATATTGTGAGTTGAAGTTGCTTTTTCAAACTGCCTTTCCTTTCAGTGAGATTCTGAAATATTCCTATAGGGCTGACTGGGTGCTTAGCTTCTCACTCTCAGCCCTAAGTTCAGAAGTTCTGATCTGATTCTGAAAGACACTATGACACGGGCAAATAAAAAATTAAACAAGAAAGGGACTTCCCTGTGGTTAAGACTTTGCCTTCCAATGTAAGTGGTGTGGGTTCCATCCCTGGTAAAAGAGCTAAAATCCCATATGCCTCTGGGAGGCAGAAAAACCAAAACATAAAGCAGAAGCAATACTGTAACAAATTTAATAACAGTCCACATCAAAATCTTTTTTAAAAAATTAAACAGGAAGGAAAAGCAAGACTATGGTAACTTGGACTATTTCAACTAATAAACCTTCTTTCGGTGTCTCCAAAGCAGTTAGTTGTTCAGCTTAGATTACAATGGCTGCTCTAATGATGTGAATCTCACATACTTTTCTAGAGCAAGTGTTCATGTGTAAAGTGTCCAAGTCAAGTCCCTAAAAATTTAGAACTCTTTTTAATTTGGATAGTTTCCTCTTACTGTAAAGCCAAAATTCTGACCAAATCTCAAATTCTCAGAGACCAGTGCAAATTAAATACTGACCATTATAATAGTAATACTTGCCTTCTATCCATATGTTAAAATTAGGAATGGCATACTGTATACACAGTTTTCAAAGAAAGTAATTGGTGTTCAAAATCAAAGGCAAAAATTCACCAGGTTCCATTCCACATGGAAACTCCTTTTTTTAATTAAGATCTAAGAAGGTCAAGAAATTTATGACTCTAAACAAGAAAACCAGTCCTGTGATCCAAAGTGGGAAACTGATAAGAGGAGGGAATGCAGAAATAAATGCAGACAACAAAGCAATTCAAGATGACAGCCATTGGGGGTGTCAGAGACAAATTTTTATGTATGGCTTGATATTGAGATGAGGGTGACGGTGGAAAGAATTTTGCAGGATTGGCCTCCAGGATGCCCTAGAGAGATTCATGCATTTGATTAGGGCTTAGACCAGACAAGCTTCCAACTCTGGGTGAGTCATGCTTCTTAAACCAGGAAGTCAAAGTAATAATCCTACAATTTAATTAGAATTCTCTAAACAAAGAAGTGCCTCTCCACATTTTCTGTCTTTAAAAAAATAAAAAGAAGAAGAAGAGCATATCAGATTTTGTATACATTATCCACAGAACCCAGGATCAACTACATGGGATGACCATGGCCTTTTTTGGATAGAACGCAGAGAATTGGTCTTCCACCACTGCCCTTGCCCAGGTGATTCACTCATTAATTTGTCTGTATACTTACCTATCCATTTCAAATGCTTACTCTGATGCTGTGCAAACATTCATAACCTTGGACTGCTTGTTCTAAAGGGTCCTATGGGCATGTTTCCCAAACTTCAGGATACTAGTCCCTTGACCTCTTTCAGCATGTGTTTCAAAATCTAAAGAAGTGGCTTTAACGTGCCCTAACTTGAGAGGAACAAGATAAATCATCCTTTGGTACAATTCAGGTGCCTATCAATGTCCTGCACCTTGCCCTTCACCTAGTCCTCTGCAGGATGTATTTCTGCACTGCTATGACATCCACTTCTTGCCCTGGCAGATTTCAACAGTACATTAGCCATCACGTCATCAAAGCCTCTCAGAGGTTGGCATGAGTCTTCTTGCTAATTCTGGGAAAGACTTTTAGGGAAGTAAATAAGAAGAAATGAGAGACGAAAGGTTCACAGCCTTCTATACCACTTGGGTGGCCTTCAGGCTTAAATAGTTTTGAGAAAAACATATGGTAGAGAGAAAGTACAAGTCTCAGACATAAGCAGATTTATCATAAGGGGTTTAGGGGCAATCAGGAATTAGAAAGCAGTTTGTGGCTCAGACAGTAAAAAATCTGCCTGCAATATAGCAGACCCGGGTTCAATCCCTGGGTCAGGAATATACCCTGGAGAAGGGAGTGGCAACCCACCCCAGTACTCTTGCCTGGAGAATTCCATGGACAAAGGAGCCTGACAGGCTACAGTCTGTGGGGTCACAGAGTCAGACATGACTGAACAGCTAACACTGACTGATTGGCTGGAATGAGAGGAAAAAACGTCAGGAGCCTGGAAAGGAGATAGAAGTAAGTGAGGTGGGCTTCCCAAATGCAGATACAGTAAACACCAGGCATAGCTGCTCGCCATCAGGGTCTACCTGGAGAGGTATCATGTTTGATTTCCACTCTCTTCTACCCTCCCCAATCCTTTACAGTTGAGGACATCTTAGTCCTCTGACTTAAAAAAAATGTTGAAAAAGAAACCTTGAGGAATACTGATGTAGCAAAGATGAATGTATTGTGAATGTATTGTATTGGCATTCAACTCCTTCTTCTTCTCTAGGAATCTAGGGGTGCCCCTCTGTCCCTCTGGGTTGGGTCACGTCATCTCAGATGACTTTTCTATGAAACCCAATACCTCTAATATCCAACCAGGAATACAGTATTTACACCAAGATGCAGTGACATAAAAGTCTGCTAAAGCCTTCGAATCACTGTGAAGCTCTAAGGGGGACCAGATTTTCTTTCTCCCA
Organism: Oryx dammah; assembly: GCF_014754425.2. Lineage (NCBI taxonomy): Eukaryota > Metazoa > Chordata > Mammalia > Artiodactyla > Bovidae > Oryx > Oryx dammah. The sequence continues at coordinate 82,703,854 of NW_024070202.1, read as the reverse complement.
TGGCTCCCCCATCAAGGACAGAGAACTATCTAATGCCAATATTGCAGTGATCCTCCAACCTCATTAAATCATTCAAATTAATCCTCATGCTGCTGAGCAAGGAGGAGATATTCCTCCATTTACCATGAGAGAAAACATGTCTGCCAACCAGTGGCAATCTGTCTATCTACAGAGGATCTGGCATGTGGTCATGGCAGCCAGGGAGCTTGCTACGCCCAGGCACTTCACGGGGGGGCAGTCCTGTTCCTGATTCCTTCCTATAGACTCCTCAAGCCATGTTTGTGACCTCAGGTACCAGTGAAAGATGAATTGGCAATTTGAAAAGACTGATATGCAGTACAAATATGAAGGCACATGTTGATTTAGGGGAATCCAAAGTCCACAAAACCATACCCAGAATTTCAGTTGGGAGCTGTGAACTGCCTAAGACAAGAAGGAGGTGATGAGTAGGACTCAGATGAAAAAGAGAGTCCAGAGAAGAGAGAAAGGATGTGTTCTTGTAAAAATGCCTCTTGTGAAAATATCCCCATCTTAATAACTCCATAATTCCCTTATTAACTGTTATGTAAATTTAAAATACATCGAACACAGTTCCAAAAACATTCTGTCTAAAAATGAATTTAAACAATAGTGGCCTGAATGGGAGGGGATTTTAGGGAAGACTGGATACTTGTGTATGTATGGCTGGGTCCTTTCCCTCTTCACCTGAAACTGTCACAACATTGTTTGTTGGTCGGCTCTACCCTAATATGGGCTTCTCTGGTAGCTCAGATGCTAAAGAATCTGCCTACAATGCAGGAGACCTCAGCTTGATTTCTGGGTTGGGAAGATCCCCTAGAGAAAGGAATGGCAAAACCAACACAATATTGTAAAGTAATTAGCCTCCAATTAAAATAAATAAATTTATATATATATATATATTTAAAAACACACAGGAAAAAAAGAAAGAAAGGAATGGCAACCCACTACAGTATTCTTGCCTAGAGTTTCCCATGGACAGAGGCGCCTGGGAGGCTACAGTCCATGGGGCCGCAAAGAGTCAGATGCGACTGAGTGACTAACACTTTCACCCCAATACAAAATTAAGTTTTTTAAAAATAAAATAAAAATGAATTTAATCCTTTCAACAATCTTGTGAGTTAGGATATAATGGCTAGCCTCATTTTAGTGATAAGAACACTGAAAACTGGAGGGGTTAAGTAACTGACCCCAGTCATAGAACTATATATAAATGAGCTGAGATTCAAAGCAGAGAGTTTGATTTCAGAGTCAGCTTCTAACCACAAGGCTAAAGACAGCAGCAGGTAAAGAAACATAGCTTGGTGGCCACACTCTTCCCTAGGCAAGAAAGTCATTTTCTACTTTTTTTTTTTTTTTGCTATGCTTCGAAGCATGTGGGGTCCTAGTTCCCCAACAAGGGATCAAACCCGCATCCCGTGCATTGGAAGCATGGTTACTTAACTACTGGTCTGCCAGGGAAGTCCCTTTTTTTTTTTTCCTCCTCCCTTCTACATTCAGTCCCATTGACTATATGTATCACATTGCCAGGGACATCAATATTACAACTGCTGTATCCATACTTTTGTTAAACGGAACCATCCAACACCATCTCCGTCCAAAATAGGTCACTATAGTCATTCAAATACCCTGAGTGAGTGGACATGGGTTATATCAAATATGAATTCTCCCCACTCTACCCTTACTTAGAAGTAAAGGTCCAACTGGCTTCAGATTGGCAAAAACCCTGGGAGGACATCACCTCATTATAAGAACATTGGAGATCAGACCACAAAGAGTGTCTTAGCAACAAGTGACACAAAAAAATAAAACAAAAACACAACCTCAGGTACAGAGGAGTATGGTATAGTCACTTGTTCTAATAATTTTGTTTATTTAATTTTTGCTGCACGGGCTTTTCTCTAGTTGCAGTGAGTGGAGGTCACTCTCTAGTTGCTGTGTGCAGGCTTCTCATTGTGGTGGCCTCTCTTGTTGAGGAGGATAAATCCAGGTACACAGCCTTCAATGGTTGAAGCACGTGGGCTCAGCAGTTGTGGTTCCAAGGCTCTAGAGCACAGGCTCAGCAGTTGTAGGACATGGGCTCAGCTGCTCCACGGCATGTGGGATCTTCCTGGACCAGGGATCGAACCTGCGTCTCCTGCAACGGCAGGTGGATTCTTTACCCTGAGCCACCAAGGAAACCCTAGTTACTTGCTCCAAAGTGTTCTATGGACAAGAACTTCACTGTTTCCCAAACTTTTGGTGGAAAGAATGGTATGAATAGATCTTTATGCCAAAGTCTGCACTGAGGGCACTGAATAACATCAGGAAGGACACTGGCCTTCTTCAAACAAACTCCTTTGTTTCAATTAATGATGCCTTCGGTAACTTGGCCCTTCCTGCCTTACATTGTGAATTAATACAAAGAGAAAGATACAGGGCGCTTAAAGAACTTTAGAAATCACATTCTCAGTAATCTCAGATTGGAATACCACCTCAGTTTCACAGGTTTCCTAAACAGTCCCCCAAAAGCCACACAACACACTCCAAATGCCAGGGCTCATCATTACCAAGGATTTTAAAGGGACCCATCAGGATGTGACTCAAAGGCAATGTCATTGGTGGTGTTTACCTTTAATGTTTACTGATCCAAAACTAACAAAAATCTGATTTTTAAATTTTTATACAAATTGCAGGTCTGAATGGGAGTCAAAAAAAAGAGACCGAGAGTGAGAGATTGCTAATAGGCTGAAAACCGAATGGTATTCCAGTTTGTTTATGTTGTCACATTCTTAAGATCTGTCACAAGAAGGAACTCTGAGTGCCTTCATGACCTTTATTCAAAGAGCACTGAACAGAGTGGCAACATAAGGTGCTCAGAGACTTGGGTGAGAAAGATGATGCTCCTTATGGCTGTGAGCGCTGCCTATCAGAGCACTCAGCCTCCTGAGCACTCGTTGAAAATACTTCTCACCTGTGAACATGCAATCTCCACAAGATACCAGTAAATCAATTGTGCAGCACTCATTATTTCGGGACACATTTCTGTATTTTGTTTCTACACTTTGATTTTCCATTTTCTGCAGCTATTTTCAAAGTCTGATCTGCAGGAAGTGAATTACTAAAGAAGAGAAACTACTGACCAGTTTGGAGAAGGCCTATTTTCAGATTTAATCTGAGCTTCTGGAGCTGGAATCACCATGCTCGAATGGTTAGCATGGAATATTTTATAATGTTAAACTCAAACTTTATCTGAATATTTAAAATATTGAGGCTTCAAAGAAATATTGTACTAAGAGTATGCTGCTTTGGGCTCCATCACCAGACTCTTGCCTGGATGGGGGAATACTTTACGCACAGTTTGGTGTGTAAGAACTATTGCATGATAGGATGGGTAAGAAGAACACAGTTGTTTTCTGTAGACTTTGAGTGATACTCATAGAAAATTTGAATAAGTGAAAGATGCTTCTGGTACAGCCTTCAACCGGCTGTTCAGACCATCTGTAAATACATGTAGACCCTTCTGTGGGGCATACTCTGCACTGATGCCTACAGATCCACACTCCCCACTCCTCACCCGGTTCAGACCTCTTGGGATTGCACCCAGCCCTGGCCTTCTGGCTTCAGGCTGGAGTCAACCATGGGAAATCAACACAGCCGAAGATGGAAGGGCAGAGGCAGAGAGGTTTGGGCACTGGTGCCCCTGGCCGCCTCCCTGCAGCTTGACTGCTGTTGCATCAATCTACCCCCTTTCTGGTGGCCCTTCCAACAATTTCATCTCCTCTAACTTCTGATAACAGCTCCCTCCCCTTCCTCTTTAGGCCTGGAGGTCAAAGACGCCTAGTACCCTTCTAGACGCAGCAGCCTTTCCTATCCCTTGCTGGTTTCCTGTAACCCTCTCCGTAAGTCACTGGGCTTCCCAGGTGGCTAAGACAGTCAAGAATCTTCCTGCAATGCAGGAGACAGGGGGTTGATCCCTGGGTTGGGAAGATGCCCTGGAGGAGGGCATGGCAACCCACTCCAGTATTCTTGCCTGGAGAATCCCATAGACAGAGGAACCTGGAGGGCTAGAGTCCACCAGGTCGCAAAGAGTCAGACATGACTGAGCGACTTTCACTTTCACTTGAAATTCCCAGCTATCCGTTCCCAACTCTCCCACTATCCATTTTACGTTTCAACCATGAGCTTTAATGAACAAAAGCAACCCAAAGCACTTCTAAAAAAGCACCACTGCTGCGTCACAGTGTAAAAATGGTCTAAAAACAAACCAGCACAATCCATCCTACCAGAAACAATTTGCACGATAAGCAAGTCTAAAGATACTGATTCCACAACAATGGGGTTTTGCCAACAAGGACGCTTTTTAGGAACATTAGCTCTACAGTCAGCAAAGGATAATTCTCTTTAAAAAGTGTGTAGTAGGATGTTTTCAGCCTTATTTTGAAGGCAAATTGTTCTTCCTTTTTAAGGGTTGCAGGACTTTTATCCCTGGCATTTGTACAACATCTTTTCTTCAGATATTGATTTCCCTCCACTGAGAATTCAAGGTAATCACAATCAAAACTCTAGTAGGCTCACTGAGGAAATTGACAAGATAATTCTACAATTTATATGGAAATGTAGAAGACACAGAATAGTCAAAACAATTTTGAAGAAAGAATAAAAAAGGATGCTACATCCCATGCCAAAGCTCTTTAGAGTCATGAAGTCAAACTTTCAGAATAGAAAACTATAGCTGGAATGACTCACTTTTGTCCTAATAAAAGGGTGCTTTCCTTCAAAACCTTTGACCTTGGCACCAAGTAAATTCCCAGCAGAGTAAAAAGTAAACATCACCGGCAAACAACTAGCTTCTATATGTCTTATTCTATGTTTATGGGGAAACCAAATCCCATGCAGGGTCTCTGGTGTAAAACAGAAATCAAAATTTAAAAAAAATTAGGACTATACTATGCTCTTAGAAAAATAAATGACCATGACTCTAAGGCAAAACCTCTCTTCACAGCCTGCATTCTCATGAGATAATTTCTTTAGATTTTACTGACTACATTGGTTCCATACTATATTATATGCAATACTGTGGAAGTATTTTTCTTCCTTCTGTTTTAAAAGATTCAGATATGAGATTGCTTTGTAAAATGTTGATTCTTTTCCTTCAACTCCAATGCTCCTGTTAGAGCCATAATTTACAATATATAACATCTGATTAGTTAGCAAATGGAAGGAATACTGCAGTTTGATCAGTATAATGTCCAGAGAGAAATCTATGAACACTTGCAAATCTTAATGAACAGCTTTCAAGATCAGTCATCCTGATGAATTTACTAAGCAATAAATATAACTGATTATTTATCTGATGGAGCCCTTCCATCCTATTTACATTTCTTTAAATCTTCACCCCTCAAGAGGATCCATATACCAGCAGCATCAGCCTCACCCAGCAACTTGCTAGAAATGCAGAATTTCAGGCCAAATTCTGGACCCACTGAACTGGAAACTGCAGTTCATCAGTATCCCTAAGCTATTCATCCAGATGTTCAAGTTTGGGAAGCCTGCTCTGAAAATTAAGGCTTCGAGAGGTATTTCTATAGGTGAATTTAAAAAAATTAGTCATCATTCTGGACATGTGCTGTCAACGTAGAAAAAAACTCAAGATCATCAGATTAAAGCCGCAATGATCACAGGATCCATCTTGAACACTGGTTATTACAGAGAATGGATGGGGACTTCCCTGGTGGTCCAGCGGTTGAGAATCCACCTTGCAGTGCAGGACTCAGGTTCAGACCTCAGTCAGGGAACTGAGACCCCTCATGCCTCAGAGCAACTAAGCCCACATGCTGCAACTACTGAAGCGCGGGAGCTCTGGAGCCCATGTCCCTCAACCGGAGAGTCTGTGCCCCGCCACGAAAGATCCCGTGTGTCCCAACGAAGACCCGATGCAGCCAAGTCAATAAATATTTCTGTAAAAATAAATCAAATGAATATGCATTTGCACTATTCAGCACTTCCTCCATTCTCTTAAAGCAAATGACTGAAAAAATTTCCAAATGGTTAAATATTCTGGACAGTTGAGTGGGTTCTTGTTGTTTGCAGTTTAATTTGCATTTTAATGAAGTGCTCACAATCAGTTTTTTTATAAAAAGATGATTCTGCAAACAGCTCCATAGGAAGCAGAATCATTCCGATTAGTCATGTCTCTGTCCACAATATGTGAATTAAATGCGAGTTTCTGGTTCAGTGATAGTCAACAACTTCAGATATATAAAACAGGAACATCCGTGAAGGCTTTCCTGGCCATCCCGCCAAATGGTAAGTAAGTCATGGCTCAAAAACCCTGATGGGTGCTCATGTCCTTTCAGTGAAAACAACTGAAATCACATGGACCTCGGCCTCAACGTTTCAAGCAACTCAGACTGCAAGTAAAGAAATTTTAACCTCAGTCAAAGCTGGAAAATAAGAACAAATCTATTTCCATGTCACATGTCCTAGGGTGGCTTTGTATGTAAAATAAGTAGCCCTGAATCAGAAGTCTGCAGGCCATATATCATTTACACTGAACCAATCTTTGCTTCTTTCTACAAAACCTAATGAACATCAGTGACCAAATGCCCAGTCAGCACCAGGCTGAACGAGTCACTGGCTTAGCCCTGTGCAGTCTCCACAAACACAGATGACCAGTCACCACCTCCTCTGAACATAATTATGACAAGTGGGGACTTCTCCAGTGGGCTTGCCAGGTGACATAAGTGGTAAAGAACCCGCCTGCCAGTGCAAGAGATATAAGAGACACAAGGGATGTGGGTTTGATCCCTGGGTAGGGAAGATCCCCTGGAGGAGGGCATGGCAACCCATTCCAGTATTCTTGCCTGGAGAATCCCAAGGACAAGGGAACCTGGCATGCTACAGTCCATGGGATCGGACACAACTGAAGTGACTTAGCACGTGCACACACATGGGGCCTTCTATCATGGCTTCTTTTTCTTTTCCTTTTCATCTCTCACTGGGAGCTTCATGATAGACTCGTCTGCATAAAATATACTTAAATTAGCTGTAAAAAGTGGCCAATACTAGCAGGAGGAAGCTTCATTTGTCCCCAAACAGAATCCCTGCATTGTAACTTCTGCCAGGTGCATCTCAGGTTACTGGGATCCATACAACAGCCTCAAAAGCTGTCCTGCAAGAATAATTCAACAAAAACCAGGCTCAAATAACTGGGGAGGGGCAATCTGGTTCATGACCCAGCTCTGCCAAGTGTAAGCCAAAGCTGTCTCAGCTTTTCTTCTTCTTCTCCACCATTCTTTCACCATTTAGGTGACAACTAATAAAACAAAGGGCTTCCCTGGTGGTCAGACAGTAAAGAATCCGCCTGCCATGCAGGAGACCCAGGTTTGATCCCTGGGTCAGGAAGATCCCCTGGAGTAGGAAATGGCAACCCACTCACTCCAGCATTCTTGCCTGAAGAATCCCACGGGCAGAGAAACCTGGTGGGTTATAGTCCATGGAGTCCCAAAGAGCTGGACACAACTGAGTGACTATGCATGCATGCAATGAAATAAAACCATCTGTGTAGCACATTTACATCAAGACCTAATCTTTCACTGGCCCCAAAATCCATTCTCTACAGGTCTCGGCAATCAGCAGGACCAACCCAATGAACCACCTCACCTACGTTCTCTTGGCTCTAGCTTTCTGGGCCTATGGAGGCAATAGCAGGGGGGCGGGGAGTGGGGGGAGGTGGAAAAGGAAGGTCAGGTCTCTGTCTCGGCTTTGAGCTGTTTCTGGCAGTGCTCGGGACCTTCCACCCCTGTGGCTCCCATCCAGAAACCCCTCCTCTATGACTCCAGCTCTCATTAGATTTGGTGGAGCCATCTTCTTCTCTTGCCCCTTGAGTCCTAGCAGTGGTTACAGTTTCTTGCTGTTGTTACTGGTCTTTGATGATTCCATTAACACTTCCTCCCTTGTACGGTCTACACTAAAGCATCTTGAACCATCTGAGCTGAGTCCTGTCTCCCACTGGGCCCAGACTGATAGCCGAAGACAATCTCTGTTCTTTGAATTTCTTTTTATGTTGGAGTATGGTTTTTCCAGTAGTCATGTATGGATGTGAGAGTTGGACTATAAAGAAAGCTGAGGGCAGAAGAACTGATGCTTTTGAACTGTAGGGCTGGAGAAGACTCTTGAGAGTCCCCTGGACTGCAAGGAGATCCAACCAGTCCATCCTAAAGGAGATCAGTTCTGGGTGTTCATTGAAGGGACTGATGTTGAAGCTGAAACTCCCAATACTTTGGCCACCTGATACGGAGAGATGACTCATTTGAAAAGACCCTGATGCTGGGAAAGATTGAGGGCAGGAGGAGAAGGGGACAGCAGAGGATGAGATGGTTGGATGGCATCACCAACACAATGGACATGGGTTTGGGCGAACTCCAGGAGTTGGTGATAGACAGGGAGGCCTGGTGTGCTGCAGTTTGTGGGGTTGCAAAGAGTTGGTAATGACTGAGCGACTGAACTGAACTGATAGTTGCTTTACAATGTTGTGTTATATTCTACTATACAGCAAAGTGAATCAGATATCCATATACATATCAGTTCAGTTCAGTTCAGTCGCTCAGTTGTGTCTGATTCTTTGCAACCCCATGAATCGCAGCACGCCAGGTCTCCCTGTCCATCACCAACTCCCAGAGCTCACTCAGATTCACGTCCATAGAGTCAGTGATACCATCCAGCCATCTCATCCTGGGTCGTCCCCTTCTCCTCCTGCCCCCAATCCCTCCCAGCATCAGAGTCTTTTCCAATGAGTTAACTCTTTGCATGAGGTGGCCAAAGTACTGGAGTTTCAGCTTTAGCATCATTCCCTCCAAAGAAATCCCAGGGCTGATCTCCTTCAGAATGGACTGGTTGGATCTCCTTGCAGTTCAAGGAACTCTCAAGAGTCTTCTCCAACACCACAGTTCAAAAGCATCAATTCTTTGGTGCTCAGCCTTCTTCACAGTCCAACTCTCACATCTATACATGACTACTGGAAAAACCATAGCCTTGACTAGATGGACCTTAGTCAGCAAAGTAATGTCTCTGCTTTTGAATATGCTATCTAGGTTGAATATGCTATCCCCTCCTTTTTGGATTTCTCTCCCATTTAGGTCACCACAGACCACTGAGCCCCCTGTGCTAAATAGTTCATCCTCGTTAGTTATTTATCTTATACATAGTAATCCCAGTGTGCCTATCCTGGATCCACTGAGTAGGGGCTGGGGGGCATATTTGCAGATTTAAAGCACATATGCACATACACTTGGTCACAAAAAACCCTGATCTCTCAGAATAGATTGTTGAGGGTACAAATAAGCCATTTTAATATACATCAAGTAGCATGTATATTAAAGCCCTAATTGCAAAACAAGCCTGTGTCCTAAGAAGGGTAATAGATATTTACTCAGATTAAAGCCCTTAAAAATTGCTCTTGAGAACTGCTAGAATTTGATTTTTATAAAATAAAATTTCAGAACTGAAACTGATATAAAGGAAGCCTCTGGAAGGACGAGAAACACATACTCGGAGTCTCATCCTCCAACTCTGTAGGCTGGAGAGGGGTTTGCTCACACTACGGAAGAGGCAGACAGGTCAGAAGACAGCTGATGGTAAGATTCATATCGGAGTCCGCTTTCCCAGATCTCTGTAATACCCAGTAGAAAGAGGAAAATAAAATACCTTTGCACCCTTTTAGGAGGGGCCTCTTGAGTCAAAGGGATTGTTCAATACTTTCCAAAAATACTTACTGTCTGTCCCTGGTAAAAAATACAAAGTAGCTCTGTGGTCAGAAATTGGTCAAATTGCAGAGCCTGACAGAAATTTTTTTTAGGTCTTCTCCCCTAAGCTAAAATCAAATGATGTACCCAGAGAAAAAAGAAAAACCTCTAAAGCCCTTGTAAAAGGATTTATTGGGTGGATCAACCTATGATGTCATTTAGGCTGCAACCCAATTCTCCAAGGAATTAAGAGCAACTGTCCTTATTTTACAAACCTTTGCAAAACTAGAAATACGACTCTAGAGGCAATTTGAGGTTCACCTATTCCTTTAGATCAATCCCTAAACCTCCCATACTTACTTCATAAAGCTTGTAAAATATGGATGGGAAAACAAAGTCCTTCTTGGAGAAAGTTACATTCTTTCCCTGCTCCTCTGAGATGTAAATGTGAAAATACAAATTTCAAGGAGGTAGTTTTTATCAGAAGAAAAGCAAAATGGGGAAAGGTAATTTGGAACTTGGACAAATGAAAAATCTAAAGTGTTATGTAAGCTATCCACTGTTGGCATCTGGCTGTTCACTTGTGTCTATATGGATGTATTATAGATGTCTGATATTTTTTATGTCTATAAGGTATTGCCAGAATTAATTTGTAAAAGAGCTCTATTTAACTGGCCTAAAGAAATTTAAGCTCTGACATAAATTATGTATTCTAAAGTTCTTAAACATATAATAAAAACCAAACCAAATACTTTTCAGGTTCACATGATCTGAGAAATCTTTAGTAAATTAAAGCTAGTCTAAATGTGTTAATTTAATTAAAATAGACATATCCTTAAGGTTATCAACATTAAAAATAAGGCAGACATACAACTTCTATTCTACTTAGGCTTATTAGATAAGGTCAAATAAGTTCATGTAATCTCTTACAAATTTTGCCAGCAAGAAAAACAGCTTCGGTTGATGGCTGATTTTGTTTAATGTCTCATAAAGATGGGTAATATAAACATAACTGCTAAGAACAAGAAAATTAAATTGATGTAACTAGGATTAAAAGTTTTTGAGTTAATTTTTCAAATCTTTTCATTAACTTAAAACCTTAAAGTTTACTAAGTTAAATTAAATGATGGATAATCATTAAATATCCCACAAGAGAAGACTCTACACATGGACATCATCAGATAGATGGTCAACACCGAAATCAGATTGATTATATTCTTTGCAGCCAAAGATGGAGAAGCTCTATACAGTCAACAAAGACAAGACCAGGAGCTGACTGTGGCTCAGATCATGAATTCCTTATTACCAAATTCAGACTCAAATTGCAGAAAGTAGGGAAAACTGCTAGACCATTCAGGTATGACCTAAATCAAATCCCTTATGATTATACACTGGAAGTGAGAAATAGATTTAAGGGCCTAGATCTGATAGATAGAGTACCTGATGAACTATGGAATGAGGTTCATGACATTGTACAGGAGACAGGGATCAACACCATCCCCATGGAAAAGAAATGCAAAAAAGCAAAATGGCTGTCTGAGGAGGCCTTACAAATAGCTGTGAAAAGAAGAGAAGTGAAAAGCAAAGGAGAAAAGGAAAGATATAAGCATCTGAATGCAGAGTTCCAAAGAATAGCAAGAAGAGATAAGAAAGCCTTCTTCAGCAATCAATGCAAAGAAATCAAGGAAAACAACAGAATGGGAAAGACTACAGATCTCTTCAAGAAAATTAGAGACACCAAGAGAACATTTCATGCAAAGATGGGCTCGATAAAGGACAGAAATGGTATGGACCTAACAGAAGCAGAAGATATTAAGAAGAGGTGGCAAGAATACACAGAAGAACTGTACAAAAAAGATCTTCATGACCCAGATAATCATGATGATGTGATCACTACTCTAGAGCCAGACATCCTGGAATGTGAAGTCAAGTGGGCCTTCGGAAGCATCACTATGAACAAAGCTAGTGGAGGTGATGGAATTCCAGTGGAGCTGTTTCAAATCCTGAAAGATGATGCTGTGAAAGTGCTGCACTCAATATGCCAGCAAATTTGGAAAACTCAGCAGTTGCTTCAGGACTGGAAAAGGTCAGTTTTCATTCCAATTCCAAAGAAAGGCAATGCCAAAGAATGCTTAAATTACCGCACAATTGCACTCATCTCACATGCTAGTAAAGTAATGCTCAAAATTCTCCAAGCCAGACATCAGCAATACGTGAACCGTGAACTCCCTAATGTTCAAGCTGGTTTTAGAAAAGGCAGAGGAACCAGAGATCAAATTGCCAACATCTGCTGGATCATGGAAAAAGCAAGAGAGTTCCAGAAAAACATCTATTTCTGCTTCATTGACTATGCCAAAGCCTTTGACTGTGTGGATCACAATCAACTGTGGAAAATTCTGAAAGAGATGGGAATACCAGACCACCTGACCTGCTTCTTGAGAAATCTGTATGCAGGTCAGGAAGCAACAGTTAGAACTGGACATGGAACAACAGACAGATTCCAAATAGGAAAAGGAGTACGTCAAGGCTGTATATTGTCACCCTGCTTATTTCACTTCTATGCAGAGTACATTATGAGAAACGCTGGACTGGAAGAAACACAAGCTGGAATCAAGATTGCCAGGAGAAATATCAATAACCTCAGATATGCAGATGACACCACCCTTATGGCAGAAAGTGAAGAGGAACTCAAAAGCCTCTTGATGAAAGTGAAAGAGGAGAGTGAAAAAGTTGGTTTAAAGCTCAACATTCAGAAAATGAAGATCATGGCATCTGGTCCCATCACTTCATGGGAAGTAGATGGGGAAACAGTAGAAACAATGTCAGACTTTATTTTGGGGGGCTCCAAAATCACTGCAGATGGTGACTGCAGCCATGAAATTAAAAGACACTTACTCCTTGAAAGAAAAGTTATGACCAACCTAGATAGTACATTCAAAAGCAGAGATATTACTTTGCCGACTAAGGTCCGTTTAGTCAAGGCTATGGTTTTTCCTGTGGTCATGTATGGATGTGAGAGTTGGACTGTGAAGAAGGCTGAGTGCTGAAGAATTGATGCTTTTGAACTGTGGTGTTGGAGGAGACTCTTGAGAGTCCCTTGGACTGCAAGGAGATCCAACCAGTCCATTCTGAAGGAGATCAGACCTGGGATTTCTTTGGAGGGAATGATGCTAAATCTGAAGCGCCAGTACTTTGGCCACCTCATGCGAAGAGTTGACTCATTGGAAAAGACTCTGATACTGGGAGGGATTGGGGGCAGGAGGAGAAGGGGACAACAGAGGATGAGATGGCTGGATGGCATCACGGACTCGATGGACGTGAGTCTGAGTGAACTCCGGGAGATGGTGATGGACAGGGAGGCCTGGGGTGCTGCGATTCATGGGGTCGCAAAGAGTTGGACACAACTGAGCGACTGAACTGAACTGAAAAATTAATTACCGAACACAGGTTTATCCATTTTTGGCTTCCTTTTACAAAGAAACTAACAGATATTTGGGTTTATTAGCAAACATATTTCATGCCACCCTAAAAAAATTTACTATGAGAAAGCATATGTTTCTAGAACTTATAAAAAATAATCATAAATTTGTCAAGCCATACAATACTAATGTAAATAATAATTTTAAATTGTTTACCTCTTTATATTCACTAAAAAGTCAAGTATTTACAAGCAGCTCATACAACTCAATACCAGAAAAATTAACAACCCAATCAAAAAATGGGCCAAAGAAATAAACAGACATTTATTCAAAGAACATATACAGATGGCTAACAAACACATGAGAAGATGCTCAACATCACTCATTATCAGAGAAATGCAAATCAAAACAACAATGAGGTACCATCTCAAGCCAGTCAGAATGGCTGCCATCAGAAACTCTACAAAAAATAAATGCTGGAGAGGGTGTGGAGAAAAGGGAACCCTCTTAGACTGTTGGTGGGAATGCAAACTAGTGTGAGAATGGAGAACAGTGTGGAGATTCCTTAAAATACTGGAAATAGAACTGTCATACAAACCAGCATCCCACTGCTGGGCATACACACCGAAAAAAACAGAATTGAAAGAGACACATGTATCCCAATGTTCATCGCAGCACTGTTTATAATAGCCAGGACATGGAAGCAATCTAGATGTCCATCAGCAGATGAATGGATAAGAAAGCTGTGGTACATATACACAATGGAGTATTACTCAGCTATTAAAAAGAATGCATTTGAATCAGTTCTAATGAGGTGGATGAAACTGGAGCCTATTATACAGAGTGAAGTAAGTCAGAAAGAAAAACACCAATACAGTATATTAATGCATATATATGGAATTTAGAAAGATGGTAATGATGACCCTATATGTGAGACAGCAAAAGAGACAGAAATGTAAAGAACAGACTTTTGGACCCTGTGGGAGAAGGCGAGGGTGGGATTATTTGAGAGAATAGCAATGAAACATGTATGTTACCATATGTGAAATAGATCGCCAGTCCAGGTTTGATGAATGAGACAGGGTGCTCAGGGCTGGTACACTGGGATGACCCTGAGGGATGGGATGGGGAAGAAGGTGGGAGGGGGGTTCAGGATGAGGGACACATGTACACCCAGGTCTGATTCATGTCAATGTCTGGCAAAAACCACTACAATATTGTAATTAGTCTCCAATTAAAATAAATAAATAAAATTTATAAAAAGTCAAGTATTTAGGGTTAATAAAACTTTTAATATATATAATTAAAGCTACTATTTCTGCTTTATTGACTATGCCAAAGCCTTTGACTGTGTGGATCACAATCAACTGTGGAAAATTCTGAAAGAGATGAGAATACCAGACCATCTGACCTGCCTCTTGAGAAATCTGTATGCAGGTCAGGAAGCAACAGTTAGAACTGGACATGGAGCAACAGACTGGTTCCAAATGGGAAAAGGAGTACATCAAGGCTGTATATTGTCACCCTGCTTATTTAACTTCTATGCAGAGTACATCATGAGAAACGCTAGACTGGAAGAAACACAAGCTGGAATCAAGATTGCCAGGAGAAATATCAATAACCTCAGATATGCAGATGACACCACCCTGATGGCAGAAAGTGAAGAGGAACTAAAAAACCTCTTGATGAAAGTGAAAGTGGACAGTGAAAAAGTTGGCTTAAAGCTCAACATTCAGAAAATGAAGATCATGGCATCCAGCCCCATCACTTCATGGGAAATAGATGGGGAAACAGTGGAAACAGTGTCAGACTTTATTTTTCTGGGCTCCAAAATCACTGCAGATGGTGACTGCAGCCATGAAATTAAAAGACGCTTACTCCTTGAAAGAAAAGTTATGACCAACCTAGATAGCATGTTGAAAAGCAGAGACATTACTTTGCCGACTAAGGTCCATCTAGTCAAGGCTATGGTCTTTCCAGTGGTCATGTATGGATGTGAGAGTTGGACTGTGAAGAAAGCTGAGCGCCGAAGAATTGATGCTTTTGAACTGTGGTATTGGAGAAGACTCTTGAAGAGTCCCTTGGACTGCAAGGAGATCCAACCAGTCCATTCTGAAGATTAGCCCTGGGATTTCTTTGGAAGGAATGATGCTGAAGTTGAAACTCTGGTACTTTGGTCACCTCCTGTGAAGAGCTGGCTCATTGGAAAAGACTCTGATGCTGGGAGGGATTGGGGGCAGGAGGAGAAAGGGATGACAGAAGATGAGATGGCTGGATGGCATCACTGACTCGATGGACATGAGTCTGAGTGAACTCCGGGAGTTGGTGATGGACAGGGAGACCTGGGGTGCTGCGATTCATGGGGTTGCAGAGTCGGACACGACTGAGCGACTGAACTGAACTGAATAAAAGCTACTACAAACAATACGGCGAAACCTCTGTAAACATGAAAAGTACAATATATGTTTTCTGTAAGAGATGTTATGAAGAATGCATACACTTTTTTTTTTAAGGAAAATGAAAGTTATTTTGTCCTACATTAGTTATTTTGGGATGGAGTGAAAAAAAGAGAATTTAAATTAAAAATTGGGAAAAGATAGATTCTTATCTTGTGTAGTTAAGCTTGCTAAAATCAAATAAATTTATTACAAGGGTTATAAAATTAAGCTTTAAAGGCAGTAATGTACTTATGTAAAACTAAACCTTACTATTCTTTCATCCAATGACAAAACAACTTTTCTTGGATTGTTGGTCTGCTGTTAATGAGAAACTCTAAATAGAGATTTTTCATTCCCTTTTAAATGATCTGCCTAGAAAATAAAGACTGAGTTTTATTAAATAATTTCCTGTGTTCCAGCAAAGCAGTCTTAAAAAGACCTCATAAGGTCAACCACTATTCTTGCTATATTTATATAAATAATCAGACCAAGTATAATGCAAACAAATTAGTTTCACTGTGATTATCCTTTTTAAAAAATGGGTATAATTGTAGACAGAAAAAATATATTTGTACCTTTGTCTATATTAGAGTCTAATTCTATTCATTGTTTTTAAAGTTTTGAATATACCTTTAAACTGGACTACATCCTGAATGCTTCCAGCTTCCTCAAGTATCTGGCTGCAACTTTCCAAGTGAACGTTTTCAATTTTCTCCCAGCCTTCTGATTTGGAATCACTAGTGGTGCTAGTGGTAAAGAACCTACCTGCCAATACAGGAGACATAAGAGCTGTGGGTTCAGGAAGATTCCTCTGCATGAGGGCACGGCAACCCACTCCAGTATTCTTGCCTGGAGAATCCCATGGACAGAGGAGCCTGGCAGGCTACATACCATGTGGTCTCAAAGAGTTGGACACGACTGAAGCGACTTTGTCCACACACAAGAACAAAGACTGCACTTGAATCTCCTTGGAAGAGAAAGAACCAGGTCTTCTTCACTACCCAGATGGTAGGCAAACTTTAAAGACTTGAACTTTAGATACACATCTCCCAGCTGAAGAAGGCTCCACCTAACATTTGGTCCTGATGCTGAAGAACTCCAAGTCCAACGGCAGAGGAAGGAAGAAGCCAACTTCAAGGTAGACTGCTTCCTCCCAAGACTTCATACTTTAGCTAAATCTGAAACCCTTTTATCTTCTCTTTCTTTCCTTTACTCTGGCATGGCCTGGTAAATATAATTACCATCATTCATATTTCCCAGGCCATTGCTAATCTTTCAGACACTGGATTTGTCATCAAAAACCTTTGATCTGTTCATGATACTAAAGATCCCCTAGTTTGCCCCATGACCAATTTCTCTTAGGTTTCCAATGTTACTGAAAATTATGATTGACCCTTCCCCCTTAGAAGTCTCTTACAGAGTAACTTTTACAGCCAGAACGTCTAGTGCATTACTCTTGCCTTTCTCTGATTATAGCTGCATGTGACAAATAGCTACAAATACCTATGAATGTCTCAGTACATTTGCACCCTTAGGTTCCCCTGACTATCTACAGAAGATCTGCCTTTTTTCACTAAAAGATCTCACCAACAGTACCCATCTTTGCATGGTAATCAGAACAGCTCTTTATATCAAACTGGGAGAAAATTAACTGAATGCTGGCCTGAACAAGCACCATGAATAGTACAGTCTTAAAGGAAATGGTTTGTGCCTCAACAAGGTTTGTCTTTGTGATGGTTATCATCCTCCTTGGGCTCATGAATGCCTACATGGTTGTCACATAGCCCAGCAATGCCTCTTAACTTATCTAACTGTGCCCCTAGCACAAACAAAGACACCTCACTGGTTGACTTCCCTGGATTTATATCACTGATGGACACACTTCCCTGGGTAGGAGTGAATATAAATGAAAATACAATCAAGAACCTCTCATTAACTCTTGAAAGTATTGCATAATCCACTGTTCAAGAAATAGCTTCCTGACAAAAATTCTTAAGGCTCTCTGGCTAAAACTGTTTTTGATAATAGAATACCCCCTTGATTTTTTGTGTGTCTGAAGTGTCTGAAGTGTACTCCAGATACTGGGAATTATGCTGTTTATAACAGTCATTATAACTGTATCCCTGGGGCATGATATTCTCGCAAAAACTTTAAATGGAGGTTTGTGGCCACTAACCATCAAGCAAATCATCTGGCTGAGACTGGAACATCAGAAAAGGAACAAAGAGAATGGCCAACTTCAAAATTGTGCACCTGAAATCATGGCCCATGAATATCACAGAGATTAGGCAATAATCTTTTTTATTATTATTAAACAATAATATATTATTAAACAATAATCTCTTCAATAAGCATTGAAGCTCCAATACTTTGGTGACTTGATGCAAAGCACTGATTCATTGGAAAAGACCCTGCTGCAGGGAAAGATTGAAGGCAGAAGGAGAGGGAACAACAGAGGATGAGATGGTTGGATGGCATCACTGACTCAATGGACATGAGTTTGAGTAAGCTCCGGGAGTTGGTGATGAACAGGGAAGCCTGGTGTGCTGCAGTCCATGGGGTCGCAAAGAGTCGGACACAACTGACCGACTGAACTGAACTAAGCAATGAAGTCATGATCTACGAATATCACATAAAAGGTAAGCAGAAACTGCAAGAACTATAGAGCAGTATCTGAGAGTGGTGCTAATGCCTTAAATTTTGACCACATCCCTCAGGCTGAGAGTCTGATCAAAAGGGGAAATTGAGACAACAGGCCCAACACTGAGTTACTTGTGCTAAGCCCTACAACAGCAAACCAAGACTTACACCTAACCTAAATGCAGCTTCAACAACCCACAAGACTGTAATCTCAACTGGTCAGCATTATTGAAGTAATCTACCCCAGAAGTAAAGAACCCTTCTGCCCACCTTAGGAGAGTGACCTTCCTTAAACAATACATACTTTGCTAATAACTTACTTTTTCTGCCCTCTTTCAACCTTTAAAACCTCTCCTTTTTTATAGCTCAGGAGAGCTCCTTTCTATTTGTTAGATGGGATGCCATCTGATTCATGAATCATGCAATAAAGCCAACTTGATCTTTAAATTTACTTGGTTAAATTTTTGTTATTTAATCGGAGAAAAGAGATTCATAAAACATTTAAGAGGTCAAATCTGCAAGACATGATGACTACTAGGTTGCCTAGGGACATTCAGAATGCTCATTAGTGACTTAACTGCTAAAGCAAATAATGTATTTCTTGAAACCTTTCTAAGCACAGATCCTAGAGAAAGTCCATCCAAATGAACACACTTGACAAACGGCCCAGAGAAAGGCTTCCACAACACTCAGCTCAAGGGCAGTGAGCAGACAGGCATTGATGGTTTGGCCTGTCATATGTTACCAGAGGCTTTGCACTATCAAAAAGTGATAAATGCCAGGGCACACCTAGGCAAAAACCATTGATTGGGACTCAAAAGACAGATGTAGTCTTGAAATTAGGTCTTCATTTTAAATTTGCATCTTGGCTTATTCAGAGAACTGAAACTTCTCTGGACCTAAAATATGTTCTACATTGCCAAACTTGCCTTTAAATCTGAAAAACCATTCTAAACACTTTGATTAAAGCTATTTTTAGCTCTTGGGGTGGAAAGAAAGGCACAATGCCATGAAGGAGGTGGGAGGCTGGTTAGCAAGTATCTGGGTGAGAAAGACATAAAGCATTTTCTTTTAAAGGAATGTTTGTAGGTTAAGAGATGCTGAACCACATGTTATGTAACAATTTTCACATCTCAAGAAAGTTGCCTTAAAAAGCCACTAGTGAGTGGTGAGTGTTAATCCTGTGAAACTCAACAGTCACATGCGGCTCCAGTGACCCCAGCAGTTCAATCTGGGAGGAAAGGATGACAGAAAATAACAATGCCCATTGTTTTGTAACTGGCACCTACGTGATGAACAGACTTCTGTATTAAGTAGCTTATTTTGCTTTCTTCCATTTGTAGTCACTCCACTTAATTTATCCTGGCAGCCACACACTAACCAGGAAACAGTGAGATGGAAGGAAAGCACATGGATTTCAGAATCCAAGAACAGTTCATTTAATGAAAACCTGAAGTCACAGAGGACATGCCCATTACATGTTCATGTTGTCAAAAGGTATAATTCATGTGCTTTCTAGCCTACTAAAATTCCTCGTGGGCATGGGATATGCAGCTTGCCAGCTGCCAGCATTTTGTCACCTGGCCCATGGGCAAACCTAGCAGGCGTACTACTGAAATCTCAATCAGGTACCTGACCATATTTCCTCAGCTCCTCTCTTGACTATGACAACAGAAAATGACAGAGCGGTCCAAAGCCTACTGAATTTACAGCTCCCCCACGCAAGGTGAATATAGATGAAGGACAAAGAGATGCAAATCTAATTTTCTGGCTGGTGAAGGGAAGACAGTGGCTTCTACAGAATACCCTGGAAGAAAGCCAGACTGTGGTTTCAGCTGCACTGGGTTTCCCAATGGAATGGGGAGCAGGGATTCCAAAGAGATGCTTCGTGGACCATCACTGATAACTGGCTCAGATGCCCAGCTGGAGCCCTGGGTCACATTAAATAGGAACTAAGGGAAGTTCCACCTTGTTCCTCTGACAAGTGGGAATGTCTGATCACAACAACTTCATCCAGAGAAAGTTTGTGCTACATGCTTTATTTCACTTAACCCTCATGAAAACTCTGTAAGGAAGGTCGCATTATTGGCCCCAACTTACAGATGACAATAGAGGCTTGTAGGTAGGGAATAAATGGCCCAATGTCACATAGCTAAAAAATGATACCGCTAGCACCAGAAACCGAGATCTATGCTTTTAATAACCTATCACTTTATGATGCTGAGCTTGTGGGATGATTTCAAGTGAAGAGACCACACGTTCTTTGCGTCTCTGACATCCGTGGCATCTATGCATATGGACAGGTGGCTGGCCAGACTTCTTAACAAGGTCTTGCTTTATTTTATATCCACTCATAAGGCTCACAGGGCAGGTGCATAGTTATTTCTACGTCAAATCGTAAGCAGACAAGTCATTTAAGCTTTCCTGCGGTCATCTTTACCATATGGAAATAGGTGCTGAACAATGAACAGTAAGTTCTCATCCAGCTTTGATGTGGGATTGTATAGTAATTACCAACAATCAAGTTAAATGACCAACACTTGGTTCCCCTCATGAACCTGGACAGTAGGGCCTATCTCACCCTCTAGAAACTGTTGTCCTTCCAGCCCAGGGAAGGGCCAGCATGTAAGTTGTGATCAGCACAGACTCTGTCAAGTAATGCTGAGTGCCAAGCCCTAGCCAAGCATAGTGTTAGGCACTGCAACAGAGAAGGGGCAAAATGCAGGATTCCTGAGCTAACCGTGTTTACAAAGAAGCAGAGGAGATGAGATAAACTTCCAGAGACAAGTGACTGGCACACAAGTAACCCTAAAGGAAGAAGGAAGGCAGAAGTCCTCTAGCTCAAGGGGCTCTGAACGTGTAAATGAAAAATGCTGCCCGCCATATCAGTAGACAAAGGTATTGCAGCCAATAAGCCACTACAGCCACACCAGAGGGCGGCCTGAGGCAAATCAGCATAGGGACAAACCGGCTGCCCACGGCCAAGCCCTCAGCCACTACAGCCATCCCAGTGAGGCACCCTGAGGGGACTGAGGCTGAGAAAGCACAGGATACCGGCCCTAGATAGCCGAGGTGCATATCAAAAGGATGATTTTCATGAGTCCAGACGCCTGCATTTTCCCACACACAGAAAACTGCTAAATTCATTTTCTTTATTTAACGGTAATCTTTTGATGCTTCAACTACCTTTGTTGAAGTTTCTTTGTTACAAAAACTGACATATCCTGGGTCCTCCCTCAACTCTTATGAGCATTTCCTTAGCACTATCTGAAAGGCTGTATCTCAGGCTTAAATCCTCAGTTTTGGCCACCAAATAAAACATAATTCTCAGCTCCTAGGTTGTACATATTTTTCAGTACATGCTATGTCACTTCAGTTGTGTTGGACTCTTTATGACCCTATGATTCAATATGCCAGCAAATTTGGAAAACTCAGCAGTGACCACAGGACTAGAAAAAGTCAGTTTTCATTCCAATCCCAAAGAAAGGCAATGCCAAAGAGTGCTCAAACTACTGCACAATTGCACTCATCTCACATGCTAGTAAAGTAATGCTCAAAATTCTCCAAGCCAGGCTTCAGCAATACTTGAACTGTGAACTCCCTGATGTTCAAGCTGGTTTTAGAAAAGGCAGAGGAACCAGAGAGCAAATTGCCAACATCCACTGGATCATGGAAAAAGCAAGAGAGTTCCAGAAAAGCATCTATTTCTGCTTTATTGACTATGCCAAAGCCTTTGACTGTGTGGATCACAATAAAATGTGGAAAATTCTGAAAGAGATGGGAATACCAGACCACCTGACCTGCCTCTTGAGAAATCTGTATGCAGGTCAGGAAGCAACAGTTAGAACTGGACATGGAACAACAGACTGGTTCCAAATAGGAAAAGGAGTACATCAAGGCTGTATATTGTCACCCTGCTTATTTAACTTCTATGCAGAGTACATCATGAGAAACGCTGGACTGGAAGAAACACAAGCTGGAATCAAGATTGCCGGGAGAAATATCAATAACCTCAGATATGCAGATGACACCACCCTGATGGCAGAAAGTGAAGAGGAACTAAAAAGCCTCTTGATGAAAGTGAAAGAGGAGAGTGAAAAAGTTGGCTTAAAGCTCAACATTCAGAAAATGAAGATCATGGCATCCGGTCCCATCACTTCATGGGAAAGAGATGGGGAAACGGTGGAAACAGTGTCAGACTTTATTTTTCTGGGCTCCAAAATCACTGCAGATGGTGACTGCAGCCATGAAATTAAAAGACGCTTACTCCTTGGAAGGAAAGTTATGACCAATCTAGATAGCATATTCAAAAGCAGAGACATTACTTTGCCAACTAAGGTCCGTATAGTCAAGGCTATGGTTTTTCCTGTGGTCATGTATGGATGTGAGAGTTGGACTGTGAAGAAGGCTGAGTGCTGAAGAATTGATGCTTTTGAACTGTGGTGTTGGAGAAGACTCTTGAGAGTCCCTTGGACTGCAAGGAGATCCAACCAGTCCATTCTGAAGGAGATCAGCCCTGGGATTTCTTTGGAAGGAATGATGCTGAAGCTGAAACTCCAGTACTTTGGCCACCTCATGAGAAGAGTTGACTCATTGGAAAAGACTCTGATGCTGGGAGGGATTGGGGGCAGGAGGAGAAAGGGACGACCGAGGATGAGATGGCTGGATGGCATCATGGACTCGATGGACATGAGTCTGAGTGAACTCCAGGAGTTGGTGATGAACAGGGAGGCCTGGGGTGCTGCGATTCATGGGGTCACAAAGAGTCGGACACAACTGAGCAACTGAACTGAACTGGACTATAACCCACCAGGTTCCTCTGTCCATTGGATTCTCTAGGCAAGAATACTGGAGCTGGTTGCCATGCCCTCCTCCAGGGAATCTTCCTGAATGTCCATCTTCCCTAAAATGCATATGTTGAAGCCCTTACCCTCAAAATAATGGTATTTTATGGAGAAGCCTTTGGGAGGTGATTAGATTTAGATGAGATTATGAGAGGAGAGGCCCCTGATGGGATTAGTACCCTTATACAGGGAGAGGGAGACTGTTACTCTGTCTCTCTCTATATGCACCTGCTGGAGGAAAGGCCATGTAAGCGTATGGAGAGAACGCTGCTGCCTACAAGCTAGGAAGAGAGCCCTCACCAGATAGCAAATCTGTCTGCAACTTGCCCTTGCATGTCCAGCCTCCAGAACTGAGAGGGGGCTGTTGCTTAAACTCCTCAGTCCATGGTGCTTTGTTACAGGAGCCTGAGCTGACTTAGAAGGCTTTCCAGAAGAGATGGGACTTCAGCTGAAGGGCCAAGTACAAAATAAAATGAGGAATTTAGATGGGTGGAAACAGAGGTAGGAAGAAAAGAAGTAAATCTTACAATGGATGGGAAAGACTAGAAGAGAAAAATGAAGACGTTAGGAAGGCAAGCAAGGGGCAACTTGCTTCCAATAAAGAAGGAAAAATACATCCTGTCCAATTCTAAGCAAAATCCATTGACAATTTCAATTCTTTCAAACAAACTGTGATATTCAGAAGAGAAAGCCATCACTCCCTGGCAGCATCAGGCAGCTGTCTGACAGGGTGAGGACATGCTAACTGCTCGGTAGCTTCCTTTTCTCATTAAATCAATTAATTTTAAAACATGCCTCAAATTGATGTCATTTACAGTGCTGTGACAGCATCAAGATGGAATTGCTAGTTCATAAATATTTATTATCACCTACCGACAAAGCAGAAGAGAAGAAAGGGAAACTGAAGAAACACTTAAAAGCCTCCCACATCATGAACGTGACAGAATTAAGGCAAAGGTACGGATTCTCAAAAACATGAAGAGGTGTTAAAACTCACAGCCTAGATCTGCAGAACACTGGCTTGTAAGAAAACATTCAAAGGAACCATGATTTGATTACAGAAAGTAGAAGAGGAGGGGAAGGTGGGAAGAGGGGCATGGAGAGAAAGCAGAGCTGAGGGGGTAAGAGAAAGACGAGAAAAAAACAAATACATCTTTTATTTGTAATTTGCAACTTCACGAATACAGCAGCAAAACGAACAAAGAAAAAACAATGTAAGGGGTGTGTCTTCACACTTAACTCTTCACCTTTTCTTAAGGGAAAAAGATTCCCTTGAAACATAATTTAAAGCCATGATTAGTCTCAAAGGCATCTTCCTTGAAGGCTTGTCTAAGTTCTTCTTACAAAGCATCACCACCAATATCTGAATTCCATAGTGGTCACTTGAAGTCAACTACATTCACACCCAGTTGGGAAGTTAATTGTTAAGCATTTCATGTTTTCCTATTTGAATTAAAACATATTTTCTAAGGAGAAGGCATTAGAAAGAGATTTTTCACACCTATAATTTATTTATTAGATGCTCACTAAGGATAATTCAAGCTGAATTTAGAAAAGGCAGAAGAACCAGGGATCAAATTGTCAACATCCACTGGATCATCAAAAAAGCAAGAGAATTCTAAAAAAAAAAATCTACTTCTGCTTTATTGACTACAGTAAAGCCTTTGACTGTGTGGATCACAACAAACTGTGGAAAATTCTTCAAGAGATGGGAATACCAGACCACCTTACCTACCTCCTGAGAAATATGTATGCAGGTCAAGAAGCAATAAATAAAACCAGACATGGAACAGCGGATTGGTTCTAAATTGGGAAAGGAGTATATCAAGGCTGTATATTGTCACCCTGTTTATTTAACTTATATACAGAGTACATCATGCAAAACGCCAGGCTAGATGATTTACAAGCTGGGATCAAGACTGCTGGGAGAAATATCAATAACCTCAGATATGTAGATGACACTACCCTTGTGACAGAAAGCCAAGAAGAATGAAAGAGACTCTTGATGAGTGTTAAAGAGGAGCGTGAAAAAGCTGGCTTAAAACTCAACACTCATGAAAATCATGGCATCCAGTCCCATCACATCATGGCAAATAGATGGGGAAACAATGGAAACAGTGACAGACTTTATATTATTGGACTCCAAAATCACTGCAGATGGTGACTGCAGCCATGAAATTAAATGACACTTGCTCCTTGGAAGAAAAGCTATGACCAACCTAGACAGCATATTAAAAAGCAGAGACATTACTTTGCCAGCAAAGGTCCATCTAGTTTCACCTATGGTTTTTCAAGTAGTCGTGTATGGATGTGAGAGTTGGACTATAAAGAAAGCTGAGTGCAGATGAATTGATGCTTTTGAACTGTGGTATTGGAAAAGACTCTTGAGAGTCCCTTGGACTGCAAGGAGATCAAACCAGTCATTCCTAAAGGAAATCAGTGCTGAATATTCATTGGAAGGACTGATGTTGAAGCTGAAGTGCCAATACTTTGGCCACCTGATGCAAAGAACTGATTCACTGGAAAAGACCCTGATGCTGGGAAAGACTGAAGGCAGGAAAAGAAGGGGACAACAGAGGATGAGATGGCTGGATGGCATCACCAACTCAATGGACATGAGTTTGAGCAAGCTCTGGGAGTTGGTGATGGACAGGGAAGCCTGGCGTGCTGCAGTCTATGGGGTCACAAAGAGTTGGACACGACTGAGGGACTGAACTGAAGGACTGAATGACTGATGATATAAATGCATTGCATATATGAATGATGAATGGATGAAGGAGTTGTAAGTGACTGAATGGATGAATGGGTTCATTCAGGGGCAGCTTGTTAACTGCATACGGAAATGCCCCAGAAGAAGCAACAGATCTTTAGGGGAAAGGCTTTCTAATTCAATCTTGTTTCATTAATTTGTTTCAATCATTTATTCTCAAATCCTATTTGAGAAATCAATAGGCCAACACCAGTAATGAGAACATTATGATCAAATAACTTCATTTCATGGTATTCCGTAAGTATCCATACCATATTTTCCCAGAAGGCTATGAGCTCTGTAAAAGTAAAGGTCTGAGTTAAGGAACTTCCTCAAAATCACAGGACCAAATGGTAACACAGGTGAGATTTGAATCCAAGAATCTGATTCCCAGGGCCTGAGCTTCTTCTGCAATGAGCGGCACAGTCTCTCTTAGAGGCACTCATTAAGTATCTATTGGACAAAAGATTTATGGAGAAGGCAATGGCAACCCACTCCAATACTCTTGCCTGGAAAATCCCATGGACGGAGGAGCCTGGTAGGCTGCAGTCCATGAGGTCGCTAAGAGCATTGGAGAAGGAAATGGCAACACACTCCAGTGTTCTTGCCTGGAGAATCCCAGGGACAGGGGAGCCTGGTGGGCTGCCATCTATGGGGTCGCACAGAGTCGGACATGACTGAAGCGACTTAGCAGCAGGACAAAAGATTTACGTGAATCCATGACCTGAGATTTTAAAACACCTTGAGGAGAGAAATAATACATTTTTTTAATGAATTATTATTTGAAAACAATAAAAATAATCTCAAAATAATTAGGAATAAATCTTATCTAGCTATAAATGCTCTATTACAGAAAACACGGAAAGTCAAAAGAAAACAAAAATATCTTATAATCTCAACAACTGGCAAAAACCAGTATGAGCATTTGGGATATTTCTTCTTTTTCTACTGAAATGACTCTTTTATATAATTGGAATCATATTTTTCTTAAAATTAAAATGGCTATATAATTTAATAATCCAACCCTCATCTATTTTGGCTGATAAATATAATCTGCATAATATGATCACTGAGAAATAATTTATGGCACCTAAGTCTAAAACCCAGCACAAACATTATGCACAAATACCCTCATCATAATTGCTAAATAAAATGCAATGCAACAATATGCATTTTATAATCAGATAAAGTAATTCTTTTGAATCACCATACACTGAAACAATCTCTAATGCTAGTTAACATTTACTTATAAGTGGCTTATGTTTGGCGCTTTCCAGATGGCTCAATGGTAAAGAATCCACCTGCAATGCATGAGACAGGAGACACGGATTTGATTCCTGGGTTGGGAAGAGCCCCTGAAGGAGGAAATGTCAGCCCACTACAGTATTCTTCCCTGGGAAGTCTCACGGAGAGAGGAGCCTGGTGGGCTACTGTCCAAAGGGTCACAAAGATTCAGACACTACTGAGCACAAGTACAACTTATGTTTATATGTGTATGTGTATCGACATATACTGTAAGTACTGTATTTCTGTGCTTGTTCATTTGTCCTAAAAAAAAACAAATACCAGTTCACATCATATGAAAACAGAACCATCAGAGAGAAGTACCTGCATTCGTGCAAAGCACAGTCAAACAGAAATGCGGGGAGAAGTGTTGGGGGAGTCCAAGTAACATAAAGAATAACAGTGGCAGGGACAGAGTTTCTTCCACTTTCTAATAAACTTCTTCTTTTAAAAAGGTATTTATTTATTTATTTGGCTGTGCTGAGTCTTAATTACCAACTCGATGGACATGAGTTTGGGTGAACTCTGGGAGTTGGTGATGGACAGGGAGGCCTGGCGTGCTGCAATTCACGGGGTCGCAAAGTCAGACATGACTGAGTGACTGAACTGAACTGAGTCTTAATTACATCAAGTGGGATGTTTTTTAGTCATAGCATGTGTGATCTTTATTTGTGGCATGAGGGACCAAATCCAGGACCCCTGCATAAATTGCATGGAGTCTTAACCACTGGACCACCAATGTACTTCATCCAATAAATTTCTAATAAATAAACTCCATATTCCATTTGATTACATATAAGAATATGGAAAAACTCTTTTTTAAAAGAAATTTGCAAAGAGGTCAGAATCCAGAAGGGGCATCCCAGGTGGCGCAGTGGTAGAAAACCTGCCTGCCAATGCAGGAGATGCAAGAGATGTGGGTTCTATCCCTGGGTTGCAACCTGCTCCAGTATTCTTGCCTGGAAAATTCCATGGACAAAGGAGTCTGGAGGGCTACAGTACATGGGGTGGCAAAGAGTCAGACACAACTGAGCAACTAAGCACATATGCACACAGAATTCAGAAAGGCTTGGAAATAAAAGCCAACCAGGCACAGAGGTGAGGAGGTACCAGCAGAATAACTGTTGTGAGAGGCTGGTTATGAGTACCCATCTGAGTGGGAACCACAGCACCAAAGGTGATAGGAAAGCTGCATGTGTAAGTCTTTTGAGTTGTTCTTACTTTGTTCTTTTTCATTAATATAGAGATGGAAGCAATTTCCCTAAAACAGAGAAACAGAAAGTCCCAATTATGCTCTACTTATAAGGGCCCAGGTTTCTTGGAAATAAATTACAGAAACAAATGAAGCACATTTCTTCAAAGTGGTAATTCTCCATGACAGCACACATTCTACCTAACACTGTGCCCAGTGCAAGTGGATGTCCAAGTAGATTCTAACACAGCAGTCTGCCTGGAAATTGCCCTAATGAGTGCTGGAAATTGGAAGCCCCGGACTTTGGGCCAGTTTGCAATGTTCAGTCAATCCAAAGCAGCCCTTTGGTGGAGAAAACATACTCACAGGAGTAACTTTACCAAGAAGATCTTATAAGTAATGTATTCCATGGATTCCACATTAGCCATGGAGACTAGCTGGTGAGGCCAGTCTTCAAGCTTCAGGTAATTTTTTATTTTATTTTTGGCTGTGTCACACAGCATGTAGGATCTTAGTTCCCTGACCAGGTATCATACCTGCATCCCCTACTATGGAAAAACAGACTCTTAACCACTGGACCACCAAGGAAGTCCCTATGATGCTAATTCGTGAGACAATATATCATCATCCAGAATCCAACCAGGTCAGCTGAGACCTGATGTCTGTATGAATCAGAAATCAGAAACCACTTATTTTCCCTCTAGGGGATGGAGGAGCTGAGAAGTCAAAGGGACACATGAGAGTTCCAAAGACTAGCAACAGGGAAAGCTACTCCCACACCAAAACTGGAGAGACCCCGGGGCCAAGGTCAGCTGACAGAAGCTGGCACCACCGTTGGGCCAGTTCATGGAAGCTGGACCCAGGAAGGACACACAGCTGCAGCTAAAGGAATCAGCCCAGGTGAGGTGGAAGAGAAAGAACTACCCTAGTCTCTCCCTTCACCCTCCATCCTCCACGCTCCAGACAGAGCCAGGGAAATAGAGATGGAAGCAATTTTCTTAAAACAGAGAAACAAAAAGTCCCAATGGCCAACACCAGCCAGAAGCCAACTGACAGCCTGGGAAATGGAGCTTCAGGGTCCGGCTCTTCCAATGCAGAGAGCAGAGGAGGGTCAGCATCTGCCCCAGAAAGGGCATTTGAAGATAGGGAGGCCCTTGCACGGCATCACAATGCTACCATTCTCAACTCCAAGAAATTGCTTTTTTGTGATCTGCTTTAGTGTGATGCCATCAGCCTATACCAAGAGAATGAAATGCACCATTATCATTAGTAATAGTAGCATTGACAAGTACTGGTCTTAAGACTAGTAATCATTGGGACTTTCCTGGCAGTCCAGTGGTTAAGACTCTGAGCTTCCAATGCAGGAGCCACAGGTTTGATCCCTGGTTGGGGAACTAAGATCCCAAACATGGCAGAGTCAAAAAAAATTTTTTATTTTAATTTTAAAAAAGATTGCTGATCAATCTTTTTATACATTGCTAATCAATATATAACCAGTAAGTACCCTCTCTTGAAGACCCTGAAGATAATTTTTCCCTCTGTTCTCAGTTATCAAAATGACTTGCAAGGCCCTTAAGTAATTAGGTAGATTCAGGCTTATGGACAGTGAATGCTGAAACTGCACTGTGACACCTCCTCAGTCCTCCTCGAGTGTTTCTACTTTTTTTTTTTTTTCTCTTATTTCTAATATTTGCTATTTTGCATTACTGTAAGCTGATAAATCATTTATGAAACAAGCAGGAAAGAAATACATACATGTATACACACATATGTACACTCACAGAAGTGTGCATGCATAATTTTGAGCACGGGCTAATGGCAACCATATATAACAGAACATAAATCCAAGGCATGAGTTTGGTATCCTGCTAAATTGTGTTGGAAGGTTATCATCTCTTCATCTGTCAGACATGTTGCAACTATTTATTCTGTGTTTTTATTTACTTTTTAATATTGTAAACATTTATGCTTTACTTGGTTGACCTAGCCAATACAGATGTTAATGCTTATGTAGCTGAATCTATCAGTGTTTTTTTATTTTTTACGCTGACTGCATGCCTAGGGAGTCTTTTCTGATCTTAAAATCAAATAAATATCCATTGCTATTTCCTCCTGGCTATTTCATGTTTTTTTTTAATTAAAAATATGTAAAGCATAATAGTAGTAGTAGGTAATAAGAATAACCACAAACATAATGGCAAACATCATCACCATCATAGTAAACAATTCTATGGAACCTAGTTTGTGGTAGAGACCACAAAGTAAAATTTAAACATTCTAAACAGTAAATAATGCAATAGCTCATTTAATTCTCACAACTGTCCTAAATAGCCTTTACCACCATTCCAACTTTACAGGTGAGAAGACAGACATACAGAAGGGAGGGAATTTGAGCAAACCAGGAAGTGGCAGAGCCAGGATTTGAACCAGTGGAGAAGGAAACCCACTGGTGGCAACCCACTCCAGTATTCTTGCCTAGAAAATCCGGTGGACAGATGAGCCTGATGGGCTACAGTCCATGGGGTGGCAAAGAGTCGGACACGACTGAGCACACAGGATAAGCACACAAGACTGGCTCTAGGTTCTTGGAGCTCAAACATAATACCATGCTGCCTCTGGGGTGGATTTTGACGAACAGTACAAGACAAAGATCTGAAAAGTACTTTTTGTCTTTCCTAGGTAACCAGCTAACAATTCTAGCAACGTGACTGAACCATCCTCATCTCCCATTGTTAGTTAGTGATGTCAACTTTATCACATATAATCTTATTTTCCCTGACTTCACCTATGCAACACAACAGAAACAAAGCAGGACCTTGCTATTTCCATTGTGGGTTTCCAGAATCACTAAGGAAGACAACTCAGCAGATAATCTGTTAAATTCACAACTGGAGACTTTGGCCCCATCAGCTCCTGGTGAGGTCCACTCAGACAGCAGGATCCTCAACACACAAGTGAACACTCCTAACAACACTGAAGACTAGAACTCCAGCCAATTATTGCTCTCTCCTTAGAATTCCTCTCATTACAAGGTTTAGGAAGCCAAAAGGAGAATCACAATCAGAAGCCAATGCCACTTATAACAAAGTAATGGCTGGCCTGAAAACTGTAACAAACCAGTCACTAAAACTGTAACAAACTGTAACAAACCATCCACTTACTAAAAAAAAAAAAAAAAATATATATATATATATATATATTAATGGGACAAATAAAAGAATGGGAGCAGTGATTACCAACATTATCCTTATGCCTGCCATAGGTCTATGGGGGAATTTTTATGTCTTCTAGGCTGTCTATATTTCTATAATTGGCACTCATAACTATTATCTAAATAAAAGGGGCATTATTAAATACTTCACAAGGAATGAATAGTGCAAGTAAATCCAGATCCCAGCTGTCCCATTGCATCCTTCCTCTATGAACAAATGTGCTCTAGGCCCTACTCTGTGTGGAACCTACATCAGGCACTGGGGATAGAGAACAAAAAGTGTTTAGTCTTCTCTGCAATCATTTGATGTTTTTAACCTGGAAAATATAGTCATGAATATTTTGTGATTAAATGTCAATTTCATAATGTTTATACATGTTCAAAATGGAGAGTGAACACGATGTGTCACGGCCAGGATCTGAAAGGAAGCCATCAAAAGGCAGCGTGATGCTCTCTCCGCCCTGCCTGGCACTCCCTAACCCACTGCCAGCCTCTGCTACCCACCCTCCCGCGGTTCTTATGTGACAGAGAGTGGAGGTGCCTCCCCTGCCTGGCCTCTCCGAGCCTGACAGGGCGATGGGTAACCTCCTCCAGCCAGTGCTGTAGTTTTTACGCCTCTTCCCTAAATAACTTTTGCAAGGAAACTTGTCCACTGATAAACATTTTATAAGCCTCTGGTCCTGACTGCCACTGGAATTTCTAAACACCTTGAGATGTGGCACTGTATAAGACCACAGTTCAAAACCAGCAACTAAAACACCATCACAGAAAGCCTTCCAAGTGGCCTTCCAATGCTCAAGAACTCAAAACCTTTCCCAGGAGCTCATATCACTTTTGAAAAGTTTACTAGGAGGGGAAGGAATGGGGAAGGAAGGCAGGAGTGAAATAGAATAAAAAACTTCCTAACACTAAGCTCCACAACTCATACTTGTAATTTTTCTTTATTGGTTCTCCTGGTTCATTGCTTTAGGGCAGAACTAATCCATTCTCCACATGACAGCCCTTCAAATGTTTGATTTAATATCTTCAGATATTAAATTATGGCAATTTTCTTATAATGTGTTGGTATTCTATCTTCATTATTTTTTCTTGTTTCCATACTTATCCACCTGAGGATACCTAGAATGAACCATCTGGGACCTTCCAGGAAATCATCTGGTTATGAGAATTAGATGCCCAGACAATGCCAATCTTGTCTTATTTATCAAGTGAGAGCACACAGAGAAAAGGCAAAGATGGGGCATAGAGGGCTGCTTGTTGTTCCTTTCCATGTCTGTTTCTAAAGAAAAGGTTTAAGGATCAGGTAGAAACCCCAGCCTCATGCCTGAGAGAGAGAGATCTCTGCTCAACTCTTTCCTGGGTCTAGCACAGGGAAAGTGAGTGGCATAACACAGCATGTACATATGAACATGGACTTGGAGACAGAATCTGGATTCTGCCATGTTAACAGCTGTGTGATCTACGGCAAGACACCCTTTCTGGAATCCGTTTATAAACCCGACTTATAAAATAGAAATGATAAACTCTACCCAATAGGGCTGCTTTCAGGAACCAAATGAAATAACACAGAGGGTTCACACATAATACACTCTCAGTAACTAGCAGTCATCATTTCTTGAGGAAGATCTGCATGGGCCTCTGGCTTACCATCACATTCTCATCTTTACCATGGTGTGAGAAAATTTGGAAATAAGATTTTTATATAGAAGAAATAAGCAAAAAGTATACTTGGACTGCAAGGAGATCCAACCAGTCCATTCTGAAGGAGACCAGCCCTGGGATTTCTTTGGAGGGAATGATGCTGAAGCTGAAACTCTAGTACTTTGGCCACCTGATGCGAAGAGTTGACTCATTGGAAAAGACTCTGATGCTGGGAGGGATTGGGGGCAGGAGGAGAAGGGACGACCGAGGATGAGATGGCTGGATGGCATCACTGACTCGATGGACGTGAATATGGGTGAAGTCCGGGAGTTGGTGATGGACAGGGAGGCCTGGTGTGCTGCGATTCATGGGGTCGCAAAGAGTCGGATGCAACTGAGCGACTGGACTGAACTGAACTGATACTGCTTCCCAGGTGGCTCAGTAGTAAAGAATCTGCCTGCCAATGCAGGAGACACTGGAGATGTGGGTTCGATCCCTGCAGTGGGAGGATCCCCTGGGGGAGGAAATGGCAACCCATCCTAGTATTCTTACCTGGAAAATCCCATGGACAGAGGAGCCTAGAAGGCTACAGTCCATGCGGTTGCAAAGAGTCAGACACAACTGAGCAAGCATGCACATGTATACTGCTTCCAACACAAAATATTATAACTTTACAAATGCTATTAAACAAACCACATCCAAAGTCTCATTTAAAAACAAATCAAAAGGAAGGAGAGGAAAGAGCCCCATGATAGATGAATTTCCAAATTTCAAGGCTTCCAAACTGTGTGGAAATGAATCATCTCACTCCTGGTCTGCTGACTTCCACTACGACCGAAGTCCCAGCCCGTTAGTTACAGGTTTTCCTACTAGACCTCCCTCTTCCATATGCAGATACTAAGCATGGAATCCACTAGAAAGGACAGTCCTCCACTGTAAACTAACCCACTGACATTCTGGCCTATATGCCTCATTCCCTTGTGAGCTTGATTAGCACAAGTCAAATGCACAGAATTCTGGGACACTGACCAAGGTCCCTGAAAGCAGGAACATCATTTTTGTGGTTTTGTCCTGAAAACAAGAATTTAGCACAGTGCCTCATACACTGCAGAATGCAATAAACACTTGATGAACACATAGAGGAAAAAAGAAAGAGACATACAGGGATAGAGAGATAAAGGACAAGGGAGAGATGAAGGAAATGGAGAGAAACGGGAAGAAGGAGAAGTAATGAGTCAGTCAATTAATCGAGTAATACCACTGAAACCTCCTGGAACTGGCCCTATAGCCTCTCTTGGCAAATTCCAAGGCTTAACATTGGAAACGGGCATAGTAACTGTGCCAGCTATGTGGCTTCTGCGTGATGGGTGTGATTTTACACGGTATCCAGGAATAAACAGCAGAGATTGGGCTGAGCTCAGTTGCTGACACTGCCATGTCGAACCAGAGAAACCTGCATTTTTATAGGTGATGCCCTCAATTCTTTCCCAGAGAAAATCACACCCATCACCACAAAGTCAAAAAGACATTAAGAATAATTCATTGAGAATTATTCAGTTCAGTTCAGTCGCTCAGTTGTGTCTGACTCTTTGCGACCCCATGGACTGCAGCACGCCAGACCTCCCTGTCCATCACCAATGCCCGGAGTTTACCCAAACTCATGTCCATTGAGTCAGTGATGCCATCCAACCATCTCATCCTCTGTGGTCCCATTCTTCTCCCACCTTCAATCTTTCCCAGCATCAGGGTCTTTTCAAATGAGTCAGCTCTTCACATCAGGTGGCCAGGAGAATGCAAACCAAACCCACAAGGAGATTTTACCTCACACTCTCTAGAATGTGTGCATGCTAAATCACTCAGTCATGTCCGGCTCTGTGCAAACCTATGGACGATAGCCCACCAAGCTCCTCTGTCCATGAGATTCTCCAGGCAAGAATACTGGAGTGGGTTGCCATGCCCTCCTCCAGGGGATCTTCCCAACCTGGGGATCAAACCCCCATCTCTTACATCTCCTGCACTGGCAGGCAGGTTCTTTCCCACTAGCATCACCTGGAAAGTCCACCCTTTACAATGGCTACTAACAAAAAGGCAAAAAAATTGCAAGTGTTGGAGAAGATGTGGAAAAAAAGGAATCCTCATACACTATTGGTGGAAAAGTAACTGATGTAGCCACTATGGAGAACAGTAAGAAGAGTCCTCAAAAAGTTACGAATGGGACTATCAGCTAGGACACTTCTAGATATTGATCCAAAGATTATGAAAACACTATTTCAAAAAGTATATGCACCCCTATGTTCATCACAGCATTATTTACAACAGCCAAGATATAAAAGCAACTTAAGCACGGGCTGATGGATGAATGGATAAAGAAGATGTGGTATATATAGACAACAGAATATTATTCAAGCATAAAAAATGAAAATATAGACAACAGAATATTATTCAAGCATAAAAAAATGAAATCTTGCTATTTGAAATAACACGAATAGACTTTGAGTATATTATGCTAAAGTGAAATAAGTAAGATGGAGAAAGACAAATATTGTATTATTTCACTTATAATAGGATACAATAAACAAGTAAACAAAAATATAAATGAACAAACCAAACAAAAACAAACATGTAGATACAAAGAATAGAGTAGCAGTAGTAGTTACTGGAAGAGACACGGAGTGGGTGAAATGGGTAAAAGGGTCCACTGTATGTTGACAGATGGAAAATAAATTTTTGGTGGTGACCACACTGTTGTATATGGCTTTCTAGATGGAGGAGTTGTTAAAGAATTTTCCTGCCAATGCAGGAGATACAAGAAACCTGGGTTCAATCCCTGGGTCAGGAAGATCCCCTGGAGAAGGAAATGGAAACTCACTCTAGTATTATTGCCTTGGGAAATCCCAAGGATAGAAGAGTCTGGCAGGCTAGAGTTCATGGAGCTGCAGAGAGTTGGACACCACTGAGCATGCACACACTGTAGTGTATACTGTCATATTTAAGAAATGCAGTGTTGTACGCATGAAATTTATATAATGTCATAAACCAATATTATCTCAGTAAAAAGAATAAAGAAAATAATTTTTAAAAAATTTTAAAAAGAATAACTCAGTGTGCCTATACTCATTAAAACTGGTTCCACTGCCTGCTAAACTGGCAGTCAGTAAATAAACAAGACGAGACAGTGGCTTTTCTGCCCTCTCCGCACAAAGAATATCTACTAAAACAAGCCCTCCCCAAGAAACAAGGGATGAGAAGTTAGGGTTGCCAGATTTAGCAAATAAAAATACCCACAATATCTGGACATACTTAAAATGTTCACAAACATCTTGAGTTTATGAAAGTTACCTCTTACTAATGATTTACCCAATTTGAATTTTAACTGGAAAAATATTTTAAATATTTATGAAGCTATTTAAAATAATAACAAATCTACTATATGTCAATATAAATAATATATTTCATGACATTTTACAGCCTTTTAAATACTATGTTTACAAATTTCTTTACAGTTTGTCATACTAGAAGACAGGTGGATTCTCACATCTACCTTGGCATTCAATCTGTTGAGATACTAGTCTCTGGAAAACTCCACTGTACACCTGTGACAGTATAACAGTGATAAAAACAAAAGCAAAAATAAAATCTTAGTGTTATTTTGAAAATAATATTGGTCTCACAAAACCACTCAAAAAAATCTCTGGTTCAGTCAAAGTCCCTGGACCACACACTTTGAGAGCTGCAACTCCAAGCCACCCAGGGACAGAGAGAAAGACTAGGAAACACCCAGCAGAGGCTGTGCTGATGTCCACGGCTCCTTCCAGCTGGTCAACTGGTCTCCAGATCACTATCCATGACAGGAGACAGAACTGTCCATTCTGGGCCCCAGGCCAGGGCTGACTCTAGTGGTCACTCTCCTCTGGAACACTGGTTCCCACAGAAGCATGACCAGATCCTCTTCACCACATGTGGCCTCTGCTTTCCCCTCCAGCACCACTCTTCAGAGAACCGTGTTTGTAAGCCTCAAAGAAGGAATGGGTGACAGCTCCATTCTCAAGCCAATTCCAGAGTTGTTTCTCAATATAATATACATCAAGAGTAGGCTGTCTTCTCCTAATTGTAGCAGTGGCTACAAAAAATTGTAGCTGTGGGAAGTATACTGTCTTAACTTACTTTCAGTGAACAGTTAAGAGTAGGCTGTCTTCTCCTAATTGTAGCAGTGGCTACAAAAAATTGTAGCTGTGGGAAGTATACTGTCTTAACTTACTTTCAGTGAACAGTTAGGGTCACGCTGAGATCTTAAAAAGATAACTTAGAGACTTCCCTGGTGGTCCAGTGGCTAAGACTCTGTGCTCCCAACACAGAGGGTCAGGGAACTATTCTGCATGCCGCAACTAAAACCTGGTACACCTAAATAAATTAAAAAAAAATTTTTTTAAAAGATAACTTAATAGCCTACAATTTAAGAAATCCTGATCCAGAACTCTTCTTACAAAAGGTGCAAATACTGTGTAATGTCAATAGGTATATTCCCAGAATCATTCTTGAAGGGATAAAGGAATAATCAAAATCAATAAGGGAAGATATGTTTTATATTTACAGCCAAATGTAAAGTAATGACGTTAATATCTACACTTTAATTTAACTTTGGACTCCTCCGTCACCAAACCTTTGAATAAATAAGGAAAGTGAAGCACAAGGGATCAAGAAAACATGCAATGTAAGACTGGCCCCTGAGTGACCAAAAAAAAAAAAAAAATATGCAAAAAGCTAGCCTAGGGGGAACCTTGAAAAGATTCAGGTGGCTTTTGTTGCTCATACCCTCTTGCAGATTCTCAACAGAGCACTGCTCCAATTCTGCATAAATAAAATACCCTCCTAGACTTTCTTCTCATTTTGGAGGAAACATTTCATTATGAGACATTTCTACTTAATGTTTAAGTCTTTCTCTTCCTAGTGTTAGAGGCCAGAAGACAGATGAAAGAAAATGTAACACATATAAATAGTAAAGGCACACTACTGTGTTCATGAATTCCCTGCAGTGAGCTGCAGAAACACAAGGGTTTGTATTCCAACGTGTGTGCGAGGCACTACATCCTATATAACTCTTTGTAGAGGCTCACTATATACACCTGTGAATATAGGCTCTGGGAAAAGCAGAAACTTTAACTGGTTAACTCCCAGATTATTTTATCTTGAACCTCCCTGCTTTTTGCCAACCCCACCTACATATCCTTAGGGTTATGTCAAACCTCAGGGTTGCCAGATCCCAAGGGTGTCCTGTGTGATGCCCTAAGTGGATGAACCAGACCTGCACCTGGGTTTGTTTTCCCTCAGCTAGTGGCCTAAGGAGTCTGAGATAATCACCCTCCCATTATTATGTATTATTACCTATTATTATTACCTATGCTGTTATCTGGGCTTCCCTCGTGGCTCAGATGGTAAAGAATCCACCTACAAAGTAGAAGACCTGGGTTCTAACCCTGGGTTGGGAAGATTCCCTGGAGGAAGACATGGCAACCCACTCCAGTATTCTTGCCTGCAGAATTCCACGGACAGAAGAGCCTGGCTGGCTACAGTTCATGAGTCACAAAAAGTCGGACACGACTAAGCACACAGCACAGGACATGCTATTATCCCAGTATGAGAAGCTGCAAGGTCAATGGAGTAATGATACTGCTGATGCTGATAAGGCTCTGAGAACTCTGGAATAGTTGTACTTGTTCTCAAAACAAAGTCCCACACCCAATTCTTCCACTCTAAAATCAGTTTATGCCCCAGGCACCTCACCATGTGTATGAGTCTTCACTTAAACCCCAAAAGAAAACTTGGGCCTTCTCGGAGAAATATCATATGCCATCTCTTATATGAGAAATCTAAAAAGAAATGATACAAATGAACTTATTTACAAAACAGAAACAGACTTACAGACTTTGAGAAGAAACTTATGGTTGTCAGGAGGGAAGGATGGAGAGAAGGGATAGTTAGGGAGTTGGAGATCGACATGTACACACTGTTATATTTGATATGGATAAGCAGCAAAGTCCTACTGTATAGCACATGGAACTCTGCTCAATGTTATATGGCAGTCTAGATGGAAGGAGAATTTGAGAGAGAATGGATGCATGGATACGTGTGCCTGAGTCCCTTTGCTGTCTACCTGAAACTATCACAACACTGGTAGTAAGCTATGCCTGCATGCTTATGCTCTTAAGTCCAGCGATTTGCTACCTCATGAACTGTAGGTCGCCAGGCTCCTCTGTCCATGGGACTTCCCAGGCAAGAATATTGAAGTGGGTTGCCATTTCCTTCTCCAGGGGATCTTCCTGACCCAGGGATCAAACCCACGTCTCCTGCGTCGGCATGTGGATTCCTACCACTGAACCACTAGGGAAGCCATATACAAACTAAAATAAATTTAATAAAATAAATGAAAAAAAAAATAAAATAAAATAAAATAAAATAAATGTTCTCTGATGTCATTTTTAAATATTGGGCCTTCCTATGATCAAAGTCAAGACTTATTCAAAGAGACATTTTTTTGAATTACACATTATTTCAAATAACCTTAAAATGTGGAATTTAGAATTAACTAATCCTACTCTGCTTCTTTGATATTTTTAATAAATTATTTCTCAACCCAAGAAAATGAAATTGACAGTCCCACTCATTCAGCATTTAACAAGTGTTTAATGTGAGCCAGGCACCCTCTAGACACCAAACCGCAAGAGAAGATACAGACAAAATAAACTGCTGCCTTAAGAAAGTTTTAGTTGTGGTTGGAGAGAACGGAGATGGTTTTTTAAATATAAAATTATATAGTGGAACATGAAATGGGGAAAAAAATAAAACAAGAAGGGGGTGCTGACAAGGGCTCCCATGAGAATGTGATATGTGAATAATGTCTAATGTTTTGTAACAAAATTACTGAAGTATAGTTGATATACAGAGAACTGGACATAATTGATGTATACAATTTGATGAGTTTAGACATGTGCAAACATTCTTGCCACCATCACCACAGTCAAAGGAACAGACATTCATAATACCTCCCAAAGTTCTCTTGCAACTCTTTTATTTTTTTGTTTCATTTTGATCAAAGAGTAAACCCTACAGACAAATGAGAAGGACTCCCTAGAAGGATGATGCTGTAGGGCAAAAGCCAGGAGGTACCACAGGATACAGTGTATTGGGATAGGAGTGAGTCAGGGGAAGAGGAAAGAGACCATAGAAGTAGACCAGTCATATGGGGCTTTGGGGCCTTTTTAAGGACTTTGGCTTTCTTTCTCAATGAGATAAAAATGCCCTGGATCATCTGGAACACAGGAAAGCCATGATCTGATGCACATTTTAACAGGAACAACCAGATGGTTGTGCAAAGAAGAGGTTACAGTAAAGCAAGGGAGGAACCAAGGGACAGTTGAAAGGCTCTGCAGTAACTCAGGCAAGACATTAGGGTGGTGTAGCAGAGCAGGTGGTGCAAAATAGCAGGATTTTAGATTTCTTTTAGAATTTGAGCAAAGATAGACTAGCTGAGGGACTGGGTGAAGAGTGTGAAAGAGAGGAGTCAAGGATGAGGAGTCAAGTGTCTAGACCGAGCAACTCAAAAGATGAGCATTTGCTGAGATGAGAAAGACTATGAGAGAAGGCTTAGGGAAGGAGCTGGGGAGCCCAGTTTTGCATGCATTAAGTTTGAGATGCTATCAGACAGCTAAGGACACAGATCAAAGAAGCTGGTGTTCAGGAGAGAGGTCAAGACTGAAAATAATACTTGGGAGTATCTAGACATAAATGGTATTTAAAAATATGAGATTGGATGATGTCCTCACCAAGCAAATACCGTAGAGCCAAAAAAAAAAGAAGTTTGAGACTTCCCTGGTGGTCCACTTGTTAAGACTCTGCCCTTCGAATGCAGAGGGCATGGGTTCCATCCCTAGTTAGGGAACAGAGATACCACATGCGGCTTGGCACAGCCAAAAAGAAAGAAAGAAAGAAATACACATTAAAAATAAATAGATACAATCTATCCATTAAATTTTTTAAGAAAAGAAGTTCAAGCCAAATGAAGAAAATATTTCAAGGATGAATGAATGATAAACTGTGTCAAATGGTTCTAAGAGGTAGAGTAAGGTGATGACTGAAAATTGACCACTGAATTAAACATGTGGAGGTAACGGATGACCTTAACAAGAGCAGTGTAGCTGGCATGATCAGGTAGAGAGCCTGACTGGAGTGGGTTCGAGAAGAAGAGAAATGAAAAACACATAGATCAGCAGTTAGCAATGTGTGGTCCACACACCCTTGGTGGGGGGTCCTCAAGAACTTTCAATGGGTCCTCGGAATCAAAAATATCTTCACCCTTATTCTCTCATGAGAATGCTATGCTGTGCTAGTTGCTCAGTCATGCCCAACTCTTTGTGACCCCAAGGACTGTAACCTGCCAGGCTCCTCTGTCCAGTGGGATTCTTCAGACAAGAATACTGGAGTGTGTTGCCATGCCCTCCTTCAGGGGATCTTCCCAACTCAGGGATCAAACCCGGGTCTCCTGCACTGCAGGCAGATTCTTTACCATCTGAGCCACCAGGGAAGCCCAAGCATACTGGAATGTGTAACCTACTCCTTCTCCAGGGGAACTTCCTGACCCAGGAATCAAACCAGAGTCTCCTGCATTGCAGGCAGATTCTTTACCAGTTGAGTGATCAGGGAAGCCCCCAAAATCACCAGTAGCTCTAGCAGAGAGAGAATAACTATTGTCAAATACTCCTAGAGTCTTCTCTGTGAAGTGAAGACTTATTTCTCAAGGGGAAAATCATTATCAGAGCCTTGTCCTAGAGCAGTGAAAGCAGAATGAGTTTTTTCCAGAGACTCCATGATATGTGATGGCATATTTGCTCTGACATCTAATGCAGTGAATTCTTATGCTTTGCATTTTTCTCCTTCACTTTCTAATATGGGAAGTATCAATGAATATAATCCAAATAAATCACAAATCTTTGAGGTCATCCAGTGTTTCTAAGAGCACAAAATGGTATAGAGATAAAAAAGTTTGAGAACCACAGATATATATATATAGGTAGATAGATAGACAAAGAGATAGGCACTAAAAGTGGGAATGAAAGAGTACTCCATGCTGCATCTTTTCCCAGTTCCACTGTCTGATGTAAGTGAGTTGTATTCATTTCTTAAACTACTAATCAGCCATCAGCTTGAGAGGACATAGAGGCCCTAGGAGTTGGCATATAGCAAAGCTATAGCCCAAAGGCACATGCTGGAGGAGACACGGGGCATAGTCAAAAGCAGATTTGGTGTGATCTGTGACTGTTTGAAAGGCTCTACTATGAAAATACTTTTTATTCAGGATGTGAATTTAAAATGCATATGATCATTTCTCATACTCAAGCACAATTTTGCACATGGATACCAACTCTCTTTATCTTCACTGTATTTTTGTCTAAGGGGAAATTTAGCTTAGAATGGTTCTCCATACATAATAGTAAACAATGCATTGGCAATTATATGGTTTATTACTAAGGGGAATAGGGAATTCTTTGCATAAAATGTCAAAGCTAACAGAATCATCACTGTCCTATTGCCTCATCCTCAAAGATGATATTCATCAAATCTCCCCTTCACTCAAAGCATCCAAGAGCCCAAGATGACATTTCTGTATCTCAATGTAGAAAAAAGGATATAGATTTGAGAGCTCCATAGGCTTGGGTTCCACCACTTCCTAGTTGAATGACTGGCAAGTTATTTAACTTCTCTGAGATTTCATTCCTCACCTATAAAGCAGAGATTTCAGAAATTCCTGAAGGTCAAAAGAAGCAACTTTACAAACTGCTTAATATAGAGTCAAGCAAATGATAGATATTAAATGGTAGATTGTTTTTTTTTAGTATTTCAGTAATAGATAACATGGAAGGACTGATGCTAAAGCTGAAACTCTAATACTTTGGCCACCTCATGCGAAGAGTTGATTCATTGGAAAAGACCCTGATGCTGGGAGGGATTGGGGGCAGGAGGAAAAGGGGACGACAGAGGATGAGATGGCTGGATGGCATCACGGACTCGATGGACGTGAGTC
Organism: Oryx dammah; assembly: GCF_014754425.2. Lineage (NCBI taxonomy): Eukaryota > Metazoa > Chordata > Mammalia > Artiodactyla > Bovidae > Oryx > Oryx dammah. The sequence continues at coordinate 82,660,618 of NW_024070202.1, read as the reverse complement.
TGAGTGAACTCCGGGAGATGGTGATGGACAGGGAGGCCTGGTGTGCTGTGATTCATGGGGTCGCAGAGAGTCAGACATGACTGAGCAACTGAACTGAACTGAATAGATAACAAGATATACCTTTAAAACAGCAAAATTAAAATGTCAGGATACACTTACAATAAGCAAAAAAAAAATACAATAAAGGATTTACAGGGAAAACACATATGTAAATATTCATAATGAAGCTTTCTGTATACTCTGAGGATGAGGACATACTCTATTAGGTCATATTCAATACATATTTATTGAATCCTACACTATGCCAGGTACTGGGGTAGACACTGGGAGTACTGAAGAGGATAAATCAGAGTACTTTAAATTAGTACTTACAATAGGGAAGAACAAATCTGACTCCATATTGGACCTGTTTCTTTAACCTTTGTATTCTATTGCTCTTGCTACCAGTTAAGAATGTTGCCTATAGCCTGAAATATATAGACAGCCCAATCTCAAGGCTCTAAACTTTAAAGATATAACACTTTTTATATTCAAATAGAGATTTAAAAGTTGCAGAACAGAGAATAATATTTGTCTTGCTGGAAGCTTATTGGAACATTTTGACCTGACGTACGTGGACAGCAGCAAGAATAAAGGATTGTGATACCAAGAAGTTGGCAACAACAAACCATACCCCTTCCCCTTTCAGTATGAAAGAAGCACCAATTCTAACTTGGGGAAGATGGTTCTTTGGGACGCTAGTCCACTATCTTCTCAGTCTTCTGACTTTCTGAATAAAGTTGCTGTCCCTTACCTCAACAACCCATCTCTCAATTTACTGGCCTGTTGTGAGGCAAGCAGTATGAGCTTGGACTCAGTAACTGAGTCTTAACTTGCTGGCCATTAAGTCCTGGGATCTTCTTTAAATGGGTAACAACCCTTGCAAACTGGCCCTAAAGAATTCCCCCCTCCCACCATCACTACTACCACACTTCTCAGTTCACTGAGTTCTGCTCTATCATGACAGTTAGAAATGGGACTATCACTGTGTTCTGAGGGTTTAGGAACTGAGCCTCATCTGCCTGAATCCATTAAAAATGAAGGACTTGGTTATGACCAATTTATTTTTATATGTACACTTGTTTTTAAACATTTTTAGGATCATTTAAATCTCATTTATTTTTATATATTTGGTGTGTTTCAATCCATCACAGGCATTATCCTTACGATGTTCTTATCGTGAGGCCTCAGGTCACTGGGAGCTTTTCTGAGTTGCCACTCAGTCCTTTGAAAGTGACCTAAAGTCTTGGATAGCTTCCTTGTTTTCAAGGATGACAAGATATTCCAGACTCATCATGTACATTTCCTACCAAATGCAGAATCAGCTATTTCTTCAAGGAGTCCTGGCAGTAAGAAATTTCAATAGGAAATGGTTCTTTTTCATAAGATATGGGTTATTCTTGCATAGATGTCTCTGCTTCTAAGCCTCTTCAATCAGACAGCAGTATATCCCTCCATATGTGGTCTTACTCATCTCATGAGTTGTCTCTGCAGGCAGATAACTCATTTACTAATACTAATACCTACTACCTCCCTTTTCAGACAGTACCAGCCATGAGGAACTCTCCTCTGCAGGCAATTACCCTGCCAAAAATTAAAGCTCCAGACAGACTCTTCTTTCTCTGGTGGGTAATTCTTGGCATTCAACTGGGAACTACACTGTAGCATAGAAGTGGGAAAGGACCTCCTGGAGCTTTGGAAGACCAGGTGTGTGAGGAGAAAACTGGGAAATTAATATTCATGGGAAGCAAGCTTCCTGGAAATTTTCTCCCTCAGCCCTCTTGGGTGCAGAGTCTGACTCCACTGCTGCTTCAGCACAGACCTGAGCAGATGGAGCCGTGTCCTCACGACTTCTACCTAAATAAAGTGGCCGTTACATAAATGTCTGGGCTTGAATCCAGTGTGCGAGGGCATATGTGTATTTTTTTTTTTTTTTTTTTTTTGCCAAATAGACCCCAGGTCTACATTTTCCCCCTCGTGCCTCAGGTTTGAGACTGAAATTTCCTCTCCCTTCCAAGTAAGAATCACGAAATACTCATCTTGGAATTCTCCATGACAACCAGGAGAGATAGCAATTTCCAACTCTGGAAGCAGCAAGCTACATGATCAAGCACTCAGACTTCTAAGTCAATGACTCACAATCACACTAATAACAACAACCATTCCCACAATTATTTATTGGGTGGCAGCTTAAGTGAGGAGCTGTACCTTGTTTCTTTTCACAACAGTGCTATGAAATAGAGACCACTGTTATTCCCATTTTGTGATAAGGAATCTGAGAATCTGTGAGGCCATGGGGCACACAGGTATTAGGAGGAAGTCCAGAGATTTAAGGGCTTCCCAGGTGCTTCAGTAGTCGGACACGACTGAGCGACTTCACTTTCATTTTTCACTTTCATGCATTGGAGAAGGAAATGGCAACCCACTTCAGTGGAGAATCCCAGGGACAGGGGGAAGCAGCAGCAGCAGATTTTTAGGTAGTAAAGAATCCACCTGCCAAGCAGGAGATGCCATTTTGATGCCTGGGTCAGGAAGATCCCCTGGAGAAGGAAATGGAAATTATTGGAGTGGGCTCCAATAATCTTGCCTGGGAAATCCCATGGACAGAGGAACCTGGAAGGCTACAGTCCATGGGGGTGACAAAAAAGTTGGACATGACTGAGCAACTATACAGCAAGAACAACCAGACATTTATGTGCAGGGCTGTCTGACTCCAACCTCCAAGCCCTAAACCATTACTCTTTAGGAAAGAGTAAACAAACATCTTTCTTCCAGGTGGCATGACAGAGGAGATATAAGGTGATTGCTAGCTTTCAGATGGATGGGTGAAGAGTCAAATAAATGCTGCTAACTATGGCAAGGCACTCATGGAGCTCTTGCCAAGATAAGGATGCCCTCGACGGTGAAAGCAAGCCATGAGACCATCGGTGATACCAGGCCCTGCAGACACACACCTGGCTTAAGAAAACTACATTGTTTATACACATAAGAATACTGGAAGAAACAATGTGATAAGTGTGCTTTATACTAGACTTTGATGTTGTTTTACACATCACAGACCCAAATTTAGCCTGAACTTTTAATACATGGATCTGTTAAACAGGTTCACCGTCCACTGTACCAGTGGAATTTTCCTGTCTGCTCTAATAGGCTATTTAAATGCAGCGAGGGCTATTTCTGAACATCTTGCATCATTTAAGTACCATATACACCAGAATTTCTAAATCTCAGTAATGCTTCAGTACTGATTATTTCTCCTGATGGGAAAATTAAATTAAAATGTATGCTTAACTACAGAATCTGGCCACACAGAGGATTTTACTTACATAATCCTTAAACCAGAGGACAGTGAGATTGCAGTTGTCATGGGAGATTTTTCCTTAAGCTTCCTCTATTTGCACTAAGCTAATATTCTCCCATTTCTTTTTTTTTAATTGAGGTATAGTTAATTTACAATATTGTATTAGTTTCAAGTGTACAGCAAATGATTCAGTTATACACACACACTCTTTCAGATTCTTTTGCTAAAAGATATTGAGTAGTTTTCTGTGCTATACACAGTCGGTGCTTACTTTTTACCCTTTTTATATAGAGTAGTGTGTATATGTTATCCAAAATCCTAATGTATCCCTCCTCTCTTTCCTTCCCCTCTGATAACCATAAATTGTTTTCTAAATCTGTGAATCTATTTCCATTTTGGAAATAAGTTCATTTGAGCCATATTTTAGGTTCCATATATAAGTGATATCATATATTTGTCTCTCTGTCTGACTTACTTCACTTAATATGATAATCTCTAGGTCCATCCACCTGATGTGAAGAACTGACTCATTGGAAAAGACTTGGATGCTTGAAAAAGACCTTGATGCTGGGAAAGATTGAAGGCAGGAGGAAAAGGGGATAACAGAGGATGAGATGGTTGGATGGCATCACTGACTAGATAGACATGAGTTCCAAGCTCTGGAAGTTGGTGAGGGACAGGAAAGCCTAGTGTGCTTTAGTCCATGGGGTCACAAAGAGTCGGACATGACTGAGTGACTGAACTGACTGACTAATAGAGGTCCAACCACATTTCTTCTGAAATTAGTTTTCATCTTCTTTATGACCTTTTAAATCATCTCATCCTACAACTGACATAATACATTAAATAATACCTAAAAGATAGCCGTATCAAGTTCAAACATGGAACTAAAACATGCCCATTACTTCCAAGTACAGAAGAAAACCATCCTATAAATTTCAAAATGTGGAACATTTTTATTATGGAAAATTTTCAAAATACACATAAGTAGATATAATAGTATAATATGCCCACACATACCCATCAACTAGCTCTGTCATTCTTGGGTCATGTGTCCATCCCATTCTCATCAGAATTTTTTAAAAGGCATTCTTTAAGCAAAACAAACCTTACACACTGTTTCTTGGCCTTTTAGCTAAGATCAAGCATAAAACAAACCTCACATTAAAATACCAGTAGAGTCTGAAATTGGTATTTTATAACAGCATGATATAAAGTGACAATATCAGACTTCAGTCTTGTGGCACCCATCGTGGGGTAACTTAAAGGAAGAACATCTGCTCAATTTCGAAACTACTCTAGATAGTAACTCACGCTTGCAACAAATCGAGATGTGAAAGTGCTAATTGCTAGTGAGTCAGCTCTAAGGAACACTGATCTTTTCTCGTACATTTACTGCATTCATGTGAAAATACAAAGACCAAGATGGAAAGAGTGGTCTGGAGCCAACACCGCGTACACGATGACAGCATGTGACCCAAACCAGGAAAATAAATATGTAAATGGTCTGTATCCTACCACACCAGCGTTAACACCACAGCTCCCAAATTTTGCTTCTCGTCATCCTCATCCCTGCCATTACCATTTAAGGCTGATCTACTCTACCCTACATCCTGTGCTAAGCACTTCACAGATCTCTTTAATCTCCAGCAAAATAAGCACTTTAATCATCAATTTGCAGATGGAGAAATGGAGGCTTAGAAATATTAGATTACTTGTTCAGCAGAGTCTTGATTATAAACCAGGTCCTCCTGACTTCAAAATATGCATTCTTTTCCTATAACACATTTTGGTTCCAAACATCATTAATGTAAACACACATACATATGCACACACACACACACACACAAATAAAATCCTCGCCTCTTCTGAATCTCTAGTGTTAATGAGTGATCAGTACCTGTGTAATATCTGATTAAAATCTGAGTCTATGAAGTACTTTACCAACTTTATTACTTTTTTATGAATTATTAAGGGACTAAACAAATCAATGTTGCAGTCCATGGGGTCGAAAAGAGTCAAACACGACTGGTGACCAAACAACAATAAACAAATCAAGGAGCTGAAGCCACAGCAGGCTCTGCACCCTTCATCACACTTCAAACCACCTTGCCTATTAGGAAACAACTCTGGGTGTCCACGTTTCCCAGAGCAGGTGGGTCATGAGGTTTGGTAGCTGTGACTCTTTAGTGCCATCAGAGAACAATCCTGGGATTTCCCTGGCAGTCAAGGGATTAAGACTCCATGTTCCCAATGCAGGAGGCATGGGTTCAATTTGTGGTTAAGGAACTAAGATCCTGCATGCCACACAGTGCAGCCTAAATAAATAAATAAGGAAGAAAGATTAAAAAAAAAAAAAAGAACAACTTTGACATCAACTTGGAAGTGCTTACAAGAAGGTATTTCCAGGGGCAACTGTCAGCTTAATTTTCCTGAGTTATCAGTGGTTTGTAAGCCCAAGTAGTAAAAGATCCTCTGATACTCACCCTCTTATACTGAAATCAGCTGAAAAGGGATTTGGAAAATTCTGACAGGTAACTAATGAAAGCTTACAAAAGAGAAAGCACTCTGAGATAGTTCACTGGGGGCTGGCAAATGCAAAGTCCTCTGAATTTAATTCTTTGAATGAAATATTTAATTAATAATTTTCTTGAACAATGAATGAAACCTCCCAATGGTACAAACAAGTGGTACAGGGATGACCCTGCTTTGATGTACTAAAACATAAGATCACCCATATGTGCCACTGTTTCCAGTCCATTCCAAAAGAAAATCATCATGATTATTTTGACTGCCAACTATGCTCATTCTCCAAGCCCTAAATTATAATATTACTCCAATATTAGGCCCTTATATAGTCCTGAGTAATCAGCTAGGCTTCTTGGGTTCCAAACTCTGAACTTTAAAAGAGCTTATTAAATATTCTTATCATTTTCTGTACTACTTACCATCTTATCTCAAATAAACTTTTCCTCCCAACTTAAGTCTGCACCACTCTCTCAATCACCTACATAATAGAGTTTCTTATTATCTTGAAACTTTTCCATTGAACTTAGCTTCCCTAGATATTAAAAAAGCAAAACAATTCCAGGATATGTTTAATCATTATCTTGCTTTTCCTCCCTTGGTGGACTGATCTGGGTAAGCAAAGGCACAATGATTTATGATTTTCTAAATGTCTACTGCATGTTACAGATATGTTAATGCCAGCACATCAAAACGGACGTATCAAAATGCAAAACTTTTTTTCCTGCCAATTAGTATGCTCTACTGATCAAACCAGTCATTCCTAAAGAAAATCAGCCCTGAATATTCACTGGAAGGACTGATGCTCAAGCTGAAGCTCCAATACTTTGACCACCTCATGCGAAGTGGTGACTCACTAGAAAAAACCCTGATGCTTGGAAAGACTGAAGGCAAAAGGATAAGGGGACAGTAGAGGATGAAATGATTACATAGCATCACTGACTCAATGGGCATGAATATGAGCAAACTCCAGGAGATAGTGAAGGACAGTTGAGCCTGGCATGCTGCATCCATGGGGTCACAAAGAGTCTTAGGCACTTAGGACCTGAAAACCAAAAAAAACAACAAATGCCCTACTCACATTCCTGACTTTATTCTATGCCTAATTAACTCTCCAGTTATGGAGCAGGGATGGTGGCTATACTGCATTAATTGTTATATGTATTGACTATTTCTATAATTAGGAAAAAAGATAAATATTTTCAGAAAACCTGTTGGAAGTCACTTTAATGCTAAAGACCATTATTTCTCTACCACCAAATCATCAGTATAAAGAACTCATGATACTATATTGAAGATATTGAGATCATGGCTGTCATTGTTAAAATTTAATTGAAGAGGAACTTCCCTGGTGGCTCACTGGTTAAGACTCCATGCAGGGGGCTTGGGTTCAATCCCTGGTCAGGGAACTAGATCCCAAGGGCCACACCTAAGAGCCCACATGATGCTCTTAGTAAGACCCAGTGTACCCAAATAAATTTTCTAAAAATTTAACTGAATATTTCATGGGCATCTCTAAGGTAAGATACAATTTTATAGATTTTTAAGTACATGCTACTTAATACATTAATTTTGAAAATTTATATTAAATGATTTCAACCACAGCTTTATAAGTTTATATATATATATATACATGCACAGGGAAAAAATATTTTTGAGAGTGAACCTTCTCACTGCCTTACACTCAAGAGAACATGATAAATATCATTATGATCATTTTAGAGAGGTTAAAACATACTATACAGCTCCTTACTGACAGAAGGGGGGTCAACACGCTAGTTAATCTGCGTTCAAAGCCCAGGATGGTTTTTCCACCAGTCACACAGTTCTTCAGAAGTCCCATGATTTCTTTTTTCCTCTTGAGCATAGGGCTAAATTATCAGGTCTCCTCTGACTCCCAGCTCAATTGGTAAAGAACCTGCCTGCAATGCAGGAGACCCCAGTTCAATTCCTGGTCGGGAAGATCGGCTGGAGAAGGGATGGGCTATCCACTCCAGTATTCTTGGGCTTCCCTTGTGGCTCAGCTGGTAAAGAATGCACCTGCAATGCGGGAGACCTGGGTTTGATCCCTGGGTTGGGAAGATCCCCTGGAGAAGGGAAAGGCTGCCCACTCCAGTATTCTTGCCTGGAGAATTTCACTGACTGTGTAGTCCACGGGGTCACAAAGAGTCAGACATGACTGAGCGATTTTCACTCATTCATTCACTCACTCATTCACTCCTCTGACTCCCACCAAGCTCTCAAATTCCCTAAAGCTAAGGCAATTTCCAAATAAAAATTATCCCAATCAAAAGAGAGAATAACATACAAATCTTGAAAGTCCAAAGACTTTTTCGGTTAACTCTACTTTCCTAAGTTTGAGAGAGTCCCCAAAGTGGGAAAATACTGCAAAGTTCCCTGAATCCTCATTATCCCTATCACCACCCCCTCCTCTGCCCACAACAAGCTCACAGCCAAACTGCTGGCAACCCCTGGCATTCCATGAGCCTCCTCTACCGCCTCCTGTTCACTGCCCTGATACTCGTGTCCTTCTGAAGCCCAGTCCTCCATTCAACTCTCCCTGAGGTCTCTCCCTGCAAACATGATCCTCCCCCACCCACCCCACCACATGAACCTTAGCACCTTCGCAGCCATGTTTGAATGGAAAGAGAAACGACCTGGAGATCCAATGATCTTGGGGTCTAATGACCTGGATTCAAATTCAGTTTCTCCCACTGCAGAATCCCCAGTTACTTAAGCTCTCTGCATCTCACTGCACTGTAGGACCAGCAATACCTACATCATAGCTGCATAAATAAGGTCACACACTTTGACCTACCCTGAGGAGGGCGTCTGGCATATTCTAAGACCCCAATGACTGTTAAAAGATGCATCTCTTTTCTCCTACTTACATTCTTACAGATGCTTATGAATCTGCATTCTGTCTCCAGCTGAATTGCAAATTACTAAAGTACAGACATCATTTTAATGTCTCTTTACCTCTTATAAAACATTTGGCACACAGTTGTTGCTTAGTCCCCAAGTAGTGTCTGACTATTTGCAACCCCATGAATTGCAACCCACCAGGCTCCTCTGTCCATGGGATTTCCCAGGCAGGAATACTGGAGTGGGTAGCCATTCCCTTCTCCAGGGGATCTTCCCAATCCAGGGATGGAACCCACATCTCCTGCACTGGCAGACGGATTCTCTTACCACTGAGCCACCAGGGAAGCCCTTGGCACACAGTAAGGACACAATAACTGCTGGCTAAGTGACAGATATGAAAGGCTTCTGAGAGGAAAGAAACCATAAAACAGCTTAACAATCAGTCAAACATTTATTTTTGTATTTAAGGATCTGTTTCACTCTAGTGAAGCAGAATGTATTCTTTCAGTGTATGACATATTCACTAAATTGCTTTGACATTCTTTAAAGAAAAGTTCGAGGAGCTTCCAAGATACTCTGATGAATGTGTTTCTAAGGGAACAAACCCTGTCGAATTAACCAAGGCAACATTCACTACACCAAGGGATACAAACAGTGCTCCTGGGTGACTCTTACCTTTAATCAAATAAAAATATGAAAGGACCTATAATTTCCTCCCTATTGCTTTTAGTTCTGTCACAGGAGCTAACTGCCTCTATAAAAATAACAAGTGTTAAATTGCTGCATTACTTCACAGCTTTGCTTTGGAAAGAAGCGGGTGACAGGAACTCATAGTTGGTAACATGTTTTCACTAGCTTTTTTTCCTTCATCCACAAACATTGGTGGGTACTAAGTGCCAGGTACTGCTCTTGACACTGGGGATATAAAAGAGGAGTGAATACATAGTCCAAAATCCTTGCCCAAAGTTTATATGCCACTGCAGAAAGAAAGAGCAATATGATGAAGACACCATGGACGAACTGATACCATGTACAAAATAGATCACTAATAAGAACCTACTGTATAGCTCAGGGAACCTTACTCAGGGCTCTATGGTGACCTAAATGGGAAGGAAATCCAAACCAGAGGGGATATATGTATACCTATTGTTCACTTTCAGGGAAGGGAATGACGACCCACTCCAGTACTCTTGCCTGGAAAATCCCATGGACGGAGGAGCCTCGTAAGCTGCAGTCCATGGGGTCACTAGAAGTCGGACACGACTGAGTGACTTCACTTTCACTTTTCACTTTCATGCATTGGAGAAGGAAATGGCAACCCACTCCAGCGTTCTTGCCTTGAGAATCCCAAGGATGGGGGAGCCTGGTGGGCTGCTGTCTATGGGGTCGCACAGGGTTGAACACGACTGAAGCGACTTAGCAGCAGCAGCAGCAGCATGGTTCACTTTGCTGTACAGCAGAAACTAATACAACATTGTAAAGCAACTCTACTCCAATAAAAATTAATTTTTAAAAACAGACGAAGAAATAAAATAAGTAGTGTGTTAGACAGTAGCAGTGCTCAAGATGCAATAAAGAACCCAGAAAGCAGAGAAACGGAGTGAAGAAAGCTGAGGGTGGGGGAGAAGGCAGTAAGAAATCAGGTCAGAGAGACAAAGGGGAGCCGGTTCATGATCCGGAGACAGTGGTGGCTTTGACCACAGTGACGTGAGCATCACTGGAGAGTGCGAAGAAGAGGCCTGTTTCACTCTGACCTTAGTGCTCTGGTAGTCTTGAGGTGTGTAAGTTGCAGGGGTCTGCAGCAGAAGCAGGAAGCCAAGTTGGGAAGCCAGTCCCATCACCAAGTGACCGATGATGATGGTCTGGATCAGAGAGAGAAGAGAGGGGCGCCCCAATTCCAGGTTCATTCTGAAAGCAGAGCTGATATGATTTATTGATGGACTGGATGTGGGGCAGGAAAGAGCAGAGTCTAGGATGACACAGTTTCTGCTTTCTGCCAGGTCTGCACACAAGATATGTGTGTGATCCTAATGAATTCCAAGCTCCTTTCAATACATCTTCCTATGTTCCCAAAACACCTTCCCCAGCACACCATGTCTTAAACCACTGAACCAGCTCCTAGGGGACAGTAACCCATGTACCCTGCTGGTCTACCTCATATTAGACATTGCACATTGTGTGCACATAATCCATACTGCAAATTTGTAGTGGTGATTATTATCTCATCTTATGCTTTTGTTTTCTTTCATTTTTCACTGAAGTATAGTTGATTTACAATGTTGTGTTAACTACTGCTTTACAACAAAGTGATTCACACACACACACACATATATATGTATATATTCTTTATTTATATTCTTTTTCATTGTGGATTATTATAGGATAGTGAATATAGTTCTCAGTGCTATACAGTAGGACCTTGTTGTTTATCCGTTCTACATAAAGAAGCTTACTTTGGCTAACCCCAACCTCCCATTCCATCCCCCTTCCAAGCCCCTCCCGTTTGGTAACCACGTGTCTGTTTTCTGTGTCTGTGATTGTGTTTGTTTCATGGAAAGGTTCATTTGTGTCGTGTTTTAGATTGCACGTGTAAGAAGTTTCATATGGTATTCATCTTTCTCTGTCTGACTCACTTCATTTAGAGTGGTAACCTCTAGCTCCATTCCTGTTGCTGCAAGTGGCATTATCTTATTGTTTTTCATATCCCATCTTGTATTAAAGAGACCTGAGGCTCAGCAGAGGTAGGTGATCTGCCTAAAGTTGGACCCAGAGAAGAGACAGCATATCTAAAGGGAGATGGAGGAACTTCTCTGGCGGTCCATTGGTTAAGACTTCACCTTCCAATGCAGGGGGCACGGGTTTGACTCCTAGTCAGGGAGGTTAGACCCCACTTGCCCCTCAGGGCAGTCAAAAAATTAAAAAACAAAATAAAATAAATGGGGGGTCATATATTCCAATCCAGGAGTTTGTTGCCTGAAGGGAAATTCATTCGACATCTTCATATTTCTATTGAAATACAAAGCATTGCTACATCTTCATATTTCTCTTCATATTTCTTCATAGAGAACTCTGAAATCCAGATTACTATATGGACACTCCTGATATTTAAATGTGTAATTTTAAAAAATACCAACACTGTAAAACTGTATTTTTACAGTTTTGTGTAAAATGGCCTCTAAAAACGTACATTGCTCCCATTCAACCCTACCCAACTAAGACTTTAAAAAGAGAGGGAAACAATTACCAAACATGTGTCTGAGATTCTGTGTCTACAGCATTCTAAAACAAAAACAAAAACCAATACTTGCATGGGCTAAATAAACACACCTTTGTACCAAATTTTACCTAAGGGCAGTTCATCCTAGCTAGATGGAGAAGGCAGTGTTGCTGCTAATTGTAAATTATTCCTAGATTGATCAACAATATTTTTTGAAATGATCATCTTGGTGATGTGGAGGCAAATAAAGAATCCAGGAAACCCTTCAAAGAGAAACAAGGCAGGGATGAGACATGAGCAAAAAAAAGGGGGGGTGTTAAGAATTTTAAGACTGACTAGAGGGCCACTATATTGGAATATGTCACATAACAAATATGAAAAGAGAAAGGACACAGATGGCCTTTGCTCTCGAGGAGAGATATTTGCCAAGTGAAACTGGGGCAAAGAATCTGCTCGCAGCCAGTGCTCTTACACCACGGAGGGATGGGGAGCAGCTCTCCAGTTATGCCTTTGACCTATTAATTCTGACCTCCACTTTCGAGTGGAAGCAGAGTGCTCCCCAAGCCACCATGTGGCTTCTTTCCATCGCCTCTGCTTCCTGCTCTCCCCTTGGCAGTAGGCAGAGAGGTGGGTGCAAGTATGTGGTCTATGCCAGGGTTCAAGGTGGGAAGTGCTAGGAAAGATGAAGGTCGCATAAAAATGAGTTGTACAACATGTATACAATTGAATACTACTCAGCCATAAAAAGGAATGAAATAATGTGATCTGCAGTAAAAAGGATGGACCTAGAGGTGACCATAAGTGAAGTATGTCAGAAAGAGAAAGACAAGCACCATGTGATATCACATACGAGGAATCTAAAATATGACACAAGTTAATTTACCTGAGAAACAGAAACGGACTCACAGACCTAGAGAGCAGACCTGTGGTTGCCGAGGGGGAGGGGGAGGGCTGGATTGGGAGTCTGGGATTAGCAGATGCAAGCTATTACATATAGAATGGATGAACAACCAGGTACTACTGCAGAGCACAAGAAACCATATTCAGTATCCTGAGAAAAACCATAATGGAAATGAATCACGTTGCTGTGTAGCAGACATTTACACAAAATTCTAAATAACTGTGCTTCAATAAAATTAATTTTTTCTAAAAAAATGGGTTGTACAAAAAGAGAGTGTTTGGGGTCCAGGCTAGAGAACTCAACAGTCAAAAGGACAGTCTCTGATGCGGTTCTTCTGCAGAGAAAAGATTTCAGAATGGCCAGTGAAACCCAAATACAGAGTGGAGGCCACAGAGAAGAACAAGAATCCTCTCACATGTAAATCAGGGCACCCATAAAAGCCCAACTGTAATTTGGACATACAGCAAGAGAGATATGCAAGACTTAAAAACTGCCAGGAAAGAGAAGGAGCCCCTAGCCTGTAGGTGAGAAATCAAGAGTGTACAGAAAGCAGCTTATCCACAAGCCACCACCTCGCAGGACCCATCAGTGGGGGCCTCCTGCAGCCTTTTCCCCCATTTCAACTCCAGCAAGGAACACCTAGGACCAGTCCTTTAGACACAAGCAAAGAGCCCAGGGACTTCATAGACCATCAGAAAAGGAGGCTCCAGAAAGAAAGAGTGGGCAGCAAGACGGGAAAGTGTAGAGACACTATGCAAAGGTTGTGGGACATAGCAGCAAGAGTGAAGGCGCACCATTCATACCGGATTTGGAGTTGGGACACTACATATAAACACACTTAGAAGTGTGCCTTTGTGTTGTGACTTTCGACTTTCACACTGCGGTCAAGTGTGATCAAATGAAACTGTGGACAGGAAGGGAGATATGAGAAAGGATAGAAGTCCAAACCTCCTTTTATATTTACTTTCTCAAGTCAGAAACTTAAAATTGCCCTAGACCATCTCATTTGCCCAATCCCACATGTCAAATCCCATGCATCCTCCCTCTCAAAGACCCCTCAATCCTGGCCACCCCTCTCTAGCCCCTGCCATTTCCCTTGGCCACATGGCCTCCATCCTCTGCCCCTCACCTGTGTATCACCTCTCTGCTTGTGCACCACCTCTTTGCTTCAAGTCTTTCTTACCCCTCCAATCCATCCTCTACACCACAGTCCAGATGACCCTCTAAACACTCAGATCTAATCTCTCTGCTGTTTCAACAGCTTCCCACTGCCTTTAGGATAAAGTCCAACACCACCTGGCTCAGGGTAAGAACGCAACACAGTCATTAAATGACTGAAAAAATCTATTTTAGATCATCTCTATGTATGCTCCATTTTTAGTCCTAGTATAAACCTCCTTGGAAGGAAAGTTATGACCAATCTAGACAGCATATTCAAAAGCAGAGATATTACTTTGCCAACAAAGGTCCATCTAGTCAAGGCTATGGTTCTTCCAGTGGTTATGTATGGATGTGAGAGCTGGACTGTGAAGGAAGCTGAGTGCCAAAGAATTGCTGCTTTTGAACTGTGGAATTGGATAAGACTCTTGAGAGTCCCTTGGACTGCAAGGAGATCCAACCAGTCCATCCAAAAGGAGACCAGTCCCGGGTGTTCATAGGAAGGACTGATGCTGAGGCTGAAACTCCAGTACTTTGGCCACCTCATGCAAAGAGTTGACTCAGTGGAAAAGACCCTGATGCTGGGAGGGATTGGGGCAGGAGGAGAAGGGGACGACAGAGGATGAGATGTCTGGATGGCATCACCGACTCGATGCACATGAGGCTGGGTGAACTCCAGGAGTTGGTGATGGACAGGGAGACCTCGTGTGCTGCGATTCACGGGGTCACAAAGAGTCGGGAATGACTGAGCGACTGAACTGAACTAAACTGGGCTGATAAACCTCAGAACTGAATATTAAAAGGGATACATAATTCTTTGTCAATATTACAATCAAATGAAAAGGCAGAGTAACAATATCCATTTCATCCTATGGTTTTGATACCATAAATACTTAATAAATGCTTCAGATTCATAATCAATTCTTTGGTTTATTTGTGAAACTGTATGACATATGCAATCATAGGAATTCATAGATTTAAGTATATGATTATATTTCTGTTTAATAGGTCATCATTATGAAAGTTCTATTATATTAAGAAAATAGCCCTCGATTGCATATTTGCCACATAAGAGGAATAGGAGAAAAGCTGTAATGAATCGTGAAATTCAGCAGATCATGCACTTGACCTCGATGGATTTGAATAACGCTCAAACTACCGCACAATTGCACTCATCTCACACGCTAGTAAAGTAATGCTCAAAATTCTCCAAGCCAGACTTCAGCAATACGTGAACCGTGAACTTCCTGACGTTCAAGCTGGTTTTAGAAAAGGCAGAGGAACCAGAGAGCAAATTACCAACATCCGCTGGATCATGGAAAAAGCAAGAGAGTTCCAGAAAAACATCTATTTGTGCTTTATTGACTATGCCAAAGCCTTTGACTGTGTGGATCACAATAAAATGTGGAAAATTCTGAAAGAGATGGGAATACCAGACCACCTGACCTGCCTCTTGAGAAATCTGTATGCAGGTCAGGAAGCAACAGTTAGAACTGGACATGGAACAACAGACTGGTTCCAAATAGGAAAAGGAGTACGTCGAGGCTGTATATTGTCACGCTGCTTACTCAACTTCTATGCAGAGTACATCATGAGAAACGCTGGACTGGAAGAAACGCAAGCTGAAATCAAGATTGCCGGGAGAAATATCAATAACCTCAGATATGCAGATGACACCACCCTTATGGCAGAAAGTGAAGAGGAACTCAAAAGCCTCTTGATGAAAGTGAAAGGAGAGTGAAAAAGTTGGCTTAAAGATCAACATTCAGAAGATGAAGATCATGGCATCTGGTCCCATCACTTCATGGGAAATAGATGGGGAAACAGGGGAAACAGTGTCAGACTTTATTTTTCTGAGCTCCAAAATCACTGCAGATGGTGACTGCAGCCATGAAATTAAAAGACGCTTACTCCTTGGGAGAAAAGTTACGACCAATCTAGATAGCATATTCAAAAGCAGAGACATTACTTTGCTGACTAAGGTCCGTCTAGTCAAAGCTATGGTTTTTCCTGTGATCATGTATGGACGTGAGAGTTGGACTGTGAAGAAGGCTGAGCACTGAAGAATTGATGCTTTTGAACTGTTGTGTTGGAGAAGACTCTTGAGAGTCCCTTGGATTGCAAGGAGATCCAACTAATCCATTCTGAAGGATATCAGCCCTGGGATTTCTTTGGAAGGAATGATGCTAAAGCTGAAACTCCAGTACTTTGGCCACCTCACGCAAAGAGTTGACTCACTGGAAAAGATTCTGATGCTGGGAGGGATTGGCGGCAGGAGAAGTGGACGACAGAAGATGAGATGGCTGGATGGCATCACTAACTCAATGGACGTGAGTTTGAGTGAACTCCGGGAATTGGTGATGGACAGGGAGTCCTGGCGTGCTGCGATTCATGGGGTCGCAAAGACTCGGACACGACTGAGCGACTGAACTGAACTACAGCTAGGAGTTCAAGATAAAAAAATATATACAAATATATAATCATTTATGATGCTTTGGTGTTGGGGGCCAGCGTGAGGAACTCTGCCCATGGCAAAGGTCATGAGGAAGGAGGCTTGGCATACGCAAAGGCGTGATCAAGCCTCAGGAAACCCCTTGTTCCCGAGCATCTACCCCAAAACCAGAGTCTGTTTTATGCTCTCGCCTACACCTCTGACTTTACGGGGGCCTCTCCCCCATAACCATTTCTCTCAGAGAAGGAGTAAACGTGCAGCTCCAAGGCAATTAAAATTCCTGGGCGTGATAAGAGTGTTTCAGCTTACGGACTCCTCTGAAGGTTATCTAGCCCGCCTGTATAGGTTCATCCCGGCCACATGTGATTGTTTACAGCCTCCCAATCTGAGAGGCATGAGATGTTTTAGACTTACTAAAGGCAAATTCTTTGGGGGAGTTAGAAATTATTAGTATAGTGAGTTGGTTAGAAATTATATTGGTGAAGGGTTTTTCATTTGTTGGGCTGATGTTTGCTGCTAAATCTCCATATTCCCTGCCCTTATAATGAATATAACTAACATATAGGAGAAAGAAGTATTAACCTTTAAGCATATAGGAGAGATAGGTATTAACCTTTAAGATTAATCCTGTTAACCTTGGGTTAAATAAATTCCTTTCTTGATTGTAACTCACTACACCCTCACCCTATAGGAATGCAACTTTATCTGGAGGGTGGTGCCTGGTTTAAGGAAAAATCACCCTTGGAAGAAATAAGGTTTTTGGTTATCAGAAAGAAAGGACCATAGAATGTCAGCAGGTCTCACTCATAGCCAGAAGATGATAAGACCTTTTTTCGTTATACATTTACGTGAAGCACCTGATTTTGATAAAGGTCAGGACTGTTGACCCCCACATGACTCTGTATTCATCCCTATGTGTAACAAAAGGTATATAAGCAAACCCAAAAATAAAGAAATCGGATCAGTTTCCGGAAAGACTGATTCCACCATGTCGCTTCTTTCTTGCTCCCATTTCTCTGGCTGAATTCCCATCTGGATTCAGCCTCCTTTTCTCCACAACACTATCTCTTACTACACTATCCGTTTGTAATCTCTCTATATCGGTAATTAAATACGTATTTTTCCAAAGACGCCAACGCTGTCCCCACCTTCGAATTCCCTGGATCCACCGGGGCTGGACCCTGGTACTTTGGAGTAATTCACTGCCTAGGATTTCTCAAAAAGAATTAAATATACATTTCTTATGCTGAGTTGAATTAGCTTTTAAAAGTCTTTTCCACAATTAAAATAGACTTTTATAATCTCTCACAAGCAGAGGCAGAAATTACTCCTACCAAATACTCTGAATACACACAGAATACAACATTAATGTCTGATAAACTCATCTTAATCACATCCACCTATCAAAACTCAATAGAACATAACAGAACATGCTGCCAGTTTTCATATGATTTGAAAATATCTTTATCTCTTAATCTTATTTATGGTAAATTTTATTCTTGGTGTTTTTAACAGAGTGAAGTATGTCAATCTTTTTGCTATGGTGCCTGCCTTGCCAGCTGGATCAGAAAAACTCTCCTACTCTCCATCTCCTTATGTACATATTTACCTGTAGTTTCTGAGAACACCTGTATTGTTCTTCTCTTCTGTACATTAATCCTCATTCTAGCTGTGATTTTTATATTTATACAGAGTGCATAAAATAAGCACGATATTTTTTTCCAAAATGATGAGCTGTTGACCCAAGTAGACATGCTGAATGGTTCTAACATATCTTTGGCCTTATATCTCAACTTTCTATAATTTTCCACATATTGATATCGTTATGTTTGTAACATTTTAATACCTGATAAGACAAAGTCCATTCCCTTTCACTAAAATTCTGTCAGTCAGTGTTCAAGTCATATTTTGTGTTTGCAGTATTTTGACATCTGTTATGACAAGGTCTAGTTGCTCTCACCAAAATTTTCTGACTTACAGACTTAGTATTTTACATTTTGCTGCTGCTGCTGCTAAGTCGTGTCAGTCATGTCCAACTCTGTGCGACCCCATAGACGGCAGCACACCAGGCTCCCCCGTCCTGGGGATTCTCCAGGCAAGAACACTGGAGTGTGTTGCCATTTCCTTTTCCAATGCATGAAAGTGAAAAGTGAAAGTGAAGTTGCTCGGTCGTGTCTGACTCTTAGCGACCCCATGGACTGCAGCCCACCAGGCTCCTCCGCCCATGGGATTCTCCAGGCGACAGTACTGGAGTGGGTTGCCACTGCCTTCTCCGATTTTACATTTTAATCAGCCCTATATCTGTGGTTGCATCCCCTCTCTCCTTATTTTCTTGATGTGTATTCCAGTATTTTTTCTTGATTGCTCATCCTAGAGTTACAGTCACTTTTTATTAGTCTTTTTAAAGAATTCTTATTTTACTATATCAATTTTATTGTATATTTTATTTCCTTATTCCTTGATTTCTGTTTTTAACCTTATTGTTCTTTTCTCTTCCTGTCCTTAAATTATCCTTTCCTGACTTCTTGAGTAGAAGCTCATTTTATTTAATTTTGTCCTTTCCTGCTCATATAAAAATACTCAAAGCAATTGCTTTTCCTCTGAGTATAGTTTTGCATGATGTCATGAATGTTAGTGTGCAATGCCACTGCCATTGATTCCTACACAGTGATTTCTATATACAGAATTTGTTTTTCGGTCACCCCATGTGGTATGAGGAATCTTAGTTCCCTGACCAGGGATCAAACCCCCGAGTCTCCAGCACCGCAAGGTGGATTCTTAACCACTGGTCCACCAGGGAAGTCCCTACATGTGGTTTTAATTTCCTCTTTTTGCTTCAAGTTACTTAACAGAATCCTTTGTAATTCTGATTCCTCTGTAGTTGAATTCCAATAAAACTTTTGAGCTATTTTCTAATTCATTGAGTTATAGAAAGTGTGTGGTCTATGTGATTTCTGCTTTTAGCAATGTAGAAAGATGATCTTTATAGCTTAATATAGTTTTGTCAGTGTAAATATTCATGAAGTACTGGATAAGAGCATATATTCTTAATTTATAGGACACAATAAATCACCTATGTCCTCCCATTTATATGAATATATACATACCAATTGATATATTCATACATATAAAATTATATATTTAGTGTGCTGCATGAACTTTTACTTAATATTTTATCACTAGTATCAAATAGATTTGAAGTATTTTAAATATTTACTTAAATAAGCTGTGCAAATATTATCTTAATGGTACCTTAATAGGGCTTCCCTGGTGGCTCAGAGGTTAAAGCATCTGCCTCCAATGTGAGAGACCTGGGTTCGATCCCTGGGTCGGGAAGATCCCCTGGAGAAGGAAATGGCAACCCACTCCAGTATTCTTGCCTGGAGAATCCCATGGACGGAGGAGCCTGGTAGGCTACAGTCCACGGGGTTGCAAAGAGTCGGACACAACTGAGCGACTTCACCACCACCACCACCACCTTAATGATAAATGGATCCCACATAGTTACTAAAACTTCTATTCTCCAACACTATCTATTCTCACATTTTACTATTATAAGACATTTCCGCACCCAAGTAAAATTTTAAAAAAAAAAGCCCCTATACAAAGCATTACTATAAAAAATATCCTTGAGGCTTTTAATTTTCTTATCATATATTCCTGCAAATAGAATTACTGAGTCACACGTTATAAACATTTGTAAGGACTGCCCTCCCAACTCTAAAGTGACTGGACCCTCACTAAGAAGTAATGAGTTGATTTTATTTATTTATTTTTCTTTGAGAGTCTAATAACATAAAAGACAAAATCGCAATTTAAATGCATTTCTTTTATTACCAACTAATCTGATCTGTCTCATACCTTTCTTTTTTTTTTTGGTTATAAAGCAGGTTTATTTCTGCAGAGAGGAGGTGTCTTGTGTTTATGCACTGGAAAGGAATTAGGGGAATGTATCCAACCCTTTGTTCGCCTTGCAGAACAGAAGCCCCAGGTCTTCAGAAGCATTATGCAGCATCTCAGCATCCTTACTGGGGACCAAAGATGTTGGGATCGTGAAGGGTCAGACTGGTCACAAGCTGTTCAAAGTCGCCCAGGCTCCAGGGAGGAATTGACAGATTTTCCGGGCCAAGAGATGACCTATTCTCAGGGGGGGGCTGATTGAAGGTGAGCAGGAGATCAGTCTGGTACTGGGGCAGCCGCAGCAAAGCCTGATGCAGTGTCACATACTTGGCTACCTGCTGATTTTCTTTAGCTACCTGCTGTTGGCCAGAGAGGATCCAGGCTTCTTGACAGCAGCCCCTCAGGGCCAGGTTCTCCAAAACGAGGGGGTGCACCGTCTCCACTAGCACAGCCCTAGCCTCTTGCACCCCGCCAACATCTTCAAAGTGGTACCGGGCAGCCTCCTCGCCCTGCACGTGGGCCTGCAGCTCTAGAAGTTCGACTATCAGGCTCTGGTCTGTCACGCGATGGCAGAAAACTTCTTGATTGTCCGGGACCGGTCGGAGGTCGCTTACGTCAATGGCCCCCGGAGGGAGAGTGGCGGAGAAGGCGCCCCCGAATAGTGGATAGTCTCGCGTGGGCTCCATGGGCCTGAGACTACAGTATAGTCATTAAAGATTTAAAAGAAACCCACATGGGGCCACGTGCCATCACTTCCCTGCCTTTCTCTGCAGCCGTGGCCTTTCTAAATCGTTTCTATTAACTTCTTTTAATGACTATCTAAACCACCCATTGGTCCATTCCCCAAAGACTGAACACTTTAATAGACTTATGAGACTTTTTGCTGTAATAGGAAAATAACTCACATATGTTGCAAATGATATATTTTAGTTGTTTGCTTTATAATACTGCTTACTATATTCTAAATAAACTTATACTTTAAACCTTTGTGCATTCAAACCTATGTTAGTATTCTGTTGCTTTTATGCTTAGAAAATTCTTTGTCATCCCAGATTCAGTAATATATTCACATTTAATTTTTATAGCTTTATCTGATATCATTTTTATAATTACTCCATCTGAAAAGTGTTTTCATTTATAGCATAGGTGAAAACATGCAATTCATGATTTCCCCAATTAGCTGTTTTTTCTATAAGAAATACTGTTGAATATTCTTTCATATATTTTTGGAGTTATTCCCTTTGTCAAACTAATGCTTTCCCAATGGGTCTGCCTTTTTAGGAGGTCTGTGTACAGGAGGTCTGTGTATAGGAGGTCTAATCTGTGTATAGATTTTAAACAAATGCCCATTGTTTTCATGATTTTGCCAATGCATGATACTGGATGCTTGGGGCTGGTGCACTGGGACGACCCAGAGGGATGGTATGGGGAGGGAGGTGGGAGGAGGGTTCAGGATGGGGAACACGTGTATACCTGTGGCAGATTCATGTTGATGTATGACAAAACCAATACAATACTGTAAAGTAATTAACCTCCAAATAAAATAAATCAATTTATATTAAAATAAATAAATATGAAAAGGGTAAGTCCTCTGGTAGCACAAAATAACACAAAATATTTGGATGTATTTTAATCTGATTATGTGCTGCTAGGATGTTTTTAAAATTGAGATTAAATTGGGAGTTCTGCCATCTTAAAAATATTCAGCCTTTCTAAAGAACATAGTACATCTCTCCATACATTCAGACATTTTCACATCATGAACTTGACTTACAGCTATGGCTCTTAGAATATAATTTTCTTTTAATTATTCCCACACATTGTTTAGTAGGGTTTTCCAGAGTTTATATTGTGTTGTTGTTAAGCTAAATGGAATGACTTTTTCATCTTAGCTTCCAAATACTGATATATATAAGAAAATAGTCATTTTTTCTTTGTCTCATATGTACAAATGTATTAAATGATTTAAATAATTACCTGAGTTTTATGTGTATATTTAAATTTGTTTTTGTATCTGTTAATCATGTCACACTTATGTTATAAAATTACTTCCATTACATGACTCTCTGAATTAGCCTGAAATTCCAAATCAATATCAAATAATATTGTTAACTGGAGATCCTTTTCATATTCCTGATTTTAAATAGGACTATAATGGTCACTATAAGATTATTAATATTTTTGTCATGAGAATAAAGGAGGTTTTAATCAGGAATGGGTGATGAATTTTAACATACACTTCTGTACATCTATTGAAATTATTGCCTATTGACTGGTACATTTTGAGGCTCAACCATAGGAAAATACCAATCTTCCAATATTTTTTAAACTAGAAAACATGGCAATTTCCTATTATTCAAACTAACATACTAAAAGACACTAAATATTTAACCATTCCTGCACCTAGGGAACAAATCTTGTGTGGTCAGAGGATAATTCCTTTAATGTGCTTCTGAATTCAGTTTATCAGCATTTTTACATGGGGCTTTTGTATCTACATTCATGACTGATCTTGGGCTAAGCATTCTTTATTCAACCTTGTTATGAGACAAATCTAATACAACATAAGACACTATTACAAAGTTACAGTGCTACCATAGACAACGTCACCCCCAGGCTGACACTCAACTAAAGATACAGCATCCAACCCTGCTTCTTTCACCATGTCTCCTCCTCTGACTTCCCTGGCTCTCTCTTTCCTTTATCAGGATCTCTGATAATATTGGACCTGCCCAGATATTCCAAGATAATCTCCCCATCTCAAAATCATTCAGTTAATCACATCTGTGAAGTCCCTTTTGCCAGGCAAGTTAAGATATTACAGGTTCCAGAAATTAGGATGCGAACATCTTGAGGGCATATTACTCTGCTTACTACAGTCTCCAAGACATTGATGTAATGTACCATGACACACTGAAAACACGGCACCATTTCTACAGTATCCCTGCCAAAATCACTGAATCACAAGGAACAGGCATACTAAAACTGAGGGGCATTCTACAAAATAAATGACCTAGATTCTTCAGAGCTGTCAATTTCCTAAGACAAAGAAAAGTTGAGGATTGCTTGAGATCAAAGGAGACTAAAAAGATATGCTAAATAGACACAAATGGTGAAACCTGAATCAGGTCTCTAGGTTAGATATCAATTTCCTGATTTTGAATACTGTTATATTTATATAACTTTACAACTTTTCTATAAGTCTGAAATAATGTTAAAATAAAATATATAAATAAAACAAGACTGGAAATATATTTTTTAAATCACATTAAAGAAAAAACATATTTTTCATTTCTCAGAATTCCAAAGCAAAAGAAAAGCTACTCAAACTAGTTTTGAAATTCTTTTCTATTCTATCTCCTTTGGATTTCACCATGGGAGTCAGATAATTTCTAGTGCCTAGACCATTCTAGCAACAAGCGAGGCACAAGTTACAGCTATAAATGTATGTCTCCATGGTGGCATAAAACAAGTATAGTGGTTGGTTTCTGAAAACCCTTGACTTAAGACCATCAGAAGAGCCAGGTCTCTAGATCAATGTACCACACAGGCTCTGAAAACAGATGTGCCAAAAAACTCAACAAATCCATGATGAAAGCTCACTGTGAGTAGAGCCTAGCACAGCCCCAGCTCTCCCTGCTTAGACAACCCGGTCATTAGGTGGTACCACCCTGAGGCCCTCAGACTATTCCTAAGCTCCAGAGTGGAGAGTGCTACCAAATACAAGCCCAGCTGAGTTGTATATCAGGTCCTACTCTCATCCTGGAAACAAAAATAAGAAAAAGATCCAGGTTTTGACAAATTTTACATGTGCAGGAGTGCAAAGCATGAGAAAGTGAAAGTCACTCAGTCGTGTCTGACTCTGTGACCCCATGGACTATACAGTCCATGGAATTCTCCAGGCCAGAATACGGGAGTGGGTAGCCGTTCCCTTCTCCAGTGGATCTTCCTGACCCAGGAATCGAGCTGGGGTCTCCTGAATTGCAGGCAGATTCCTTACCAGCTGAGCTACCAGGGAAGCCCAATGCATGAGAAGTATTATTTTTTCAATGGACAAAGAACAGCACATAAGGCAGAAAACCAAGTTAGTTCAATGTGAAAATTACATCCTCTGCTGATTAAGAGGAATAAATATGGGTTGAGGGAGTTTCAAGGAAACATCAAAATTAGGCAAGTAAGTCCAACTGCACCCGTCTGGGTGAACTGATGGGGTCATTTATGAAGACCATGGCTGGCAGATGAAACTTTTAAGTGTTGGACCTCACTCACCTGTGTACTAACATCTTTCTAAATAAAGCAGAGATACTTGTACTGTCACAACACACAGAAAAGACCTATAGTAACAAGATCTATAAAACAAAGAACACATCGGGTGGCAGCTGAATTTCAGTTCCCAAGCCCTGAGAGACAAAGGTAGGGAGCAGTGTTCAGACCACAGGCAGAAGCACCAGGGTGTGTGTATCCCAAGATGTCCTGGAGAAACAGGGTCTTCTGTTGGCGTGGCTGCACGCCCTACCAGGTGGTCTGTAGCTAATGTTCCCAGGAATCAGCCCTCCTCCTTGAGGCTCCAAACAGAGCCTCAGAAGACAGTAGAACCTGAGACAAATGATGGCAAGACAGAAACTGCAACAAGACCAAAGGATGAGGTAATAAACCCTCCAACTCCACAGACCCAAGCCTTTGCTCCTTCTATGACCACCATGTCTGTGTACCTGTTATATCCAAGTGCCAGGGGGCATTTGGGGTATGGAATGGAGAACGTGACCTCATTTTCTCAACTAAAACCCCCCTGTAACCAAATTTCCAAAGCAGAGTATCCAAAACACTGAAATAATTCAATGTACCTTGGGGTACACATTGATGATACAGATCCAATCTCTGACAGCAGAATGATTTTATGCAATGTTTCAGGCTAACATCAAAGAAGCTAGCTATCATGGTTCAAAGGAGGAATGTGAAAAAGTCCTTCCAGAAGACATCGGGGCCTCCAGGGAACCAAGAGTTACAGACAAATGGAAGAAAGGAGGCAATAGAGAGAAACCAGGAGGGTTTGTTTCCATTATTAGAGAATGCTCTAATGTTTGCTAAATCATTTATTCCCGTGACTGCACAATCATATGAAAGTGAGGGGGTCTGCTCCAAGGAGGAACACTAGGAACTCATGCAGTTTTCCTGGTAATGGATTTTAATTGCATAGACCACTGGAAGTACTGAAAATAGGATCTAAGACTTCCAATATCCAGTCCTTATGAGGCCAATTCCTGATGTTACAGACATTAACTTCATTAAAAATTCCATTTATAAAGCATTATGAAAATGACTTAAAAGATAGAATTTTCTGCTTTCTTTCCCCTTTGGTGAAAACTCTGATATAAGTCAGGGATGGATTTGTGTGTGTGTCTATTCATCAAATCCCCATGTTCAGAGTTTCTGCAGGGGTTCGCTTGCATAAGACATGAGCTTTGATGGAGTTCAGGACTGTGGGTGGGACAGTTCTCCCCTAGGCTGCCTCACTGCCAACTCTTCTGATCATCCTTCACTGTCTCTCTCTGCCTTCTTAGCATACTCATCTGTAAGAAGAGTAAAGCTGTCTATCTCCCAATCCTGGGGTGAAAATCAGATAAATTTCCTCTCTTGCCTCCTTCTTCTGCCTGTTCTTCACTGAGTTAGCTGCCACCTTCCTCGTATATCACTCTGATCCCTGTCTTAGCTTCTTCAGCTCTCCAGTAAAGGTTTTTATCCTATCAGCACCCCCAAAAGCCCCCAGACTTAAAAGAAGAAAGGCCAATTATTTAATCTCTGTCATGTATATCCCCAATCCCTCCAATATATTGATACCATTAATTGTCACTACTGACACCAGTGATCAATACTGACATCAAATCAAAGAAACAGAGCCCAGGGCCTCATGGGGTGATAAATCAGAGGGGAAGGCCTAGTCACCAGATGCTGTCATCAGTACATTAAAGTCTTGGGCTGGCTTCTATCCAATGTGTGTCAGCAGCAGACCTCCCTGGTGGCCCAGTGGTTAAGACTCCACCCTTCCACTGCAGGGGGCCAAGGTTCAATCCCTGGTTGGGGAACTAAGATTCCCATGTGCAATGAGGTGTGGTCAAACTAAATAAATAAATAAATATACATTTTAAATGCCTCAGCAGCTCATCATTTTAAACATTATTCACAATAGTCAAGATGTGGAAACAATCTCAGTGTCCCTAAACTGATGAAAGGATAAAGAAAATATGGTACATTCATACAGTGGAATATTAGTCAGCCTTAAAAAAGGAAGGACCTTCTGTAATATGAGACAACATAGATAAACCTTGAAGACATGATACTAAGTGAAATAAGCTAGTCACAGAAGGACAAAATGCTGCATGTGAGGTATCTAAATAGTCAGATTCATAGACATCCTATCAGGGGTAGGCAGGGAGGAAGAAACAGGCAGTTCTAATCAACAGGGATGGGGCTTCCCTGGTGGCACAATGGTAGAGAATCCACCTGCCAATGCAGGAGATATGGGTCCAATCCCTGGGTGGGGAAGATCCCCTGGAGAAGGAAATGGCAACCCACTCCAGTATGCTTGCCTGGGAAATCCCATGGGCAGAGGAGCATGGTGGACTACAGTCCATGAGATTTCCAAAGAGCTGGACATGACTTAATGACTAAACAACAATAATAATCAACAGGGATAAAATTACAGTTAGACAAGACAAATAAACTCTACAGATCTGCTGTACAACACTGCACCTGTAGTCAACAATACTGGATTATATACTTTAAAATTTGCTAAGAAGGGAGATCTCATATTATGTTCTTATAATAAAGTATTTTTTTAACATTTAAGTGAGGGTAAGCTTCTCTTATCTGACCCCAGGATCATATTTGTTCTATAAAACTAGGATAGTGTGATGAAGCCCAATGTATAGTTCTCATTCCTAAATGTCCAGTCTCCACTCTGGAAATATGTCCTAAATGTCCAGGCTCCACACATCATAGGAATTCTTCAGACTGCTGTATCCTTCTGGGCGCAATAACTCTGCAACTGCTACTTGTAGCAGCTCAGAGGAATGAAACTAGCACCTGAATTACACCCACTAGTCATGTCACAGGTTGTCTCACCTAAATTTGACCACTTATATCAGCTCACCTTGTTTACAGGTGTATCAAATATATTTCCTATGCAGTTGGAACAGAGGTTTCTTATTCCTTATTTCATAAATGTCAATTATAAGTTAGTTATTAAAATTTTAATTATACTGATAAGAGAGCCAAATCACAGGAAGAGATGAGCCCAGGTTACTGTAAATGAAACAGATGCCAAAAAAGGTCAGTCTACACAACTTAAGACAGTAAGTTAAGCCAGTGCCTTGGGTCTGAGGACGCACTCTGGTTTCTCACTTCCCTTCTAACTCTTAAGTTCTAGTCCAAGTTCAGTGAAAACCCTAGTAAGATTCTTGTTGTTTGATACCACTGTCACTGCGAAAATATCACAAGAGGGGGCTTCAGAACTTGAACAGAGGGCAAGGTGGATTAAACCCTACCCATGGGATCAAGTTCCTCCCTAAAATCTGAATGATTTCCTCAAAGGACCTCACAGGCATTGAGATGCAGGCAGCTTTGAAAGAAAAGAGACAGAGAATGTCTTTCTATCTTGGTCTCAACAAAAGTTGGTTCTCTGCACAGATAAGAACCAGGATTTCCCAGAGTTTTCCTGGGTCTGTTTCCCCATGGCTGAGGATGCAAGCCAGACACTCTGCCTGTGAAGTAGCCGAGGGCAGACAGATGATGGCAAATGGTTTGTCTCCCTCCACCTGCGGTTCTGGCCCACCTCTTTAGCGCACTTGCAGGTGACCAAAGGAAATATGTGTTATGCACCAGGTTTTCTCAGTTTAAATAAGGCACTTTCCAATTTGGCCCAAATAGATCTGTGTAGTATATACTTAGATCCCCTTTTTGCCTTCTAAAGGAGGATTAGAAACCAAATAAATAGAGCACTAATTTGTCACCTTGAGAAAGACATTAAAATCCAAAGAAAATAAAAATAGCTACCATTTCTATTCTATTCTATGGAACTACCATATACTGTGCAAATGTTTACAATACTAGTTTAGATTCTAACTGTATTTAGATTGAAAATCTAACAGATTTCCATTCTGTACAGTCTGAAAAAAATCAGCATAATTTTCTGCATTTTTTTGAAGTGGAAACATAGGTTCAGAAAAACTGACCACACAGCTAGGAAGTGAGGAGGTCAGAATTCAAACCCACACCTGACTAATTCCCAACTCTCTCCCCATCATCCTTGCTGCTGCTACTAAGTAGCTCAGTCATGTCCGACTCTGTGCGACCCCAGAGATGGCAGCCCACCAGACTCCCCCAACCCTGGGATTCTCCAGGCAAGAACACTGGAGTGGGTTGCCATTTCCTTCTCCAATGCACGAAAGTGAAAAGTGAAAGTGAAGTCGCTCAGTCGTGTCTCCTAGCGACCCCATGGACTGCAGCCTACCAGGCTTCTCCGTCCATGGGATTTTTCCAGGCAAGAGTACTTGAGTGGGGTGCCATTGCCTTCTCCTCCCATCATCCTTAACTGCTTCCAAATCCTGGTGGTTTTAGAAGCCCAGCTTATCTTTTACTAAAAATACACTTTCTAAATATCATGGACAGCTCCAAATAGTCCCCTGAGAGCATCAGCACCTACCCTTGAAAAATGACCCAATGCAAATGAACCATTAACATCACAGTTCAAGCAAGAGTATCATTCAGGGGTCAAACTTGAAAGCCATCCATTGATAGACTCAGCTGCTGAGGTGGCTGCCTTCCAACTAATTGGGATAATAGTTGGATAATAATAATAATACCTTATGATGCTTCCAGGAAGGTCTTAAACAAGAAAACAATCTTTTCAACAGATCAAATCTGGATAATTTCTAAGTCATCTAGCACCTACTCATTATCCTCTGTTCCGAACTACAAATATTTCTCCACCGTATCTGAGTCACCTTCCATCAAACGCTCTCTACTTTCACAGGATGCATCCTCAGACAGTAGGTGCAAAACTCAATGGGAAAAAAATGATTAAATGAATGTGTGCTCTTAAGTTGAACTGTAATTGTTGACAATTTTTGATTCTAAAAAAATGGCAGTTTCAGCGAGTTCAAACTAAATCTTAGGATGGAGGTTTAGCTGTAAGAATAAAAGCCAGAAAACACAACAGCTTCTGCAAAGACAGGATTCTCTTGCCCTCTCCAGCAACTATCCTGTTGGAGCCCTGAAGCTACGGTGACTCCACAGCGTGGTGTACCCAGGCTCCCAACACCTCAATTTCCTGCCACACTCAACACCTGAGACTATGGGACATCCACAGTCTAAGGTCTTGGCTCCCACCATTACATCCACATTCCAGACAGCAGGGATTAAGAAGCATTCCATGGAACCCAACCCCTTATGCTTACAATCAAGACCTACAAGTTTTATAGGTGCACCTTTAACTCATCTGCCTCTGGTCAGGGCATACTCCCATAGACACAACTAGCTGCAAATGAAGTTTGGAAATGCTATAATTAGCTGGATAGGAATCCAGAAAAAGAAAGGAAAGAGGAAGAACTGATATTAGGGGCAACCTGAAATTGTCTACTGCTGCTGCTGCTCACTTCAGTCGTGTCTGACATCAGGTGACAAAAGAAAAAACAGGAATCATCAGTGAACACTAGAGAGTTTCTGTGATGGATCATGAAAAACTTGCTGATTTGAGAGGCTTTGGAAAAGCATCTGGAGAGATGAAAATGGGGTTATTCAAGTGAGCTTAAATTAAGAAGAAATCAGCATTCTTGGCACATGCAAATTTCTAAGATGCAGATATAGAACATGCATCAGTTCACTGGTGGCTTAGGAAAAACCTCTTTGTAGAAAGCTGCCTTTGTCAATCTGGTAGAATACATACATGCGTGCTCTGCTCTCTTCGCCATCTGTGAGGTCATATCCAGGGGCATGTCTTTCTCTTACTTCTACTGACACTCAATTTTAGGGTGAGTTGTAAAGATTTTGCAGGGTGTTCATCTTGTAAGAAATGAAATGAACTGGGATAGTACTTGATAATTCTCTATGGTTTTTAATATTAACATTAATATTAATTAATTAATTTAATAATTAATTTAATATTTAATATTAATTCTCTTTGGTTTTTCCAAATGCACCTTTTGAGACTCATCCCAAATGACTAGCAACTTCTTCCCAGATGCCTTAAGGCTGTGAGCATCATGTTTAGTAAAGCAGTTTGAGCTGCTGAGATAAAACTACAACGTAACCAAAAATGGATGACTGTCACATGGGTTTGCCCCACTTCAAGAAAATGCAAAGGTCCCAGGGGCACAAATATGACAACACATGAAGCAATGAATGACTCGTAAAGGAATGAAACCACATCAGGTACCAGGCTACATGGAACTTCTCACCCATCTGGGGCCACTACTGGAAATCTGACATTTTCTCAACTCAACACTGCAGAAGAATGTCACCAGAATGGATGAAAAGAGCATGTCACTGCCAGGTTCTCACTCATTTCAGAGAATGTGGGCTCTCTGGAACCAGATGTCCGAGATCAAATCCTAATGCCAATGCCAGCCTTAACTGTTCAGTCTAGTTCAGTTCAGTCACTCCGTCGTGTCCGACTCCTTGAGACTTCATGGACCGCAGCACGCCAGGCCTCCCTGTCCATCACCAACTCCCGGAGTCCACCCAAACTCATGTCCATCGAGTCGATGATGCCATCCAACCATCTCATCCTCTGTCGTCCCCTTTTCCTCCTACCCTCAATCTTTCCCAGCATCAGGGTCTTTTCAAATGAGCCAGCTCTTCCCATCAGGTGGCCAAAGAACTGGAGTTTCAGCTTCAACATCAGTCCTTCCAATGAATAGGACTGATCGCCTTTAAGATGGACTGCTTGGATCTCCTTTCAGTCCAAGGGACTCTCAAGCATCTTCTCTAGCACCACAGTTCAAAAGCATCAATTCTTCAGCACTCAGCTATCTTTATAGTCCAACTCTCACATCCATACATGACCACTGGAAAAACCATAGCCTTGACTAGCTGGACCTTTGTTGGCAAAATAATGTCTCTGCTTTTGAATATGCTGTCTAGGTTGATCATAACTTTCCTTCCAAGGAGTAAGTGTCTTTTAATTTCATGGCTGCAATCACCAACTGCAGTGATTTTGAAGCCCAAAAAATAACATCAGCCACTGTTTCCTCATCTATTTGCCTCATCATTTACTTTGGTAAAGTAATGTTTCTGCATTTTAATATGCTGTCTAGGTTGGTCATAGCTTTTCTTTCAAGGAGCAAACGTCTTTTAATTTCATGGCTGCAGTCACCATCTACAGTGATTTTGGAGCCCAAGAAAATTAAGTCTCTGTTTCCATTGTTTCCCCATCTATTTGTCATGAAGTGATGGGACCAGATGCCATGATCTTAGTTTTCTGAATGTTGACTTTTAAGCCAGCTTTTTCAGTCTCCTCTTTCACTTTCATCAAGAGGCTCTTTAGTTCCTCTTCACTTTCTGCCATAAGGGTGGTGTCAACTGCAAATCTGAGGTTATTGATATTTCTCGCCACAATCTTGATTCCAGATTGTGCTTTATCCAGTCAAGAATTTCGCATGATGTACTACTCTGCATATAAGTTGAATAAGCAGGGTGACAATATACAGCCTTGAAGTACTCCTTTCCCTATTTGGAGCCAGTCTGTTGTTTCAGGTACAGTTCTAACTGTTGCTTCTTGACCTGCATACAGATTTCTCAGGAGGCAGGTCAGGTGGTCTGGTATTCCCATCTCTTGCAGAATTTTCCACAGTTTGTTGTGATCCACACAGTCAAAGACTTTGGTGTAGTCAATAAAGCAGATGTTTTTCTGGAACTCTCTTGCTTTTTTGATGACCCAGTGGATGATGGCAAGTTGATCTCTAGTTCCTCTGCCTTTTGCAAATCCAGCTTGAACATCTGGAAGTTCATAGTTCACGTATTGCTGAAGCCTGGCTTGGAGAGTTTTGAGCATTACTTTGCTAGTGTGTGAGATTAGTGCAATTGTGTGGTACTTTGAGCATTCTTTGGCATTGCCTTTCTTTGGGACTGGAATGAAAACTGACCTTTTCTAGTCCTGTGGCCACTGCTGTTTTCCAAATTTGTTGGCATATTGAGTACAGCACTTTCACAGCATCATCTTTCAGGATTTGAAACAGCTC
Source organism: Oryx dammah (assembly GCF_014754425.2). NCBI lineage: Eukaryota > Metazoa > Chordata > Mammalia > Artiodactyla > Bovidae > Oryx > Oryx dammah. The sequence continues at coordinate 82,628,023 of NW_024070202.1, read as the reverse complement.
AACTGGAATTCCATCACCTCCACTAGCTTTGTTCATAGTGATGCTTCCTAAGGCCCACTTGACTTCACATTCCAGGATGTCTGGCTCTAGGAGAGTGATCACACCACCATGGTTATCTGATTCATGAAGATCTTATTTGTACAGTTCTTCTGTGTATTCTTGCCACCTCTTCTTAATATCTTCTGCTTCTGTTAGGTCCATACCATTTCTGTCCTGGAATAAAGATGCCCCCTCCATTCGTGATGGCCTGGCAAGCTCTGTGGCAGGAAGATACAAAGAATGGAAAGGAAAGCCTTCCCCTTCTTGTAAAAGAGGGAAAAAGGTGGAAGAAAAGTAGATCCCCATTTTCCTCTCCCTGCCTTTGAAGTAAGGATAATGTCAACAGCAAAAGGCAGCTATGACCCTTACACTTCATGGAACACTCTAGAAAGATCCCTTCTCAGCCAGACCTACTTGCCAACCTTGAGCACAGCTACATCACTTTAGCTGCATGAGGCAACAAGGTGAAGGAAGAACCTGAAGTTTAGATTCCACAATGCCATGATACTCATAGTGAACACATAGTCACATGGAAATTTGGCCGGGCAACTCACTAGACTGGAAGAGGGGGTGGGTTGCTGAGGTAGTAGCCACGTGGCTCTGTAGCAAAGGCTGGGGACCAGAGCCCAGCGTATCATTCCAGTCAGATCGCAGAAGCACATACAAGGTCAGAAGAAACCAAAGTGAGGCTAAGTCCATTGCAGCACACCATGCCATTGGACCATGCTTGAACCCAGATATGCTCAGATCTTAAGTTCCTGAGCCACATACACCTACAGGGAAAGGCACCTGTGCTCCCAGATAAGAGGAGGAAGAATACAGCACAGCAAAGAACTCTGACCCCTTGAGATCGTTTGCACCACAGTCCTCCTGCCCCTCACCCCATCTACACAACACCATCTGTACATTTCCTCTGCATATGTGAGTTGCAGTGTGAGTTAAAAATGGACCACTTCCCCACCACCTAATTAAAACACAATATATTGACGAGTTCTTGAGAGAAATGTTCCTATGATTATATGCAAAATATATAAAAATAAACTCATCTGTTCATTAATCAAGGAATCCTATAATGTAAGAGAGAGAGTTTGGGAAGATCCCCTGGAGGAGGACATGGCAACCCACTCCAGTATGCTTGCCTAGAGCATCCCATGGACAAAGGAGCCTGATGGGCTACAGTCCATGGGATAGCAAAGTCAGACAGGACTGATGCATCTTAGCATGCATGCACACACGCATGTGGATGCGACAGTGGACAAATACAACTCAGTTTGCAACATCAAACTTACTATTTGAAGTTACAGGCTTTCTACACTCTCACAGTTACTGATAGGAGTGTAAATTTGATACACTGCTCTGGCAAACTCTTTGGCCCTATCTCCTAAAACTAAATAATGCCTATCTCAAAGAATCAGTAATTCTACTCGTAAGTATTAACTCAAGAGAAATTGGTGGTTTTGTCCACTAGAAGACATGTATAATGAACGTGCATAGCAACTGTATTCCTAAGAACCAAATGCCTATCACCTGGAGGATGGATAAATAAGATTGTACAGGGTAATACTATTTGTGTATAAAAAAGAATGAACTCCTACACACAGAAACATGGATCACTCTAATATGTACTATGATGAGTGAAAGAAGTAAGACTCAAAAGAGTATACAATGTACTAGTTCTTAGTCATATCCAACTCCTTGAGGCCCCATGGACTGTAGCCTGCCAGGCTCCTCTGTCCATGGAATTTCCCAGGCAAGAATATTGGAGTGGGTTGCCATTTTCTTCTCCAGGGAATATCACTGATCCAGGGATCAAACTTTTGTCTACTGTGTCTCCAGCATTGCAGACAGATTCTTTACCCACTGAGTCATCGGGGAAGCCCCATACATTGTATGATTCCATTTATACCAATTTAAAGGACAGATGAAACTAACCCATGGGAGGTAGAATCAGAGCAGTGGCTATCTGGTAGGAGGAAGAGACCAGAAGAGAGGATTTATTAACTTGGAAGAAGACTGAGGGAGCCTGCTGGGTTGTAGAAATGCTGTTCATTTCATCTGAGTGTAAGCCAGATTATATATTATACATATATATTTATAAAATTTTATCCAGCTGTACACCTAAGAGTTTTGCAAATTAATATATGCATGTCATACCTCATCCTAAGAGTCCAAAAAATACACATGCACACACACATACACACAGATACTGCACATACACGTGCACCTTTCTGTTTCAGTTTGAGGAAGCAGGATCTTTACTGATGAGAGGAGGATCTGCAGTTTTACCATGTTACTCCAAAGAGGTTGCTCAATACCCAGACTCTGCTGCTGCTGCTGCTAAGTCGCTTCAGTCATGTCCGACTCTGTGCGACCCCATAGACGGCAGCCCACTAGGCTCCTCTGTCTCTGGGATTCTCCAGGCAAGAATACTGGAGTCTACAGGAACTCATCTAATGCACTCTGGAGACAAATGTAGATTTCTCCCTGGTCACCTCTCACAGAGACTCCCTCTTCATTTACCTAGGCCACCTCGATATACATATCTCTAGTTACTACAGGATGGACAACTGAGAAAACCACAATGACTACACAAAGAAATCTTTTGCTCTTATTGTTTAGTTGGTAAGTTATGTCCAACTCTTTGTGACCCCAAGACTGTAGCCCACTAGGCTCCTCTGTCCACAGATTTTCCAGGCAAGAATACTAGAGTGGGTTGCCATTTCCTTCCCTAGGAGATCTTCCCAACCCAGGGGTTGAACCCACATCTCCTGCATTAGCAGGCCGATTCTTTATCACTGAGCCACCAGGGAAGCCCCAAGAAATTTTATTATCCCTTAAATAACAGATCAAAATAATTCTTTTTTTAATAAGGCTTTGTTTACATAAATTAGGAGTTTGGGTTAACATATATACACTACTACATACAAAACAGATAATCAATAGCACCTACTATATAGCATAGGAAACTACACTCAGTATTTTGTAATAACCTATAAGGGAAAAGAATTTGAAAATGAATGTGTGTGTGTGTGTGTGTGTGTGTGTAACTGAATCTCTATGCTGTACACCTGAAGCTAGCATAACATTGTAAATCAACTATACTTCAATAATAATTCTTTTAAAGACATGATGAGGAGCCTGGCGTCATGGAGGCCATGTGTTACACATCTATGTTAAAATAAGCACGGTAACAGGGTTAACCTGGAGGAACACAGGTAATCTGAGTTTTCAAGGCACAAGGACCATGACCAAAACCAAAACACGACTGGCCACCTGGATGCCAGTAGTTCCAGCATCCAGTAAATACTTCATTATCCTTCTTGCTCTTCCAGGAGTTCTGTGAAAATGTTTGAGCCAAAGGAGTTCCTTAATACTTTATAGACTAATTGGTATTTAAGCTATTAAGGTCACAGATCTTTTCGAGAATCTGATAAAAACTATGGGGAACCAGGGGCAAAAAGCATAAAATGTTGCATATATTTTAAATCCTAAGTAATACTCAATAGTTCTTAACTACAGAACTATAAAACCATTAAGAGGAGTCTGAAATCTTTTCTTTAAACAGACTAACAGATTGTAGGTATACACTTATTTACAATAAAGCTAAAGACTAATTCCTTTAATAAATGTGCTAACATTAGCTATCTCCTACTACTTGTCTTAGTTTTAAAACTACTTGTCTTAGTTTTAAAAATGGAGAAATAAGCTAATTATTACCTAACAGAATCCATTTCATAAGAAATATATGTTTTGAAACATTCAGTAACTGCACATGTAAATGTAAAATACAGTATATTTTTGCTTTTAACTTACTTTTTATCCTATCCAATTTAAAAGACAATAGAATAAAGCAATAATTATAAATTTCACTCATGGATGTACAATACATACAGATGTAATTTGTTTGACAACTACAGCACAAAAGGGAAGAAGAAATGGAACTGTGTGAGAGCAAAGTTTTCTATACTATTGAAATTAAGTTCACTTCAATCTGAATTAATTATGGTCTTCCTTTGTGGCTCAGCTGGTAAAGAATCTTCCTGCAATGCGGATTCTGGGTTTGATCCCCAGATTGGGAAGATCCCCTGGAGAAGGTAAAGGCTACCCACTCCAGTATTCTGACCTGGAGAATTCCCTAGACTGTATAGTCCATGGGATCATAAAGAGTCAGACACGACTGAGTGACTTTCACTTTCAATCTGAATTACACTGCTATAAATTAAGATGCTAACTGTAGGATTTCCCTGGTGATGCAGTGGTTAAGAATGTGCCTGCCAATGCAGAGGACACGGGTTCAATCCCTGGTCCAGGAAGATTTCACATACCAAGGGGCAACTAAGCCCATGCACCACAACTGTGGAGCCTGAGCTCTAGAGCCCTTGAGCAGCAACTACTGAGCCCACATGCCCTAACAACTAAAACCTGCTCCCTCTAGAACCCATGCTCTGCAACAAGAGAAGCCCCCACCGTGAGAAGCCCCCACCATGAGAAGCCCCCACCGTAAGAAGCCCCCACCGTGAGAAGCCCACATATCACAAGTATAGAGTAGCCCCTGTATGCCACAAGTAGAGAAAGTCTGCGTGCACCAATGAAGACCCAGCATAGTTATAAATAAATAAATAAATAAACATTTCTCTTAAAAATCTAAGTTCTTTCCTTAAAAAAAAAAGATGTTAAGTGTAATTCCAGGCAAACCACTAAGAAAATAATTCAAAAAATATAGTAGAAGAAACAAGGGGATTAAAATGGCACACTATAAAATGTCTATTTAACAGAGAGAAGGCAGTGATGAGGAATCAAGGAACAAAAATAAATAAATACAATTGGCTGACATAAATCCTAATTTGTCATTAACTACATTAAATGTAAATAAGTTAAGCACTCTAAAAGGCAAAGATTGGAAGAATGGATTAAAAAAAAAAAAACTCAGCTATATACTGTCTACAAGAGACACAAATTAGATTCAAAGACACAAATGAGTTAAGAGCCCAAGGATGGAAAACATAGACCATGCAAACAATAACCAAAAGAGAGCTGGAGTGGCTATGCTAATAGCAGACAAGATAGACTTTTAGACAAAAATTGTTACTAGACACAAAGCGGGACATTTTATAATGACAAAAAGGTCAAATCATAAAGAAGATATAAGAAATATAAACATTTATGCACCTAACAAAATGTATAAAGCAACAATTGACAAAACTGAAGAGAAGAATAAACAATTCAAAAATAGTAGTGGAAGACTCCACTACCTCACCTTCAGTAATGGACAGAACAATTAAACAGAAAACCATTAAGAAAATGGAGGATATGAACAACACTATAAAACAGTGGTCCTAGCACACATCTATCTATAGGTCACTTCACTCAACAGCAGATTACAATTCTTCTCAAATGCACATGGTATATCCTCCAGGACAGATCACATGTTAGGCTGTGAAACAAAGTCCAAAAAATTTTTTACAGTTTTATTGAGATGTAATTGACATAACATTGTGTAAGTTTAAGGTATGCAACATAATGATTTGATATATGTATGTACAAATGGTTCCTGACTTAGGCCAGTTCAACTTACAATTTTTCAACTTATCTGGGTACAAAAGTGATACCCATTCAGTAGAAAGTATACTTCAAATTTTGAATTTTTATATTATCCTGGACTAGCAATATCTGGTACAATATAGGCATACCTCAGAGGTAGTGTGGGTTCAGTTCCACAATAAAGTGAATACAGCAGGAAAGCTAGTCATAGAAATTTTTAGGTTTCTTGGTGCATATAAAGGGCTTTCCTGGTGGCTTAGATGGTAAAGAATCTGCCTACAATGTAGGAGACCTAGGTTCAATCCTTGGGTTGGGAACATCCCCTGGAAAAGACCATGGCAACCCACTCCAGTATTCTTGTTTGGAGAATCCCCATAGACAGAGGAGCCTGGCAGGCTGCAGTCCATGGGGTTGCAAGGATCAGACACGACTGAGTGACTAAGCACAAGTTCATATAAAAGTTCAGAACACTTATCTACACTATACTTTGCCTAAATATGGGTTCAACAGCTTACATCTAAAAAAATCTACATATATACTTTAATTAAAAAATGTGTTATTGCTAAAAAATGCTAACCATCATTTGATCCAGCAGTAAGTCATAATCTTTTTGCTGATAAAGAGTTAGAACTACTGCAAGAATTACCAAAATGTGACACAGATACATGAAAAGCAAATGCTGTTGGGAAAATGGTGCCAATAGACCTGCTTAATGCAAGGTTACAACAAACCAATTTGCAGAAAACACCATATCTGGGACATACAGTAAAGCCAAGCACACACACACAAAATAAGGTATTTTATTTAAAATAAGCTGTCTCATGATGCTGGGCAGCAGCAGTGAATGCAGCTCTGAGCAGCCATGAGATCAAGATGGGGACCAATACACTTATAGCCACTCTGTACCCAGACAACATTCCCATTACTTTCAGTAGAGTACTCATTGTTTTGGGGTGAAATGTCCTATAGATATCAATTAGGCCTAACTGGTCTATTGTATCATTTAAAGTTTGTGTTTCTTTGTTAATTTTCTGTTTAGTTGATCTATCCATAGGTGTGAGTAGAGTACTCAATAAATTACATGAGATATTCAACACTGTATTTTAAAATAGGTTTTACATTATGTGATGTTGCCCAACTGTGGACAAAGGTAAGTGTCCTGAGCATATTTAATGTAGCTTAGGCTAAGCTATGATATTTGGTAGGTCAGGTGCATGAAATGCATTATTCGACTTAGGATATTTTTAACTTATGATGAATTTATCAGGACATATGTCAAGGAAGATCTGTACTTTAAAATGATTACCACAATAAGTTTATTAACATCCATCATGTCACATAGTTACAATTTTTTCTTGTTTTGAGAAATTTTAAGATCTACTCTCTTAGCAACTTTCAAATATAGAGTACAGTATTGTTAATTTCGGAGAAGGCGATGGCACCACACTCTAGTACTCTTGCCATGGATGGAGGAGCTTGGTAGGCTGCAGTCCACAGGGTCGCGAAGAGTCGGACACAACTGAGTGACTTCCCTTTCACTTTTCACTTTCCTGCATTGGAGAAGGAAATGGCAACCCACTCCACTGTGCTTGCCTGGAGAATCCTAGGGATGGGGGAGCCTGGTGGGCTGCCATCTATGGGGTCGCACAGAGTCAGACACGACTAAAGCCACTTAGCAGCAGCAGCATTGCTAATTTAACCACAGTCAGCATATTGAACATTACATCCCCATAACTTATTTGTCTTATAGCTGCAAGTCTGTACCTTTTGACCACTTTCACCCAATTCTCCCATTCTCCATCCTTTCAACTTAAAAAGAAGTGCGCAAAGTGAGAGATGCAAGTTAAGTTTTGTCTGAGGCAAAATGAGGACTATGTCCTGGGAAACAGCATTTCAAATAGCTCTGAGAAAACTGCCCCAAAGAGAGATAGGGGGAAGGTCAATATATTTCGCAAAGATTTAAATCATGTGCTGCTGTAGCTGCTGACCTTCAATAGCCCCTGAAGGGAGTTTAGGATGGATATCAGAAATGAGGTACTCTGTGCCCTAGAAAAACTAGCAGAACAAGTTTTTAGATAGTTGGATATCTTCAGGAGCTGATTTTATGAGCCCAATTCTTGCATCTCCTTATATTTATATCTAGAAAATCACTAAATTCCTTCATGGTGACATCTGCTCCTTGTGACTAGCAAAAACCTTCTGAAAAAATATGTACTTGATTCTATGTACTCTCCCTTTACCAAAATCACGTCTATGGAGAGTATGGAGAGTAACTAGCCTCCAGTTAAAATAAGTTAATTAATTTTTTTAAAAAAAGAACATAGACACAAGTTCTCAACAAAATACTTTAAAAAAAATTAAACTTAGAATATGATAATCCAGTTCCTATCAAATAGGGCTTCTTCAACTAGAGACCAAAACCATCCTGAGTTTTGATGACACTCCCTATGAGCCATATTAAGCAATCTCATTACTATTCACTCCATAATAAAACATACAAAATCAATGTAATTATAAATAAATTTATCAAATTTTCCCATCTCTCTCTATCACCTACCAAAAATATGCAGCAATTTTTTGACACAAACATTTCTACTTTTTGTGAACAATGCACCAGCCAGATTTATTCTAAAATTATAATGGCTTTTACAGCACCAGATTACACAGATTCCAATCCTCCATGCTGTACAACACTCCTAATAAAGAAGACATTTGGCCCTTGATGAAACATCTCTGATTTGGCCTCTACAAAACTGACTGATTTCTTTGAAACCTAAGTAGGCTATTTTAAGAATAAGGATATTTTTAAGCACTGCATAGGGCACTGTTTTTTCACCTTTCGCTCTCTGCAACATTCAGGATAAATTTAGAGTCACTAGGTGGTAGAAAGCCTTGTTGTTGTTGTTGTTATTCAGTTGCTAAGTCATGTCAGACTCATTGCAACCCCATGGACTGCAGCATACCAGGCTCCCCTATCTTTCACTATCTCCCAGAGTTTGCTCAAACTCATGTCCCAGAAAGCCTTACTCTCTATACTATAACCCTGAAGTGGACCTAGCAGCTCATTTATGTCCGACTCTTTGAGATCCCATGGACTGTAGCCCACCAGACTCCTCCATCCATGGAATTTTCTAGGCAAGAGTACTGGAGTGGGTTGCCATTTCATTCTCCAGGGGATCTTCCTAACCCAGGGAATGAATCCGGGTCTCCTACATTGCAAGTAGATGCTTTATCATCTGAGCCACCAGGGAATCCCCTAGAAGCTCATACCCATCACAAAATCTCAACCAAGCCCCTTTCTCTAAAGCAGTGTACTCTGCATTCATTAAGACTTTGAATTAACTTATTAAAAATGCATATTCTTGAGTCTTAATATGAGATTCTGGTAGGTTTTAAAATAGGCCCAGGAATCTGCATTCTTAACTCACTCACTCCCCCAAATATTCTTGACTATCGCGAAAACACTACCCTGGGGTACTGGATTTCTAGATTTACTCTCTAGGCTTAAAAGGAGAAATCACAGGCCAATACACTTCCCAGGAGAGCCCTCTCATGGACCATGTTTCATAATGCTAGTGATCCCAATGCTTACATGCATTTCCTACAGAGGTGAGAAGAAAAATCTGGACACAGTTTGCTTGGAGACTCAGAGAAGAACCCACTAAACAAAGAGCAGGTGGGAAGTTCATTTTTTGCTGTAGAAACACATAGGTTAAAAAGGAAGGATTTCTTGTATGGAGGTCTCAAATATTGAGGAATTCTAGAGTATGTGAAAGGTATCACACTGATCTAGGCTGTGCTACCACAAAATGGAGTATCCTTCCATGGCTTGGGCCATCTATGCTACTCAACTATTAGCAATCATTATTAGATAAGGGAAGAGTCTGCCTGCTACTGAAGATTCTCTTCCAAATTTAAGATTCTTCTGAAGCTGCAAATTATCTCAGATTCTTAAACTCAAGACCACAGCTTGCAATATAATCAGGTCAGTGCCTACAAAATAATTAAGGCCTCGAGCATTAATCATGTGTGTTCTCTTCTCTTCTCTCTTTCTCTCATTAAAAGTTGGGAATCCAAGTGGATTCAAACCTTTTAGTGAATGTCGCTCAGTCACATTTGCCTCTTTGTGACCCCATGGATTATACAGACCATGGAATTCTCCAGGCCAGAATACTGGAGTGGGTAGCCTTTCCCTTCTCCAGGGGATCTTCCCAGCCCAGGGAGCAAACCCAGGTCTCCCGCATTGCAGGTGGATTCTTTACCAGCTGAGCCACAGGGAAGCATAAGAATACTAGAGTGGGTAACCTATCCCTTCTCCAGGGGATCTTCCTGACCCAGGAATCAAGCCAGGGTCTCCTGCATTGCAGGAGGATTCTTTACCAACTGAGTTATCAGGGAAGCCCATTCAAACCTTTTAAAGACAAACTAATCTTTCCAGACGTGTGGCATTTAAAAATTTTATAAGGACTTTAATTTCTATTTTGAACTCCTGATAGCTTCTGAGTTCCTTGGACTGCAAGGAGATCAAACCAGTCAATCCAACAGAAAATCAGTCCTGAATATTCATTGGAAGGACTGATGCTGAGCCTGAAACTCCAACACTTTGGCCACCTGATGCGAAGAGCTGACTCATTGGAAAAGACCCTGATGCTGGGAAAGATTGAAGGCAGAAGGAGAAGGGGATGACAGAGGATGAGATGGTTGGATAGCATCACCAACTCTACGGACATGAGTTTGAGCAAGCTCCAGGAGTTGGCAATAGACAGGGAAGCCTGGTGTGCTGCAGTCCATGAGGTTGCAAAGACATGACTGAGGGCCTGAACTGAACTATGATAAGAGACCCTGCTGTTTTTCAGTCAATAAGTCATGTCCAACTCTTTGCAACCCCATGAACCACGAACTGCAGCACATCGGGCTTGGCTGTCCTTCACTATCTACCAGAGTTTGCTTAAATTCATGTCCATTAAGTCAATGATGTTATCCAACCATCTCATCCTCTGCTATCCCCTCTCCTTTTGCCTTCAATCTTTCCCAGTATCAGGGTCTTTTACAATGAGTCAGCTCTTCACAGCAGGTGGCCAAATATTGGAGTTTCAGCTTCAGTCCTTCCAATGAATATGCAGGGTTGATCTCCTTTAGGATTGACTGGCTCTATCTCCTTGCTGTCCAAGGAACTCTCAAGAGTCTTCTCCAGCACCACAATTCAAAAACATCAGTTCTTCAGCACCCAGCCTTCTACATGGTCCAACTCTCACATCTGTACTTGACTACTGGAAAAACCAAAGCTTTGACTATACAGACTTTTGTACGCAAATTAATGTCTTCATTTTTTAACATGCTGTCTAGCTTTGTCATAGTTTTCCTTCTTCCAAGGAGCAAGAGTCTTTTAATTTCATGGTTGCAGTCATAGTCGGCAGAGATTTTGGAACCTGAGAAAATAAAATCTGTCACTGCTTTGATTTTTTCCCCTTCTATTTGCCATGAAGTGATGGAACCAGATGCCATGATTTTTGTTTTTTGAATGTTGAGTTTTAAGCCAGTTTTTTCACTCTCCTCTTTAACCATCATCAAGAGGCTCCTTAGTTACATAGCCATAAAAACAGATTCCGCTTGTGTATACTGCTATTGTACAAAGGGATCTTTGTATGACAGATAATTCATGTCTGAAACCAGCGTCCTGCCTCTCTATCAAGGGGGAACTTTGCCCCAGAAAGACCCTGAGAGTAAAAATTGGATCACACAAAAGAGAGACTGCAACTACAAAAAGACTATCCCAATTAGGGTCCACTTCTCCACTTTGATAAATATGCAAATGGTAGAAGAGATCATTGACAAGGGCAATGTTAACAGTCAATTCTGACACTATTTTCTATAGCTCTTATTTTTCTCTTATCTATTGTGAATAAGGGAGAAGGCAATGGCAACCCACTCCAGTACTCTTGCCTGGGAAATCCCATGGACAGAGGAGCCTGGTAGGCTGCAGTCCAAGGGGTTGCGAAGAGTCGGACACGACTGAGCAACTTCACTTTCACTTTTCACTTTCATGCATTGGAGAAAGAAATGGCAACCCACTCCAGTGTTCTTGCCTGGAGAATCCCAGGGACGGGAGCCTGGTGGGCTGCTGTCTATGGAGTCACAGAGTCGGACACGACTGACATGACTTAGCAGCAGCATTGTGAATAAGGGCAGAGTCTGATGTCTGGAATGCTCACTGACTACTATAATTCCCACACCATTATCTTACTCCTCTTGTCTGGATAACTGCAACTCGTCCTTAGAATCTTAGCTTAATATCTACCTTCTTCAGGTAGGTATGTCCAACCCTCTCACTCCAGGTGAAATCCCTAGTTACATTTTTTTTAATTTCTTTTTCTTTTCATAGAATTTTTAATTATTATTTTTCATTAATTACTATGTAGTTACTTTTAAGTTCAAAGGTTTATCTCTCTACCAGCTCCTGCTGGTCTATAATCAACCAAGATGTCTTTGTTGAATGCTATATTATAATGCTATATTAGTAGCAAGTGCCTTTCAGGCATTAGATTTTTAATAAATGACTCTAAATGAATAACCAAATTTTACCAGGTTTACTTTACAATAGAATATATAACTATTAGAATATGTACATCTAGCATGCTTTTACTCAACAAGTGTTAGGTTCCATAACAAGAGTACATTTATTCACAGATCCATGTGTATTTTATTAAGTCATTATAGGCACTTTAAAATAGGAAAAAAATGTATACACACACACACACACACACACACATATATATGTGCATGTGTGTGCATGTTAAGTCACTTCAGTCATGTCCAATTCCTTGGTATCCTATGGACTGTAGCCTGCCAGGCTCCTCCTCCTATGGGATTCTCCAGGCAAGAATACTGGAGTGGGTTGTCATGTCCTCCTCCAGCAGATCTTCCCTACCCAGGGATGGAATCTGCATATCTTATGTCTCCGGCATTGGCAGGTGGGTTCCTTACCACTAGTACCACCTGGAATGCCCCATATATATATACATGTGTATACATTTTTTCAGGTTCTTCCCACTTCTGAACTAAACTGTCAAATAAATAACTATATGAGAATAAGATGAAAATGACCAAAATTGTAGCTTTCTTATTTTTATACATCTGTTCTAAATAATTTCAGGGTAATCAAAATTAATATACTATGCATAGCAAATACTTTAAAACTAAGATCTTATTCATGGTTTTATCCAACATTACTCCTCTAAAGATTCACTCAGTATATATTCAGGAAATATAATGTACTACACTTAAATGTAGATTTGAATCAATGAGAATGAAGTTTCAGCATTACTATATGAAAAGTTGACCTGTGGATGTGTTCCCAGGAAATCGTGACTACTTTTGTGTTAATTTTACACAATGCTGTGTGTAGAGTCTTACTATATATACTTTCATAGGTGAATTCCTCAAACTCTGTGATGATGGCAGTTCCATTATGTAAACATTAGCCATTTATCTGGAAAATTCTATCTGTAACACAAGAAATCTTTTTATCCATTATCCCATCACTGAAGCCCACAGGCTTACATATTTCCTCAGGTGTTCTATTCAGATGGCCCCTAATTTAAAGGGCTATAAAAATGGAAAGAAAAGTATATTTGAAGAGTCAAGTAGAAATTTCCAGACTTAAAAAGTCAGAACATATCATTTTTAAAAATACTCTTTGCCTTTTCAACTCATTGGCTCATAAAGTGCTTCACAATATTTTTTAAAACAATCTCTTTCTCTCTCACATAAACACACACATACATCTTTGAATGGACTCATGACCCAAAAGAAATTTACAGGAAAGGATGCTGAGGCTCCACTAGGGTAGTATTCTCAAACTGCAGGCTTAAAATCAATTTGGTATGTCCCTATGAGCATGTTATTAAAAACAGAAGAATGTGGACTGGCATGAAAGAATTGGATGATCAGTGTTTGCTGATGTCGAGTTTCCTAACTTAGGAACCATGGCATGATGGGAAATCCTGGAGTGAGAATCTGTGTGTACATATGCAAGTATATTTGGAAACAATAAACCCACTAATAAAGAGCTCACACATTGGGAGTTTAGGGCTGCTATGACACAGAGTGGTCATAGTTGAGTATAACCCTGGAGAAAAAGGCTTCCTGGCCCTGCCCTCTCTATGAGAGCTATCGGGGTAGTGAGGGGGGATGCCACTGGGTTCCTGAAGCACTTCAGTGCTCACCCCTGGGGACAGGACTGACATCTGAAAGCTGGACTCCCTTACCATACAGCCACAGTAAAAATGAGACTTCTTTAGGGAAGGGAAACTCCCCATAGGATTTCAGAACTTATCACAAGACAGACACCCCAGGGAGGAGTAAGTGTATCTTCAAGATATACTGGAACATTTATGTATTTTTAAAAAATCATTTGAGTATTTTTTAAATGGGACCTAATTTTATACTCTAAGTGGACCATATTATTTATCCAAACATTTCAGATATTGTAAGTTGTATTGGTTCATAGACAAGCTAATTTTTAAATTATGATTTATGGAAAACACATACAATATGCTATGTTGCAAAGGATAATGATAACTTTGTATAAAGTTAAAATCTCAGTCCCTACAGTTCTGATTCCCTATTGTATTCGTTCCTGGGGAAAGAAGGATGATGCATATAAGCATGCTTATGTGTAAAAAAAATGAAGAAGGAAATCTTACTCTCAAGAATGCCCTCAAAATTATTTTTAATTCCGTCAGTTCATAATACAGCCAGAAAAAATTATCTTAGTAGAAGCAAAGGTATATGTCATACAATGTAGAAGTGAACAACAAAGTCTTCAGATGATCTTAAAAGGGGAAACCCTGTAAGTGCCTCAGAGACTCAGTCTCTAAGTTCAGTTCAGTTCAGTTCAGTTCAGTTCAGTCGCTCAGTCATGTCTGACTCCTTGCGACGCCATGAATCGCAGCACGCCAGGCCTCCCTGTCCATCACCAGCTCCCGGAGTTCACTCAGACTCATGTCCATCGAGTCTGTGATGTCATCCAGCCATCTCATCCTCGGTCGTCCCCTTCTCCTCCTGCCCCCAATCCCTCCCAGCATCAGAGTCTTTTCCAATGAGTCAAATCTTCGCATGGTGTCCAAAGTACTGGCGCTTCAGCTTTAGCATCATTCCTTCCAAAGAAATCCCAGGGTTGATCTCCTTCAGAATGGACTGGTTGGATCTCTGTGCAGTCCAAGGGACCCTCAAGAGTCTTCTCCAACACCACAGTTCAAAAGCATCAATTCTTCAGCGCTCAGCCTTCTTCACAGTCCAACTCTCACATCCATACATGACCACTGGAAAAATCATAGCCTTGACTAGACGGACCTTTGTTGGCAAAGTAATGTCTCTGCTTTTGAATATGCTATCTAGGTTGGTCATAACTTTTCTTCCAAGGAGTAAGCATCTTTTAATTTCATGGCTGCAGTCACCATCTGCAGTGATTTTGGAGCCCAGAAAAATAAAGTCTGACACTGTTTCCACTGTTTCCCCATCTATTTCCCATGAAGTGATGGGACCAGATGCCATGATCTTCATTTTCTGAATGTTGAGCTTTAAGCCAACTTTTTCGCTCTCCTCTTTTACTTTCATCAAGAGGCTTTTGAGTTTCTCTTCACTTCTGCCATAAGGGTGGTGTCATCTGCATATCTGAGGTTATTGATATTTCTCCTGGCAATCTTGATTCCAGCTTGTGTTTCTTCCAGTCCAGCATTTCTCATGATGTACTCTGCATAGAAGTGAAATAAGCAGGGTGACAATATACAGCCTTGACGTACTCCTTTTCCTATTTGGAACCAGTCTGTTGTTCCTTGTCCAGTTCTAACTGTTGCTTCCTGACTTGCATACAGATTTCTCAAGAGGCAGGTTAGGTGGTCCGGTATTCCCATCTCTTTCAGAATTTTCCACATTTTATTGTGATCCACACAGTCAAAGGCTTTGGCATAGTCAATAAAGCAGAAATAGATGCTTTTCTGGAACTCTCTTGCTTTTTCCATGATCCAGCGGATGTTGGCAATTTAATCTCTGGTTCCTCTGCCTTTTCTAAATCCAGCTTGAACATCAGGGAGTTCACGGTTCACGTATTGCTGAAGTCTGGCTTGGAGAATTTTGAGCATTACTTTACTAGCATGTGAGATGAGTGCAGATAGAGTGCCTGATGAACTATGGAATGAGGTTCATGACATTGTACAGGAGACAGGGATCAAGACCATCCCCATGGAAAAGAAATGCAAAAAAGCAAAATGGCTGTCTGGGGAGGCCTTACAAATAGCTCTGAAAAGAAGGGAGGCAAAAAGCAAAGGAGAAAAGGAAAGATATAAGCATCTGAATGCAGAGTTCCAAAGAATAGCAAGAAGAGATAAAAAAGCCTTCTTCAGTCTCTAAAGAGTCCTCAAATGTAAACATGCTCATATAAGCTACTCTTCCACAGAAAAGGCTCTGGTCCCAGGTAAATTCTCCTGATCAGAGCAAAGTATTTCTTCTCCCACTCAATTTGCATAAATAAAATAAACACAGGCACATGCTCACCAGTACAGGCACATGCAAGCACCATTTATAGGTCTCCCTTTGAGAACAAACCTAAATGTGAGCATCTGGAAAGCAACAATTTTTTTTTTAAACCCACAAAGTCACATAATTTGCCATGCACGGAGACTACATTGCTTTTCTTGCCATATCACACAATCAACATTGGACTGAACCACAGGATTCTATCAATATCTGTTTGACCCATAAAACTAAGAATTTAGCACAGTTCAATGTAGAGGAAAGCAACTCTGAATATTCACTGGAAGGGCTGATGCTGAAGCTCCAATACTTTAGCCATCTGATATGAAGACCCAACTCATTGGAAAAGACCCTGATGCTCAGAAAGATTAAAGGCAAAAGGAGAAAGGGGCAGCAGAGAATGTGATGGGTAGATGTGATTCATGTCAACTCAATCGACATGAATTTGAGCAAACTTCAGGAGAAAGTGAAGAATAAGGGAGCATGGTGTGCTGCAATCCATGGGGTGGCAAAGAGTCAGACATTACTTAACGACTGAACAACAACAAAACCTAATATTTATGGAGTTCCATCCATCTTTGAAACTCTTAAAGTTAATTTTATTTTATATACTATCATCACAAAATGACAGTTCAAATGGCAGTGATACACAGTGAAAACTTTATCATAATTCCACAAAAGTCAGAGAAAGAATAATGTAGGTGGATGCTTTCAGGCAATGTGTTTGCAGAGGTGGAAAGTAAACTAGCAAGAAAACACAATGTCAAATAATACATCATCGCTGCGTACATACAATTCACAATACATTTGGTTCCATCTACAATTTACTCGGGAAGATACAATGCATGAAAAAAACTCCACCTAAGACTATTATATAGCAATCATTCATGGCAGATAAACTAGCACAAAGACTATAGAACAGTACATGTCCTTAGAGTTTATATAATGTAACTCTCTTATTGGGCTTCCCTCATAGCTCAGTTGGTCGCCTGCAATGCAAGTGACCCTGGTTCCATTCCTGGGCTGGGAAGATCCGCTGGAGAAGGGATAGGCTACCCACTCCAGTATTCTTGAGAACACTGGAGGGAAGCCTTTGTGGCTCAGCTGGTAAAAAATCTGCCTGCAATGCGGGAGACCTGGGTTTGCTCCCTGGGTTGGGAAGATCCCCTGAAGAAGGGAAAGGCTACTCACTCCAGTATTCTGGCCTGGAGAATTCCATGGACTGAGCAACTTTCACTTTGCTTTCACTTTCACTCTTATTAATACTAAAATCTAATACTGAAAAAGGCTAGTATTATAACATACCAAAAGCCTCTCTCCTCACTAGAGTCACATTAAAAAAAATGTTTGAATGCATGCTCAGTCACTTCAGTCAGGTCAGACGCTTTTCAGCCCTATGGACTGTCACCTGTCAGGCTCCTCTCTCCATGGGGATTCTCCAGGCAAGAACACTGGAGTGGGTTGCCATTTCCTCCTCCAGGGGATCTTCCCGACCCAAGGACTGAACCCGCATCTCATGTCCTGAATTAGCAGGCAGGTTCTTTACCACTAATGCCATCTGGGAAGCCAGTTTTAATCTTAAAAAATGTTTGAACTGCACCACCAACTTAAATATTGCATAGAGGTCAAGGAGGGTTAAGACCAAATAAATATCACTGGATTTCACAAATGAATAAAGATGGACAAAAAAATCCCAGAGGGATTAAATACTTAAGTAAAAAAGGCCTCTGAAAAAACAGGCAGACTGACTGTATTATTTACATCTGTTTCCTCCCAAGACCCTTGCAAGAAAAATGACAACAAAGGAATAAAAAAAGGTATGAACATACATGGATAAAAAGAGGAGAGGCATTACTAGCGGACAAGAGAGCTCAATACATTTTACAGAAGCAAAAAAGTAGACACAAGAGTGGAACCAATTCAGCCGAATAGAGACAAGTACTTTCTAGAAGTGCCTGTTTAGGCAACCCATGAAAAAGCAGCCAATTCTCACTAGTCACAAACACACTCCAGCTTAGAACCTGGATCCACCAAGAACTGCAAAAAGTGAGGATAAAGCACAACACTGACAATGGGGAACCATTTGAAAGCCTGGGATTATAGAATAGATGGGCCTTCAAGTCCCTTCCTCAACCCCAACACTGACGAGGAAAGACCCAGGATGACAGCTGTGTAGCAGGTTTAGAAAAAAATCAGCCCAGCTTACAGTAAAAGGGCAGAGACGACAAATTGAGGGAGTTTGGGGAGGGGGTCCTTCAGCAGGAGAACATAATTGCATTATCTGATTTTACTGAACCCTTGATTACAATTGTTGTTGTTCAGTCGCTCAGTCATGTCTGACTCTTTGCAACCCCATGGACTGCAGCACCACAGGCTTCCCTGTCCTTCACCATCTCCCAGAGCTTGCTCAAACTCATGTATATTCAGTCAGTGATGCCATTCAACCATCTTATCCTCTGTTGTCCCCTTCTCCTCCTCCCTTCAATCTTTCCCAGCATCAGGGTCTTTTCCAATGAGTCAGGTGGCCAAAGTACTGGACCTTCAGTTTCAGCATCAGTCCTTCCAATGAATATTCAGGATTGACTTTCTTTAGGATTGACTGGTTTGATCTCCTTGCAGTCCAAGGGACTCTCAAGAGTCTTCTTCAACATCACAGTTCAAAAGCATCAATTTTTCAGGGCTCAGGCTTCTTTATGGTCCAGCTCTCACATCCATACATGATTAGTGGAAAACCATAGCTTTGACTATACGGACCTTTGATACAATATTGGTAGGCATTTAACAGATCTGATGAAGCAAGAACAAACAATTCTACATAGCTTATAGGAAAATAGGCAAACAGAAACAAGGCTATGATTAACTCTAGGAAAATAAAAAAACTACATGAAAAATCTAATCTTCTGATAAGGCTTCATAAAAATTTTAAACTTCATTTCATCCAAGGGCACCATTAAGAAAGAAAAACAAAAGCCACTTTCTGGAAGAACACATTCACAGAATGTCTATCTGAGGAAGGACTCATATACTAAATATATAAAGAACTTCTACAAGTCAATAAGGAAACAACAAGCAACCCAAATAAAACACAGACTTGAACAGACACTTTGCAAAAGAAGATATCAAAATAACCAATATGTACAATAAAAGGTGTTCAGGAAAATGATGGTAAAGGAATTTAAAATGTATGAACATAGAAAAAGACAACAGGTGAGGCATGAAGGTTCAGAGTTATCTGGTGTGATAGAAATGTTCTGTGTGATAGCTATACAGAGATTCATATACACAAAAATCCACAAAGGCTGAATACTTAAGATGTGTGTGTTATAGTCAACAAACACTATACTTTCTTCTGATCTTATCAATTAGGCTTTTTAAAGCTTTTTTATTTTACATTGGAGTATTGTTGATTAACAACGTTGTGTTAGTTTCAGCTGTACAATAAAGTGATTCAGTTATACATGTACAAATATCTATTCTTTACCATACTTTACCATTTTAAAAATATAATCCTCAGCAATCAACTATTTTTGCTATATTATCAGGGGATATGGAAGTAGAGGGAAGAATGTATGAGAGCTAAATCTTTACCGATTTCACCAAATATGGAAGGATAGATTCAGAAGTAGTTTTAAGTATAATTTGAGAGGCACTGTGATTAATAATAGCTGCCTCTGGGGAAACAAGATTGGTGGTTGAGGAGAGAACAGACAGGGGACTGCTATTTTTCATAATAAGCCTTTTACTAATATTTTATTTTTTAAACTGTGGCTGTATTAATTTGATAGGAAATTTTAAATGAATATTAAATTATTAACTATGTGATTATTTACACAAACATGGGACAGGAAAGCTTTTTAATTATACCTCAGTGGACACCTTTCATTTTGCCAGCCCAGTACCCATTCCCTTTTCGGTCCTCTGATTCTCCCTCCTCCACAAGCATGGCATATGGTCTAGGGGACATTTCTTCACTCCAGCTTCCATAGAAGCCCGTGATTCAGGCCCAGTCCAACCCATGGCCCTGGCCCTTGGCCAGAGATTTCTTTCTTCCAGGGTGAGGAACAAGCCCCAATTTGGGCTGGTGAGGGCTATCCTGAGTTATCCATAAATAGTGACATGCTCTTGCCTAGAGCTGCTGGCAGCCATCTTGCCACCAAAAGAGAAGAACCTGCCCAAGAATGGGGCTGACTAGATGGCTGCAGAGATGAGAGGTAGGGAGAAAACACTTGAGCCCTGATGTCTGTGGTCGAATCCCGGCTTCCATGCAGGCCTGATATGTGTCCACCCCTGCCCCTTTCCTAATTATAAGAGGCAGTACTGTGTTATCAAGAAGCACTGGACTGCTTGGGTTCAAACTTCAGCTTTACTGCATACTGTGTGACCTTGGGCATGTAACTTAATCTCTTCTTCGTCTATAAAACAGGGATAATAATAGTACCTAACTCCACAGAATCAAATGAGTTAACATATATAACAGAAACGTGTACATATATTTCTAAATACACATATATAAGAATATATATGTTCATAGTTTAATAAAAGTACATATTGTATTTGTACTCATTTAAATTTATATGTGCAAGAACCATATTTTTATTTTTAGTAATTAAATCCTTTTTTTTCCTTAAGCCAGTTTGAACTGAGTTTTCTGACATTTACAAGTGGCAGGATCCTAAGTAATTCAACATCCAAAAGAGGAACCACACAAAATCAATTGATAGATTTAAGCAAATATAAAATAAATAAATAAACATAATACAAACATAAATATGCCCCATAGCAGAAAAAAATGCTCAAAAGTTAAAAAGTAAATAGAAAGGAAGAAATAATATTTGTAACCTTTATAGTCTCTGCCCTTACAAATAACAAGATGGAGATGCCATACAAAATGGGCAAAACTGTACAAACAAAATTCACAGATTAAAAAAACTAATACAAAAAATGTTAGACCTTTAAAAAATAAAACCAAGAAAAAGAATAGCAAGAGTTTTTTCCAATTATGTATCTGAAGAATGTTTTAAATTTTAGTATCTGCTAATGGCAAAGTCTCAGAGATTGCTGGTGAGAATGTAAATTGATTCAACCTTTCTGAAAGGCAATCTAACTATGATAAAAATAAGCATAACTTTGACAGAATAATTCTTCTAGGAATTTATTTAAGGAGATACTTGAATGTGTAGCAACATTTCCCCTGTAAGTTTTCTCACTTATTTGCATTTATATTCAGAAACAATAGAAATTGAATGTCCAAAAATAGGGGATTCACTAAAATGTATACATTCCAATACTGTTCAGTCACTTAAAATCATGATGGAAAATATGTACATCTATTGAAGAATGTTCATGATTATTAAATGAAATAAACAGGTTACAAAATCTTATAGGATGGATCTGTTTTAGTTGTATAAATACATACATATACAAGAGGAAAAAAGTCTACTGGGACACACATCAAACAATTGTGGGTCTCTGGGTGGTAGAATTTATGAGTGTTCTAATTTGTTGGTGGTTTTTTTTTTCCCCTTATATGTGTATTTCACTTTTTTTTTCTCAAAGAAACTTTACAGGCTTTCAATTAAAAATACTATATTAAATTCATAGACAGCCATAAGTTACCGGAAAGAGTAGTTTGTAATGCATTTGGAGGGAAAATGCATGCAAGCTGTTAGGTGGATCAAAAATGATGAGAACGTGAGAGAGTGGACTCTCTTTTGAGAAAATTTGTGGTAAAAACCAGGAACAAAGGGTCTCAAGAACAGACATGGCACATAGTTAATACAACAGAGCATCTGGAGAAGAGCAGGAGACTGAAGATGCAAAAAGAAGGCATCACTGGAGGAGATGTCTAATGAACCTATCAATAGTGGCACACTTCGTTTTCCATTGTCCAGAGGCTACTGTTTGGGCTTGGCTGGACTGCCTTACCTGGATGTCCACATGTTCTTTTCCCATACACTGACCAGGCTCAGTAGGGGGTGCAGGACTTACCCAGGGCCAGAACCCACTCTCTCAGCCTCTTGGTGTCTTAATCTTCTAAACTAGGTACAACAGGCACTTTTCATCAGCAGCTTTCCCCAGGGGAGAAACCAGGACACTTGAAGCCCTGCTCAAAGCTTCCCTAGATCACTGTGATCAACCACCAGCCACAACTGCAATCATAACACACACTTGACCTTAGAAACGCAACAGCGAGTTTTCAACAGTTTATAAGGAAGGGCTTGCATGCTAAGTCAGATTACATTTTCTTTTCAGTTATTTCTGGCATATTAACAGCTGGTGACCTAGATTACAAAATAATGTAATATGTCAAAAGGCAGACTGTATCACTAAATTCCTTCACAGATGGAAAGTGGATTCAATGAAAAGCTTCAGACCCAAAATTCAAGTAATTACTTGGAAGGAGGGAGAGGGTGGGGTGGAATATCTACCAGTGGATAAAATGAAGTATGGAAAAATGATGACAAAACCTAACCAGGTTCCCAGCAGATTCTGGCTACATTCTGGACGCGCAGCCAGGGACTGGAAGCAGGCAGGAAGCCTTGCTAATTCAGCAGCTAAAGGAGTGGCAGGAGGATCACTGTTGGTTCAGGATAAGCTTGGGTAGATATTAAAAGAAATACAATCCTCTTACTGCATTGAGAGCCTGGATGTGTGAAGGGAGGGACTAAAGGCAGCCACCAAGCCTCTGCCAACACAGACAGGCAAAGGGATCAGTGCCCCCCTTCAGCTCAGTTCCTGGCGGTCAGTGGGAATTGGAGGGCAGTCTAAGACAGGGTCTGCAGAGGGAAATTCACTGCCACAGTGAGCAAAGCGGCAAATCTGACTTCCAGTAAAACAGGAAACTGCTGAACACCCAGAATCCCAGGGACAGAAAATACTTCCACGTGAAAGAGAACACAGTTCAACGGACACAAACCACGGGGCTTATTAGCTGGTGTCAATTTTCAAGCACAATGCTTAACATACAATATGAATGTCCTCTGCAAGGGACACAAATGAAGACCTCAGTGCTGGCAAGGTCTTGATGACAAGCAGTAGGCAAGGGAAGCCAGACAAGCCCAGTGCATGGAACAGTACCTCCCCAACTGTTGGGCGCTGGGCTTGACGTGGACCTGCCATTCATTTGTACCCATCTCTTGGGGAGAAAAATAATTGACTGTGACCGATCTTGAGGGGCTTGTGAAACACCAAGGAACCCAACTGGACCTTTTTTTTTTTTTTTTTAATGCAGTAAAACGCCCTCCTCTATGCAGAAATGTGCAGAGAATTGTTAGGTTCGGGTCATATTTATCGTTGACCTTCCAGAGAAGGGCACTGGCATCAAAAGGGATACACGTGTAACAGAGACCCCTCAGAAAAAGAAATAAAAAGCAAAGAAAAAGAAGTTGTGTATCTAGATCTCGGTTTTGAACTTCAGGATTCACTTCACTGCACTGTATTAAAGCCGTTGGGTTTGAGCGGTCAGCCCTCTTGATCCAAACAGATTTGAGAGGTGTAGTTTCTGTGCGAAATCGCTCGTGCCTGCTGCACCCAAGTAGCCAGAAATCCCGCCGGAGGAACTACAGCGCCGCAAGCTCCCGCCGGGACCCGCGAGCCGCCTGCGGGAGCGCGGGGAGCAGGCGCCGGGAGGAGGATGCGCTCCGCTCCGGGAGCCGCGGGCGACCCGCCGCACCTGCCTCAGCTCGTGCCCGGCGCCCGCCCAGCCGCGCAAGGGGAGAGGGAGCCGGGAGACCCGGGCCCACCCCGCGCCTCCGGGGACCGGGTCTGCGCGCCCCCGACTGCCGGGTGCCGCCTTGCTGCAGTGGCTGCGGCGGAGGGCAGGGCGTCCCCGCGACCCCGGCCCCGGCCCGGCCTCCGGCGCTCCCCCGGCCAGCTCGGCCCTGCCTGCCCGCGTCCCCACCACCCGGCCCGCCGCGCGCTTCTGACCTTTTCTTGCGCGCGGTTGAGTCGCTTCTGGACGTTCTTGGCGAAGATGCCCGTCTTGATGTCGGCCATGGCTGCGGGTGCGCGGAGGCTGCGAGGAGCGGAGCGGGCGGCGAGGAGGAGCGGGAGACGATGAGGAGGAGGAGCAGGAGGAGCGGGAGAGGCGGCGAAGAGCCGCCGAGCGCCAGGAGGGGTGAGGGAGGGGCGCGCCGGCGGGGACCCGCTTAAAGCGACAGAGCGGAGGCGGGACGCGCTGGCCCTGGCTGTGACCCGGGGCGGGGTGGCGAGCGAAAGAGAGTCAGAAGGCCCAGAGAGTGCCCACAGTGATGGAAGAGGAGGTCTGGTGCAGAAAGGAAAGGAAGCCAGCGGCGACCCCAGGGCCCTCAGCAGCTCCCGGGTTCTTTTAAGGAGGAGTTCGTGGTAGAGGAGGATGAGGGGGTACCCAGTTCTCTCCAGCAAAAAAAAAAAGAAGAAGAAGAAGAAAAGGATTTGAGAGAGGAGAACCCCGGGAATGTGGAACTGGAGCAACTCTGGGATGGAGGGGATTGGGCTGGTCTCCCAGAAGTTCCATCTGGACCACCCAGGGCAGAAGGCGCGCCCCTGGATTCTCCGTGTGTCAGGAACACACTCGCCTCTGGCAACCATAACAGGGATTCACCATCCTTAGTACACTTAGCAAGAGTAAGCTTAATAGGGATAAACTTATCCTATATGTACCCAGAGCTCCTGAAGTCTCTGCAGGAAGGTCCAACTATTCTTATTCATTTCTCTCTCAGAGTGTGTGGAGAGTAAGGCGCGCGGGCTCGTAAACAGGCCAGAAGAGAATCAGGCACCAGGAATTCTGTGAGTTCCAGAGAGCATCTCACTGCACCTCTGGACTAAACAGTTAGGTTGGCAGCACCCGTGAACTGCCCCTGGATATCCACTCCTGGGGTAGTCCCCTCACCTTGATTCTAGAAGGTCCTGTAACCTGGCTTTCACTAATAAGATAGGTGTAAGTACACTGTGCCAATTCCAGGCCTACACCTTGAGAAACCAGGCAGGTTTTGCTCCTACTGTAAAGCTTCAGCTACCCTGCTGTAAAAAGGCCCTTGGAGTTCAGTTCATTCCCTCAGTCTTGTCGCACTCTTTGCAACCCCATGAACCGCAGCTCGCCAGGCCTCCCTGTCCATCACCAACTCCCAGAGTTTACCCAAACTCATGTCCATTGAGTTGATGATGCTATCTAACCATCTCATCTTCTGTCGGCCCCTTCTCCTCCTGCCTTCAATCCTTCCCAACATCAGGGTCTTTTCAGACGAATCAGCCCTTCGCATCAGGTGGCCAAAATATTGGAGTTTCAGCTTCAATATCAGTCCTTCCAATGAACACCCAGGACTGATTTCCTTTAGGATGGACTGGTTGGATCTCCTCGCACCCTGTAAAGCTTCAGCTACCCTGCTGTAAAAAGGCCCTTAGAGAGACTCCATGGAAAGGGAGAAGCCCTGAGATTACTTGGACAGGGAGCAAAACCCAAATTTCCCTGCATCTCAGCTGAGACCAGCCTCCTGGAGACACACTGGCTGAAAGCAGCCACATAAGAAGTCATAAGCAAGACCAGCAAAAGAACTGCCCAGCCAATCCTAGCCAAGAATGTGGAATGGTGAGCAAAAAAAAAAAGATGGTGGGTTTGTTACTGAATGCCAGTTCATGTGGCTGACACACAGTGAGGCCAAGCAAACCAAAATGTCAGAGTTTGGAGCAGAGAAGGGTTTACTGCAGGGCCACAGAAGGAGAGTGGTAGGTGGCTCAGGAGAAAGGTGGGTGACTCGTGATTCCCTAAATCCCCTAAATCCTCAACTCTTTGAAGGAGTTTCAGCAAAACATTTTAAAGGCAAGGTGAAGGAGCAGCACAGGTCATTGTTGCAGACTTCTTGGTGTCAGAATCCTTTGTTCTTCCAGCTGTCCCTGGAGTTCAATTCAGGGTGGTCCTGTAAACTTCCAACTAGACAAATGTTTTTCTCTGTTCTGCGATTTTTTAATGTTTATATGAATGCAAAAGTGACCCTTAAAGTTCAGAGCCTTGAAAATGGTCTGTCCTGTACATTTCAGGCTATAGGCAACATTCTTAACATTAAGCAAAAACCAGAGAATACAAATTTTAGAAGAAACAGATTCAGTATGGAGTCAGATTTGTTCTTCCCAAATACAGTTATAAGCCACTAACTTTTGGGATAGTTTGTTACTGAAATACCTATTCACTTGGTTCTTGTTTCCTTAGGCTTCCTATTTATCCCAGTTTGCCTGGGAATGAAGGAGTTTCCAGGACATAGGATTTTCAGTGCTAAAACCAGGAAAGACCTAGGTAAACTGCTTGAGTTGACCTCCCTGTTTCCAACATCTCAACAAAATAGGTGTTTAACTTCAGAGCAAAGTAAGAGAAACTTGATTCTTCTTTTGGATAGTATTCAATAGAAAAGGCTACTCAGAAGTTAGGAATTTTGAGTCAGGGGCTTCTGAACCTTAGCTCTGCCTCAGGATGTTGGAATATACCAGAATGTTCTGGAGTATATCAGTCCATGCATGCTCAGTGGCTTCAGTCTTGTCTGACTCTTTGTGACACATTGGACTATATAGCTCACCAGGCTCCTCTGCCCATGGATTTTTCCAGGCAAGAATACTGGTGTAGGTTGCCATTTCCTCCTCCAGGGTCCCAACCTAGGGATTGAACTACCATCTCCTGTATCTCAGGCAGACTCTTTAGCTGAGCCATCAGGGAAGCCCATGGTTACTCATACTCTGAACTCCAGAGACCCCTCGGCTCCCTTTATGGGCCTGGCTACAGCCCCCATTATAGCTTCCAAGCAATGAGTGTACTTTTTCTCACTTCCTTAGAGGCCAAGCTATCAGATCCCACTCTCCCAGCCTTTGTCTCTCTTGGCAGTCACTCCCCCACCAAGATAAACACAATGAATATCTTTTGAAATAAAATTGCAAATGGTTAACTTTTCTTATCATTCACATGCCCAAATCTGAATCTGTAGCGTGGGTGGAAAGGCAAACTTGTCACTTCTTGATAATTCTATTTGGAATACATGCTGAGCATATTTTAAAAATTGTCATGTACACACTGTTATCAAATCAACCAGTATCCATTTTCAGGTTGCCCTGTGGCTCATTCTAGCCACTCTGGAATATTGAGGAAGCATTTTGGGTGATACTTAATTGGTGCATTATAAATATTTGCTGGGGAAAAAAATGCAAGCATGCATGAGACTAGTTCATGAGGATCTATTCTTAGCTATTTCTTCTCCTAATTCTGTAATAATGCTACTGGAACATGGGTGGAGGGAAAGGCAAGCAAACTATGCAGTGATCTTTTTCCTTGGGATATTTTTTTAAATTATAAGTATAGTTGATTTGCATATTGTATTAGTTTCAGGTGTACAGAAAAGTCATTCAGTTACACACACACCTGCGTGTACACACACACTTTTTTTTCATATTCTTTTCCATTATGGTTTACCTCTGGATATTGAATATAGTTCTCTGTGCTATGTGGTAGGTCCTTATTGTTGACCTATTTTATATATGTGTTTCTGTTAATCCCAAACCCCTAATTTGTCCCTCCCTCCCCCTCTTCCCTTTGGTAACCAAAAGCTTATTTTCTATGTCTGTGCATCTATTTTCTTTTTGTACATAAATTCATTTGTATCATTGTTTTAGATTCCCTGTAAGAGTGATATCATATGCTATCTGTCTTTCTCTGTCTGGCTCACTTCACTTAGTATGATTTTTAAACATTGTTATGCCATACAGTGGAGTCTTTTTTATACAAAACCTTATGAAAGACTCAAATATATTAACCAGATGCATCGTCTTGGCATGTAAAGAATATTGAGTGCCCAGAGCTCCACCCATTAGGCAGCTTCTTTATTCCTTATGACTGTCTTTTATAGAAAATATTTATTTATCTATTTCTTTATTTATAGGTCTTAGTTGCAGCATGTGGGATCTAGATCCCTAATCAGAGATGGAAACCAGCCCCGCTGCATTGGAAGCCCAGAGTTTGAGCCATGGGATGGCCAAGGAAGTCCCTCCCTGTGGCTGTCTTTAAGGAAGACCCTTAGAGTTACAGACTTCCCAGGTGGCGCTAGTGCCAATGCAAGAGACAAAGAGGCCAGAGTTCTATCCCTGAGCCAGGAAGATCCAGGTCAGGAAGATCTGGAAGATCCCCTAGAAGAGGGCATGGCAATCCACTCTTACCTGGAAAATTCCATGGACAGAGGAGCCTGTCAGGCTACATCCAGGTCATGGGGCTGCAAAGAGTTGGACATGACTGAGCAACTGAGCACAATAACACAACCTAGAGTTATGTAACTCCCAGTACACAGTTCATAAGATGAGCAGTCTTAGCAGCACCATCCATCTCTAAAATTGCAGGATCCATACACTTGTGTATGTTTCCTTCATCTCCAACACCACTGGGGCTTCCCAGCAATATTCCTTGCTTGCTTGTGGCTGTTCCTCATAGTGACAGACATTTTTCTCCTTGGTCAGTCAAGGAAAAAATGTTTCTTGCGCTCCCCACTATGTGCAGGCTTATGTACAGCCTTGTCGACTTCTTATGATACCATATTTCTCCAGATGCTATCTTGTTCGCATAGTTTATTCACAAGATTACTGAAGGGAAAGCTAGGGAAGAGATCTAGTCATCTGTTAACTACTTATTCTTCATTTCTACTTTGATCTATGGAAAGAGCCAACACGACAGGCAAAATATTCTGTGATCAGAAGTGTGCTTTTAAAAACTGTGCTTGGGCTGGAGGTGAGTAGAGCATAGGGGTGCCTGGTATACCACTAGTGTCAAGACAAAAAGGGGCCTCCTGCAGAGAGCTCTTTCTTGCCAAAAGCTGCTTCCTGCCATGTGCTGTGCTAAGTTGCGTCCCACCCTCTGCC
Organism: Oryx dammah; assembly: GCF_014754425.2. Classification (NCBI taxonomy): domain Eukaryota; kingdom Metazoa; phylum Chordata; class Mammalia; order Artiodactyla; family Bovidae; genus Oryx; species Oryx dammah. The sequence continues at coordinate 82,599,049 of NW_024070202.1, read as the reverse complement.
ACCCCATGGACTGTAGCCCGACAGCCTCCTCTGTCCATGGAATTTCCCAGGCAAGAATACTGGAGCTGGTTGCCATTTCCTCCTCCAGAGGATCTTCCCAACCCAGGAATCGAACTCCAATCTCCTGTGCCTCCTGGATTGGCAGGCAGATTCTTTACCACTGATTTACTCAGCTACTTACAGGATGTCAAATTATAATATGCTCAATGATTATTCAGGTTCATAAACAGCAGCACAGCTCCAACCCCAGATCTTCATGTGAACAAGGCAGAATTCCTTCTAACTTCCAATTCACTTTCCTTTCTTCTAAATTGCATTCCAACTTGGTTGATAAGTTAAAAAGACAATTATGACAGGTTTGGGTAATTTGGACAACAGACTGGTTCCAAATAGGAAAAGGAGTACATCAAGGCTGTATATTGTCACCCTGCTTCTTCAACTTATATGCAGAGTACATCATGAGAAACGCTGGGCTGGAGGAAGCACAAGCTGAAATCAAGATTGCCGGAAGAAATATCAATAACCTCAGATATGCAGATGACACCACCCTTATGGCAGAAAGTGAAGAGGAACGAAAAAGCCTCTTGATGAAAGTGAAAAAGGAGAGCGAAAAAGTTGGCTTAAAGCTCAACATTCAGAAAACGAAGATCATGCCATCTGGTCCCATCACTTCACGGCAAATAGATGGGGAAACAGCAGAAACAGTGTCAGACCTTATTTTGGGGGGCTCCAAAATCACTGCAGATGGTGACTGCAGCCATGAAATTAAAAGACACTTACTCCTTGGAAGGAAAGTTATGACCAAGCTAGATAGTATATTCAAAAGCAGAGACATTACTTTGCCAACAAAGGTCCGTCTAGTCAAGGCTATGGTTTTTCCAGTGGTCATGTATGGATGTGAGAGTTGGACTGTGAAGAAAGCTGAGCACCAAAGAATTGATGCTTTTGAACTGTGGTGTTGGAGAAGACTCCTGAGAGTCCCTTGGACTGCAGGGAGATCCAACCAGTCCATCCTAAAGGAGACCAGTCCTGGGTGTTCATTGGAAGGACTGATGCTGAGGCTGAAAGTCCAATAATTTGGCCACCTCATGTGAAGAGTTGACTCATTGGAAAAGACCCTGATGCTGGGAGGGATTGGGGGCAGGAGGAGAAGGGGACGACAGAGGATGAGATGGCTGGATGGCATCACTGACTCGATGAACATGAGTTTGGGTAAACTCTGGAAGTTGGTGATGGACAGGGAGGCCTGGCGTGCTGCAATTCATGGGGTTGCAAAGAGTTGGACACAACTGAGAGACTGAGCTGAACTGAAATGAACTGGGTAATTAGGAATAGGCCAAGAATTACTACTGTATTATCACAAAAGTTTCCAGATGTTTTAGTGGCACAGATATCCTAACCTATCTGTATATCAGGTAGTTCACTTTAGACCCTTAGAGAAGGAGCTTTCTAGATCAAGTGCTTAATGTGTTTAGCTATTTATTAACACTCATAAGAGTGAAAATATATGTTATATATTCTAATTAGCTACAACTGTTCTGTGTCATTTTACAGATAATTAAGAAGCTATTCCATTTAAACATTTGATTGAACCTAACTGGACTTGGGTCATACCCAAATTATTGACTAGTACTTAATCTTACCTCTTTGTTTAAAGACTTAAAGATTAAGACTAAGACTATTTTCTCTCACAAATGTTAAAAGAGCAGTGAAAGGAGGATGTACTGTATATTTTTTTGACTGTTTTGTACATGTCAGGTGAAAATATTCAACTCTTCAAATTGTGCCAATTATTTACATTTTTAGTTCCACATATTTTTTTTTTTTACTAAATTTTGCCTCAGTGATGGTCCTTTCCTTTCCTAAGTCTAAAAATAAAAACGTCCTAACTCTATAAATAATGCATCACTAATGTATCCCAAAATACCACATAAGAGGCAAGAGCTTGGTTTTAATAGGTGAACCACTGGGCACCAAAGAAAACAATAACATTGTATTAAACTGTCTAGTAACTTTAAAGTATTCCACACCATGTTTGATGCTTTTATGCAAAATAGATGAAAAACAGCTTCTATACACCAAAACAAATTGCTTAAACATCACTTAACAGCTTACAAGCCAATGTGAGGTCAAGGAGCAAAATAGAATAGAAATTCTAATTAGCTGTGACTCGTTCTGAAGAAAGGAACAAGTCCCTGCAAATATTTTAAGCTATTTTCTATCCACAAATAAGCTATAAAAATTCCCTGCGCACTCTGGGAAATGGCACATTTGTCTGGGCTACCAAGAACATTCTCTTAATTGCATATATAGCTGGACTGTTTTATTGGGAAGTTTCCAGCTTGGACAAACCCCAGCTTTGTAACAGTGATCTACTTTAAAAACCTCTTTAACAAATGCTTAATTTTTATCATATATTGGCTGGAGACTTATTAATTGGTTCAAGGAATTCAGTCTCTCAGTCGTGTCCGACTCTTTGTGACCCTGTGGACTGTAGCCCACCAGGCTCCTCCGTCCATGGGATTCTCCAGGCAAGAGTACTGGAGTGGATTGCCATTTCCTTCCCCAGGGGATCTTCCTGACCCAGGGATCGAACCCAGGTTTCCCGCATTGCAGGCAGACGCTTTAACCTCTGAGCCACCAGGGAAACCTTAACAAATGCTTAATTTTTGTCATATATTGGCTGGAGACTTATTAATTGGTTCAAGGAATTCATTTTTTATGAAATTCATCCATATTTGTGTTACATGAGTATAGCTATTCACATGTGCCTGTCTTTGGTTGCATGGCTGCTCCCCCAACTCAGCCCATCTTTTGCCAGCACCGCCCCCACCACACACACACACACACACACACACACACACACCTCTCTCCAAACTGCTCCTGGAGCTGTGGCTGCTGACATAGTAGAGGTATTATCTTGGGTCATAAGATTCCTCACTATAGTGTCCCTCCACTCCAAGCCCACACTTCAACCAAAAGAAAGTGAAATTGCTCAGTCATGTCCGACTCTTTGCGACACCATGGACTGTAGCCTACCAGGACCCTCCGTCCATGGGATTTTCCAGGCAAGAGTACTGGAGTGGGTTGCCATTGCCTTCTCCACCCCTGCCTAATGAAGCCAGTCCATGGTCATGGTCTGATTTTATGTGCTAGTAGCCTGAACTAAGCAACGTGTCCTCCCAACATCTGCCTCTTCCTCTAGAGTACAGCATGTTTCCTCTGCAGAGACCACACAACCTTCTATCTCATTACCTAGCCCAAGCTTGGACTGCTCACCACACAACAGACCACTAAATGGAGAGACGAGTCACTGCGGCAAGCAATAGCAACTTCATTTGGAAAGCCAGCAGACAGATAAGATGATGGACTAGTGCCCCAAAGAAACATCTTGCCCAAATTTGGATGGTAGTTTCTTTTACAGAACAAAGAGGAGAAGGTGATGAGGTAAAGTGGAAAAAGACAGTAAGTTGGTGCAGATACTTCCTGGTTCTGACATACTCTAGAGGGGATGTGTTAATTTCTTCTTTCCTGCTTTCATTTCTAGGGAGTCTGGTCAGGATGTTTCCTGTGAGTTTGCAAGCATGCTTAGTCACTTCAGTCATGTCCAACTCTTTGCAACTCTATGGACTATACCCTGCCAGGCTCCTGTGTCCATGGGACCGAGGCAAGAATACTGAAGTGGGTTGCCATGCCCAAGGGATCTTCCTGACCCCGGCATTGAACCCGAGTCTTTTATGTTTCCTGCGTTGGCAGGCAGGCTCTTTACCACTAGTGCCATTTAGGAAGCCCTGTGAGTTTAACAAAGATATTTTAGCTTAACACTAAGGTATGGGAGGCAGGGTTCTCAGAGATGGGCCATGGTGTATACTTTAAGCTACAGGTAATATGTGTGCTTGTATGCTCAGTTGCATCTGACTCTTTGTGACTCCATGAACTGTAGCCCACCAGGCTTCTCTGTCCTTGGGATTTTCCAGGCAAGAATACTGGAGTGGGTTGCCATTTCCTCCTCCGAGGGATCTTTCTGACTCAGGGATTGAGCCCGCGTCTCTTATGTCTCCTGCATTGGCAGGTGGGTTCTTTGCCACTAGCGCCACCTGGGGAGACTAGTGTCCAAGGAATCAGACAAGCTGGGTAGTGATGATAGTAGTTCCTATTAGTACTGCTTTCCATGTTGCTGCTGTAGGTCAGCATTACTGGGCTTAGATAGGCTTCTGTAAAGCTAGTCTAGGACCGAACCTGTCATGGATTGAATTGTGTCCCTGTGATATTGTGATTTATGATAAGAAATATTATGTTTGGTGTTTGTCTAGATTTTTGCAGGGTTCACCAAGCCTTGAAATTTCTCAAGTAATTAGAACAATGAAGGTATTTTTTTTGCTATTCTTAAGAAAGTTTCTTTCAATCACACCTGAGTCTATGTCAGTGAGGTGACTTTTGGAATAGTCCTAAGAATGGGGACTTGTTGCCAGGAGAATCAACCTCGTGATCATTTCACCCCCTACCCTGCTACCTCTCCCACCCTCAGACTCTGGGGAAAGGAGCATCAGGCTGAAGATTGAGTTCAAGCACAGATGGCCCATGATTAACTCTACCATGCCTATGTAATGAAGCCCCCACAAAAACCAAAAGGATGAGATTCAGAGAGCTTCCAGTTTGGTAAACACATGGTGGGACAGAGAGAGTGGGGCCTGGAGGGGGCTCAGAAACTCCACACCCTTGCCCGCATATCTCGTCCTATGCATCTCTTCCATCTGGCAATTCCCGAGTTATACCTTTATAATAAACCGGGAATCTAGTAGGTGAAATGTTTCTCTGAGTTTTGTGAACTGCTCTAGCAAATTAATTAAATCCCAGTAGGGGAATCATGGGAACCTCCAATTTACAGCCAGCTGGTAGGAAGCACAGGTAACAACGTGGACTTGCCATGGGCATCTGAAGTGGAGGGTGGAGCTGAGCCCTTAAACTATGGGATCCGGTGCAGACTCCGGGTGGGCAGTGTCAGGACCAAGATGACTTGTAGGACACCCAGCTGGGGTTTCAGAATCACTTCGCATGTTGAAACTACCCCCTGCCCCCAGCATTTGGTGGCCAGTAGTATTAATGGCAAGCCACTCCAGTACTCTTGCCTAGAAAATCTCATGGACTGAGGAGCTTGGTAGGCTGCAGTCCATAGGGTCGCTACTAGTCGGATACAACTGAGCAACTTCACTTTCACTGTTCACTTTCACGCACTGGAGAAGGAAATGGCAACCCACTCCAGTGTTCTTGCCTGGAGAATCCCAGGGACGGGGGAGCCTGGTGGGCTACCATCTATGGGGTCGCACGGAGTCGGACACGACTGAAGTGACTTAGCAGCAGCAGTATTGAGATAGAAAAGAAACACACTAAAGGAGTTTTTTCTTTACAGAGATAATTGAAGTCTTAGCCCCTGGTACCTGTTAATTTAACCTTATTTGGAAATGAGTTTCATTCCAAGAGTGTGTTCATAAGTCCAATTTGTTTGCAAGTCCAACAAAAGTTAGCCTAGGTACCCAGCTAACACAACTGGCTATATAGTACTGTACTGTAATAGGTTTATAATACTTTTCACACAAATAATATGCACAGAAAAAAAATAGAGGAAACAATTTCAATCTTAAGTACAGTACCTTGAAAAGTACAGTAGTGCAGTATGACAGTTGGCACACAGGGATTAGTACCCACGTTCATCTTTAAAAGTTCACAACTGGAAGGTTCATATGTAGGGGACTTACTATAATTAAGATGAGGTCACACTGAAGAGGATTGGCCCTTACTTCAATAGGACTGCAGTCTTTATTTTTTTTAAATGGAGAAGAGATCAGAAATCAGACCTACACTGAGGAGAATGCCAGGTAAAGACAAGACGCAGAGGGAAGAAGGCCATGTGTTGATGGAGATAGGGCTGGGCCTTACACAGCTACATTCCAAGAAGCACCAAGGTTTGCCAGCAACTCCAGAAGCTCGGAGGCTGAGCATGGCCCCGCTGGCACCTGGATTGCAGACTTCTAGCCTCCAGAACTGAGGTTATAATTTCTGTTGTTTTTAGCTACCCAGTTCCTGTTACTTTGTTATAGCAGATCTAGGAAACTCATACAGAATCCAGCCTCCTTCTTCAAAACAGCATGCATCTCCAAAAAAAGTATTCCCCAATCCAAATCACTGACAAAGAGATTTCTAAAAACAAGATTTTCATTAGATGGAACAGCTCGTGCTTATCTGCCGCTTTCTTCTGAAACAATGTATTTTTGTAAGTGCATGATTTGTCCTTATTTTCCTTAATTTAGTGAAAAGCAGTAGCTTTTGAGTGAACCTGTTACAGGGTAGGTTCTAAAGAAGCAGGGGTGACTTTGGAGTGCAAATTAGAGATCACTGGATCTGTGAAAGGCACAAGGAGCGAGCAGAATTAGCAGAGGAGGAAGTTGGACACCCAGGCAAGCCTGGGGCTGTGTAGCGAGCACTGCCCCTAGACTATCCCCATGCTGCTCACGGGGCCTGGGCCATTACACCAGTCACTGGAGGCCAGTGGCCCTAGGAGGGGTGTGATCTGGGGCCAGGCAGCTCTCTGCCAGGGAAGCCCACTTGGTAGGCCCTACTTGGGCAGCAGACGCTTCCTGGAGGGAGATCTGGACAGTAGTCCCAGGCCATCCCCTACTCTGTGGTTCAGGTGAAGAGCATCTTGAACATGGTAGACACGTGTGCTTTGGTTCCTTCCAGACATCACCTGCTGTTTCTTCACCCTCCCATCATTTCCTGCCTCCCACCTTCAGATGTTTCTGAAGCTGATCATCCTCCATAAGGCCCAGACTTTTACCTTTAAACATGGACCTTTTGACCATACCTGATGAAGTTAGTGGTCATCTGTGTTGGCAGGGCTCTCGGCTCTATAGCTACTGTTTTTTCATCTGTAATAAACAAGAAAGTTGAAGGTAGACATTCTGAGACTATGTAAATGCCTCATTTGGGGGGTCAAAGTCTCCCTCCCTCAATTTGGTGTGCATAATGGATTTTGCCCAAATTCATTTTTACTAAGATGGCTTTTTGGTTTGGGGTTTTTTTTGTTTGTTTGTTTTTTTGATGTGGACCATTTTTAAAGTCTTTATTGAATTTGTTACAATACTGCTTCTGCTTTATGCTTTTTTTTTTCTTTTTTCCCTCAAGGCATGTAGGATCTTAGTTCCCTAATCAGGGATAGAACCCACTCTTCCTGCATTGAAAGGCAAAGTCTTAAGAACAGGACCACCAGGGAAGTCCCTCTAAGATGGATTTTAAATGGCAATTTTCAACTTCTAACAGTGCTACTGTATTTGTTAATTGGTACTCCACTGTATGAAAGAGCTTTCTGTTTCTTCCCATATCATTACAGATTTATCTATTGTCAATATGGACTCATGATTCTTTTGTTATTCATTCTTATCAATGCCCAAATTATTCCAGAGTTGGCCTATAAAACCCCCTTCTTTTTTTTTTTTTAACATGGCCTCATCATTTTGGCTTCTCAAGTGACGCTAGTGGTAAAGAACCCACCTGTCAATGCAGAAGACATAAGAGACTTGGGTTACAAAGAGTCGGACATGACTGAGCATGCATGCATTCTTTTTTACATTATTTTCCATTATGTTGTATTATAAAATGTTGAATATATTTCCCTGTGCTATCCAGAAGGACTTTGTTGTTTATCCATTCTGTATGTAATAGTTTGCATCTGCTAATTCCAAACTCCTGATTCTTCCCTCCCCCACTCCCTAGAGTACTCATTCTTTTTTTTTTTAATGTGACCCATTTTAAAGTCTTGAATTTGTTATGATATTGCTTCTGTTTTATGTTTGGGTGTTTTGGCCGGGAGGCATGTTGGATCTTAGCCCCCCTGACCAGGGATCTAACCCACACCATTTGCATTGGAAGGTGGAGTCTAAACCACTGGTCCACCAAGGAAGTCCCTAGAGTGCTGCTTTTGCTGGAGAGGGATGTGCCACTTCTGACCTCTCCAAAGTTTTAGGAAAATTTGTGGATTTAAGGGTTTTAGGGTTTTCAACCCAGGTGTTCTCATCCCATATGTTAGTGTCTGTTGTTTCCCAAACAAGAATCGAATCTTGGCATTTAACATCTACCATGACTGAGAGTTTAACCTCTGGAACCGTGCTACCCCAGTGATTGAGTCCTAGGACTCATGGTTAGATTTCCCTGCACCCCCACCACAGATACTTTTTTTTCCCCCCGCTGCACCACAGCATGCCAGGTCTTAGTTTCTTGACCAGGGATCGAATCCACTCCTCCTGCAGTGGAAGCTCAGAGTCTTAACCAATGGACTGCCAAGGATTCCTGCAGATACTTTTCAGAGCCTCTTTGCAGTCTCCAGAAGTGAAAGTGCAAGTGCAAGTGAAACTGTTAGTCAATCAGTTGTGCCCAACTCTTTGTGTTCCCATGGACTGTAGCCCTCAATTTCCTCTGTCCGTGGAACTCTCCAGGCAAGAATACTGGAGTGGGTAGCCATTCCCTTCTCCAGGGGATCTTCCCAACCCAGAGACTGAACCTAGGTCGCCCGCATTGCATTACTGTCTGAATCACCAGGGAAGCCTGCTTCCCTGGCAGGGAGAATCCGCCTGCAATGCAGGAGACCCCAGTTTGATTCCTGGATCAGGAAGATTCCCTGGAGAAGAGATAGGCTACCCACTCCAGTATTCTTGGGCTTCCCTGGTGGCTCAGACCATAAACAACCGCCTGCAATTCAGGAGACCTGGGTTTGATTACTGGTTTGGGACGATCCCCTGGAGGAGTGCATGGCAACCCACTCCATTATTCTTGCCTGGAGAATCCCCATGGACAGTGGAACCTAGTGGGCTACAGTCCATGGGATCACAAAGAGTCAGATACAGCTGAGCTACTAAGCACAGCACAGCACCAGGGAGGCAGTCTCCAGCAGGGTACTCATGCTGGCCTTTCAACTGCCAGTTAGTTGCTTTTAATCTTTTGTTATCTTTTTCTAGATTGTCAATGAATTTTGCACAGGCATCTAACTCCATAATATTTTTGGTACTAATTCCTGCATATTTTTCTTTTCTAAAGTTTCAGATATATGTATATTTATGGCTGATTCATTCTGCTGTGCGGTAGAAACACACAGCATTGTAAAGCACCTATACGCCAATGAAATTTGATTTTTTTAAAATTTTCAGTTTATTGTAATAAGAATATTTCATATGAGATCTACCTGTTGAACAAATTTTTCAGTGTGCAATTCAGTATTGTGGACTGAATCACATCGTACAGCAGTTCTCTAGGACTTACTCATCTCGATCAACTGAAACTTTTCACCCACTAATTAGTAATGTCTCGTTTCCCCCTCCCACTGGCTCCTGGTAACCACCATTTCACTCCTTGATTCTATGACTTTGACTATTTTAAATACTTGATATAAGCAGAAACATGCAGATTTGTCTTTCTGTGTCTTACTTGTTTCCCTTAGCATAATATTCTCAAGATTTCACTATGTCATGCATATTGCCAAATTTCTTTATTTTTTAAAAAAATTTGCCTGGTATTTCATTGTATGTATGTACCACATTTAATTTATTGATTTCTATGTTAATGGACATTTAGGGTGTTCCCACATCTTGGCTGTCGTGAATAGTGCTGCAGGGAACATAGGAGTGCTTATGTGTATTTGAGATCCTGATTACAATTATTTTGGATAAGTACCCAGAAGTGAGATTCCCGGATCATATGGTAGTCCTATTTTTAATTTTCTAAGTAACCACCATACCACCTTCCAAAATGGCTGTACCAATTTATATCTCCACCAACAGTGTATAGTTGTTTATTTTTTTTTCCATAATAACTGTCTTGATGTGTGAAGTGATGTTATGATTTTGGCTTGCATTTCCCAGTGATTAATGATGTTAAACATTTTTTTCATATGTGTATTGACCATTTGTTGTATTCTTTGGGGAAATGCCCATTCAAGTCTTTAGTTCATTTAAAAATCAGTTTATTAGTTCTTTGGCTGTTGAGTTGTAGGGGTTCATTATAGATTTTGGAGATTTACCCCTTATCAAATGTATGGTTTACAAATATTTCCTCCCATTTCCTAAGTTGCATTTGAGTCTGCTGATTGTTTTCTTTTATGCACAGAATTTTTTAGTTTAATGTGTCCTACTTGTTTATTTTTGTTGTCTGTGCTTTTGTTGTTGTATCTTTGAAATCATTGTTAAGATCAATATCAAGAATTTTTCTCTATATTTTTCTGCTAGGGTTTTTACAATTTCAAGTCTTTAATTGAAATTGAAATCAGCTCATTAATCCATTTGAGATGATTTTTGTGTAAGATATAAGGGCCCAGTTTTTTTTTTCTTTTACATATGGCTATCCAATTTTCTTAATATCATTTGTTGAAAGAAATATTCTTTCCACATTGTGTACTCTTTGGCACCCTAAGATCAGTTGAGTGTATATGCATGGATTTATTTCTGGACTCTATTCTATTTCATAGATTCATTGGTCTATATTGTTTTGATTACTGTAGCTTTGTAAAATGTTTCAAAATCAGGATGTATGATGCCTCTGACTTTGTTCTTTTTGCTCAGGATTGTTTTAGCTCTTGGGGTGTTTCTGTGGTTCCATACAAGGTATAGAATAATTCTTTCCCTTTCTGTTAAAAATGCCTTTGGGATTTTGATAGGGATTACTGAAACTATAGATCATTTAGGCATAGTATGGACATTTTAATAACATTATGCCTTTTAATCCATGAACATAGGCTGTCTTTTCATTTGTGATTTCTTTAATCAGTTAATCAGTGTCATAGTTTTTAGTGCCCAAGTCTTTCTTCCTTGGTTAAGTTTACTCCTAAGTGTTTTATTCATTTCAGTGCTATTATTAATGGGATTATTACACTTATTTCCTTTTCAGATAGTTCATTGTTAGTACATAGAAATGCAATTGATTTTTATATGTTGAGCTTATGTCATACAATTTTACTGAAGTCATTTATCAGTTCTAATAGTATTTTGCCAGTATCATACTATTTTTTCATGGAGTATTTTGGATTTCTATACATAAGATCATATTTTCAAACAGAGACAATTTTACTTCCTTTTAAATTCGGATGTCTTTTCTTTTTCCTGTCTAATTATTTTGCCTAGGATTTCCAGTACTATGTTGTATAGAGGTAGTAAAAGTCAACATTTTTTACTTGCTCCTGATTTTAGAGGAAAAGCTTTGTTTTTCACCATTGAGAATGATACCAGCTATAGGATCTTCATATTTGGTCTTTAATGTGTTGAAATACTTTCCTCCCTCATACTTTCTTTTTAAAATTTTTTAATGTGGACCATTTTTAAAGTCTTTATTGAATTTGTTACAATATTACTTCTAGTTTTTGGGGTTTGCTTTATTTTATGTTTTGATTTTTAGGTCATGAGGTGTGTGGGATCTTAGCTCAACCAAGGATTGAACCTACACCCCCTGTACTGGAAGGTGAAGTCTTAACCACTGGCCTGCCAGGGAAGTCTCTCCTCCCCACTACTTTTAAAATATTGGCTGATACATTTCACCAGCTAGTACATTCTCTTTACACGCACGGGCATTCATCACTGCTGAAATTTTTAACAACTGTCTGTGCTCCACTTATCACCAGTGATGAGGTCTTCAGTGGCAGCTGGTTAGAGAGTAATATAGCTCCAAAATTCCCACTTTAATGTTCTTGTTTTGGGCCATTCCTGTCAGTAACTGTCTACAGATGGAGTTCTCTAGTCAGTAGTTTTCTGAGACAAAGTCTGAAGCACAGTATGTTTTTTAGGAATCAATATCTATAGGAGAGAAAGGAAAGAAGCAAATAGCTAAGTCAAGCTGTAATGCAAACACAGTAGTCTCAGGCAAACTCCAAAGAGTCCTGGGATAAAATGGCCAGTCACAGCTTTCCTGTATTAAGCCAAAATGCTTCAATCAGTGGTTAGGTATAGGCTACACCCAGAAGGGTGTGACTTGGGATTGGTTGGCTTTCTGTAGTTGAGGCAATCTTTGAAGAGTTTAACAAGGAAATGTTGTCTTCTGGCATATTCCCAACAGCTGAGCCAACAAGTTTTTTCTTGATATTTTTTGAGTGGCAAATCCATGCTACCAGAAAGGATAATTATGCCCACATGTAGAACAGACTGCCATTCATTCCTCACTTGGAAAGGGCTTGCCTTGTTCTGTAATATAGATCATTTAGACTTTATGGTTTCAACAGGTCTTCAATGTCATTTTAATATCATTTTAGAAATAAGACTTTTTTTTAGTTTAACTGATACATTGTTGTTTGGGCAGGAACAATGATGTTTTATAATGTCAACAGCCTAATCAGTAATCAAACTTCTCCAACCTTTGAATTCTTAATTTCAGTTTTCTTTCAATTCTAGAATTCTTATTTGATTCTTCTCTATAACAACCAGTATATGGTGAAATTCACCATCTTGTCATTAAATTCGCTGAGCTTCTGAATCACAACTATGTTCTTATCTGATAACTTTAATATTTGAATTTTTCATCTAAGTGATTTTTGCCTTTTTCTTTTCAAATAATTTTCTTCTCCCTCTCTCTTTCTTTCCTTCCATTTTGCATACCAAGTCATTTTTGGCTGAATATAAGACATTTATGTCATATATTATCAAGATAAATTGAGGCTCTTAGTGATATCTTCCCCCAAGTGAAATATGTTTGCTTTTGGTGAGCAATTAGAGGAATGAAGATCATCTTGACCCCAACAGAGATTAAATTCATTCAAACCTTTCTGTGTGTGAAGGTTGGGCAAGTTATGATTCATTTGAGTATCTGTCCTTTTGTGGTCCCAACTGATTGCTTAGGGTGTTTACCACATCTCTTCCTCCTTTGTGGACTTGTATCCGATTTTTAATATCTAACTCCCCAGAGACTTCCAGAAATTCTGCTCATCCTCTCTCTCTGTAAGCCTTGGTTTTCTGCTCAACCTCCTGGCCTTGAAACTGCTTTTTAACCAGCAAAAACTCCCCGCTGACAGCTGGGAGTGAAAAACAGTGCCAAATGTTTCAACTACCTCGCTTCCCTAATTAATGTACTCTTACCTTCCTCCAGTCTTCACTGGCTGGGTAGTTCTCTGATGCCTTCAAATAGTTTGTGTGAGTGTACTTGTGTAATTCTATTCAGCTTTTCTATGCATTCTCAGCAGGTTGGTCTACTACAAAACAGTTCATCATTGTAAACAACACAACTCCAACCTCTGGTTTTATTGAGTTTATATTTTTAGTAACTTGTTTTGCAATAAAAAACACATGTAGGGATTTCCCTGGTGGTCCAGTGGTTAGGACTTTGTACTTTCACTGCAATAGGCCAGGGTTTCATCCTTGGTCAGGGAACTAAGATCCTGCAAGCCATGTGGCCTGACCAGAAAAAAAAAAAAAAAAAAGCAGCATGTAGTATTTGTCGTTATGTGTATAGTTAATTTCACTAGGCATAATATCCTTAAAGTTCATCCATATTGTTACAAATGGCAGAATTTCCTTCTTTTTTCTGGTCAAATTGTGTGTGTGTGTGTGTGTGATGTTTTCTTTATCTATTCATCAATGACCATTTAGGTTATTTCCCTACCTTCGTTATTGTGAATAATACTGCAATAAAAATGGGAGTGGAGATAGTACTTTAAGATCCTGATTTTGTTTCCTTTGGATTATAACCCCAAAGTGGGATTGCTGTTATAGTCTGACTGTTCTATTTTAAACTTTTTTGAGGAATCTTGTATCGCTTTCCATTGTGGCTGTACCAGTTTGCCACCAACAGTGCACAAAGGTTCCCCTTTCTTCACATCTTTGCCAACACTTGCTATCTCTTGATTTTCTTAATAATATCCCTAATAGATATGAAATAATATCTCTTGGTGGTTTTGATTTGCATCTCCCTGATGATTAGTAATGTTGAGTACCTTTTTGTATACCTGTTCATCATTTGTATATCTTCTTTGGACAAAAGTTTATTCAGGTCCCTAGTCCATTTTTATTTAGGTTATTTGTTTTCTGTTCATGAATTTTGTTTCTGATTTCATTGAATTATCTGTGTTCTCTTGTAGCTCTCTGAACTTCATTAAAACAATTTCCTGTAATTTTTTATCAAAGATCTCATGGATTTCCATTTGTTTTGTGTCAGTTGCTGTAAATGTCTTGTCTTCCCTTCATAGTGTCATGTTTACCTGATTTTATGTTTTCCCTGCAGTCTTGCACTGGTATCCTCACACTGGAAGTATTATTAACAGTCACTTCTTCCAACCTTTATTGACTGGCTCCTGCAGGGAAAGATCTTCACTTGTGAGTGGATGTCAACACAGCATTAATGTTACCAAACCAAGTCGGTTTACCCAGCACACAGCAAGCCAAATGCTGATTCACTGAGATTTACAGCCAATGAAACATTTATTCCCAAAGCAACAAAGTGAAAAGACAAGAGAACAAGTCTCAGATTCATCCCCCGAAGGCAAGGGGGTTGGAGCCAGTAGAATGGTCTCAGGCTGGGGGAAAGGTGATTGGTGGTAGGCGAAAAGGGAGGCAGTTGGTGCTCTGCGCAAGTGCGTCCAGGTTACATTCATTCATCTGCATACTCAAAACGGAGGCGCTTGGCCTGATCCGAGAGCAGAGTTTTCTGGCTCTCTGACGTCAAAAAGTCATCCACTGAACATATACAAATCCAGTCTTAAGGTAAGTGGCCCTAACCAGCTCCAGCCAGTTCACACTAGGTAGAAGCTGACTCCACATTCCTATAAACCAGCTGGACTGTGTGAAATGGAACAGGTATGTAATTAAAGACATTTTTTTCCTATCTCTAAGGAAAAAGACTTCCCTGGTGGTCCAGTGGTTAAGACTACACTCCCAATGCAGAGCAAGTAGGTTTGATCCTTGGTCAGGGAACTAGATCCCTCCTGTCTCAACTAAAGATCCTGCTTGTGGCAATTGAGACCTGGCACAGCCTAAAAAAAAAAAAAATTAAAATCGAACTTAATCAGTGAAGGCAGTCTACAAGCGGAAGGAATTTTAACATGTTGTTCCTTTATTTGCTGTTTTATAAGACAAGTTCAAGTGTTTTTACTAGTTATCAGCTTCTAGTAAGGGCTTCACTGGTCCAGTGGGGAGCACTGCTATGGCAAGTTTGGTTCTGGGTCCAAGATTATGTGAGGATACCGGCTTCAGGTACACTAAATATAGGGTGCCCATCGGCAGTAGCACTCATACAGGGACTGGAGGGGAAAGGTTATTTCATGATAATATTGGTTCCAGAGAGGCTGAGTAGTGTGGGCTCTCAGAAGCTCCATAGCCGTGGTCCACATTGGTGAAGACGGGAGATTCTTGGTGGCAGAGGCTGTAGGAGTCCACAGGAGCAGTGAGGCTTTTGTGGGTTCCTCATGTTGAAAGCTGCTGGGGTTCTCTCGCGCCTCTTTTCTTCCATGGAGTGAGCTCAGGTCCAACAGGAGTTGCTGAGCTTAAGGGATGGAGTGACTCAGGTAAAATTCTTCCTTCCTTTTCTTATGTGGCCATGCTTTGTTTTGTGGTTCCACTAGGTTGTTGCAGCTTCTTAATTGTATTTCAGAGCTTTCCCAGAGCTATTTTAGTCTGTGGATAATTGTTAAATCATTGTTTATGTGGGAATGTTAGTGGATGAAAGTTCATATGCCCAACACACAGTGAGACCAAACAATACCAAAACCTGGGATTTGGGAACAGAGAAAGGTTTATTGCAGGACCAAGCAAGAAGACGAGTGATTTGTAGCCCCCAAAACTCCAAACTCCCTCAAGGGTTTCACCAAAGTATTTTTAAAGGCTAGGTGAGGGAGGGGCCAGGCTGGTTTTTACAAACTTCTTAATGCAACAATCCTTTGTCCACAGAAGTCAGGTCTCAATGTTCCTGTAAACCTCCAACAAAACAAATGTTTTTCTCTTTTCTACAACTTTTTGCCTCCATATGAGTGGAAACGTGTTATACCCTTAAATGTCAGAGCCTTAAGAATGGGCCATCCTGTATATTTTCATGCTACAGGCAACTTTCTTAACTCGAAGCAAAAGTAGTAGAATACAAAGATTAAAACAAAACAAGCAGATCTAATATGGAGACAGACTACTTCTTCCCTATTATAGAAAGATACATTCTGGGACTTTCTATCTTCCCCACCTTGCAGTCATTGTTTCTAACCTGGGCCCTTGGACTCTAATCAATAGAAATTGATAGGAGGCCAGGTGAGAAATTCAGGCAAGGCTTTAACGGGACTCAAGCTACAGCAGGAGGGAGTGAAAATAAGTAACAGGTGCTCTTGCTTGCTCCCTGCATGTGGGGTGGGTGAGGGAGGGGGTGGGTCAGGCCAGAAGGGTGGTTTGGGTGGTCTGCCTTGATGGTGCTGTGTGCAGGGATCATGCTAAGTATCCTAATTTTGCTCCTGGCACCCTAGAAGTGGCAGTTGGTTTGTGGCCGTTTTGTATCTTATTGTTCATAATTGACCCCACCTACAGGGCTTTCCAGGTGGCACTAGTAGTAAAGAACCCACCTGCCAGTGCAGGAGACATAAGAGACATGGGTTTGATCCCTGGGTTGGGAAGATCCTCGGAGAAGGGAGACGGGCATGGCAGCCCACTCCAGTATTCTTAGTTGGAGAATCCTATGGACAGAGGAGCCTGGCAGGTCGGCATACAGTGCATAGGTCGCAAAGAGTTGGACACGACTGAAGCAGCTTAGCACACACATACACTTATGTGCAGTTATTCTAGTCCCTTATAGTTTCTTTGTATTCTTTTGCTTGAGGAGATGTTTGTCCATGTGCAAGGGTCCTAGGTTCCAGCCTGTCTCCACATCAGTCCCTGCATATCTTAATGTTGACTGACAGTTATCACCCCTGTATGCACTGCACCAGGCACTCTCCACTGTGCTGCAGAGACCCTTCCATACAGGCATGTATACATCTTTCTTCATTCTTTCCTCCTTTGCTTCTTGCCTTTCTACCACTCTTTCCTCTTCTTTCTTTCTTCCCACTCAGAAAGAGAGGTTCTGGTTTTTGTTTTTGTTTTTTTTTGGCTCCTACTTTTACAGAAACTGAAGGGAAGAAATTAGAAAACCATACACTTTTTTTTTTGTCAGAAAATTCCACTATACCTGGGTTTGTTCCTTTAATGTCATTTATTATTATTTCTGAAATAATACCTTTTAATTGCCACAATATAAAGCAATGTGGGAATGTTTCATTAGCAAGGGCTTATACACTGCTTCAGTTCAGGTCAGTCGCATCCGACTCTTTGTGACCCCATGAATCGCAGCACGCCATCCCTCCTTGTCCATTACCAACCCCCCACTCAGATTCACATCCATCAAGTCAGTGATGCCATCCAGCCATCTCATCCTCTGTTGTCCCCTTCTCCTCCTGCCCCCAATCCCTCCCAGCATCAGAGTCTTTTCCAATGAGTCAATTCTTCGCATGAGGTGGCCAAAGTACTGGAGCTTCAGCTTTAGCCTCATTCCTTCCAAAGAAATCCCAGGGCTGATCTCCTTCAGAATGGACTGGTTGGATCTCCTTGCAGTCCAAGGGACTCTCAAGAGTCTTCTCCAACACCACAGTTCAAAAGCATCAATTCTTCGGCACTCAGCCTTTTTCACAGTCCAACTCTCACATCCATACATGACCACTGGAAAAACCATAGCCTTGACGAGATGGACCTTTGTTGGCAAAGTAGTGTCTCTGCTTTTGAATATGCTATCTAGGTTGGTCATAACTTTTCTCCCAGGGACTAAACGTCTTTTAATTTCATGGCTGCAGTCACCATCTGCAGTGATTTTGGAGCCCACAAAATAAAGTCTGACGCTGTTTCCACTGTTTCCCCATCTATTTCCCATGGAGTGATGGGACCGGATGCCATGATCTTCATTTTCTGAATGTTGAGCTTTAAGCCAACTTTTTCACTCTCCTCTTTCACTTTCATCAAAAGGCTTTTTCATTCCTCTTCACTTTCTGCCATAAGGGTGGTGTCATCTGCATATCTGAGGTTATTGATATTTCTCCCAGCAATCTTGATTCCAGCTTGTGTTTCTTCCAGTCCAGCGTTTCTCATGATGTTCTCTGCATAGAAGTTAAATAAGCAGGGTGACAATATGCAGCCTTGACGTACTCCTTTTCCTATTTGGAACCAGTGTGCCAAACTCTGTTCTAGGTACTTTAAGTATTTTAATTTCTTATTAAATTCTCTGAACAGTCTGTGAGTTATGTGTTATAAACCTGTCTTATCAATAAAGGAAACTGAGGCACAGGAAATTCCATAAATCTCATAGTTAAAAGGCAGTGGAGGTGGACTTCTGATCCAGTCCATCTGGCCCTGAAGTCTGTCTTCTTAGCTGCCATGTTCTGAGGTTCATCCTCAGAGTCAAAAAACCCTGCAGTTGTTGCTGACTAGGGTCTTTAGACTCTTTTAATCAATAGAAACTGATAGAAGCCTGGATGAATTCAAGCAAGGCTTTATTGGGACTCATGCTGTAGCATGAGGGAGTGAGAACAAATTACAGGTGCCCTTACTTTCACCCTGAGGCAGGGGCGGTGAGCTGCTTCCTTAATTGTGGTGAAAGTAGGGGTGAAGTAGGTGGGTTGGTCGTGGAGAGTGGCTTAGCTTGTCTGCCCACCCCTTTGATGGTGAGGTGTGCAGGGACCATGCACAGTACTCTGCCTTTGCTCCTCAGTTCAGTCACTCAGTCATGTCCGACTGAGCAACCCCATGGACTGCAGCACGCCAGGCCCCCCTGTCCATCACCAACTCCCAGTGCCTACTCAAACTCATGTCCATTGAGTTGATGTTGCCATCCAACCATCCCATCTTCTGCCATCCTCTTCTCCTCCCACCTTCAGTCTTTCCCAGCATCAGGGTCTTTTCAAATGAGTCTGTCCTTCGCATCAGGTGGCCAAAGTATTGGAGCTTCAGCATCAGTCCTTCCAATGAATATTCACTACTGATTTCCTTTAGGATTGCCTGGTTTGATCTCCTTGCAGCCCAAGGAATTCTCAAGAGTCTTCTTCAACACCACAGTTGAAAAGTATCCATTCTTTTGATTAAGGAGATACTTGTCCAGATATAAGGACTACAGTTAAGAATCCCAGATCCCAGCCTGTCTCAGGGGCTCTTAGAAACCTCATATCATGCAGTGTCCACAGTGACTTTCAGTGACCATTCTTTCATGATATTTCTGTGCATATAGTTATGAACATATACATATTTCTGTATAAATAAACCACACAAATATACAATATACTCATGTATAAAAACAAGTGGCTTTTTTGCCATTAGCCTTCATAAAACTAGGACTGTATTTTACATATCCCTCTCTCCCTGTCTCTATCTGCATCTTGCATGCCTAGTTTAACAGCTTCAGGAATTCCTCCAAGTCAGCTTTGTAGCTCTAGGTGATTCTTTTATAACTGCAAGATATGCCTTAGTCAGCTATGCCTCCATCTATATAACCATTCCCTTCTTGATAGGTATTTACTTGTTTCCAGGAGTTTTAGTACACAAAGACTGCTGCAACAGACATTTGAGTACATGTTTGTTTTTATACTTAAAGATTAGATTTCCAGGTGTTTCACAGATTGTTCTCTTTTTTTGACAGATTTTGCGAGATTGTTTTCGGAGAACTCTGAACAGTTCATGCGTGGATCAGCAGCACATGAGCACCCTGTTTTCCTGATGATTAAGTGCCAACAATAGGTAGGTGAAATTTTCTTTTAATTTTTGCCAATATCATTGATGTACACTAATACTTCTTAGTTACCTTTACTGGTTTTCCTCTGGATACTAGCAAGCTTAAAGGCCTTTTGTTGCTGATAGCAACCCATATGGAGTTGCTCTGTGATCTGCCTGTTTCTAACCTATGTCCCTTTTTCTATTGCATTGTCTTTTTTGGTGTGGTTATAATTTGTTATAGTTGTTTGTATGTTACTGACTCTTTAGCTGTTACACTGCAGATGCTTTTTCTGCTACAAACAATATAAACATTTTATACAATATTTGTTATATTTCACTTTTAAAAATCTTAACATTTGTAAAATCAAATAGAACTAATTTTTTTAGAGGACTAGATAGTCGAGATGAATTTTTATTTATTTTTGCAATAAGAGTTTTGCTTTTTTGATGTATTTTTTTAATTGTGGTAAAAGTCACATAATATAAACATAGTGGCATAAGTACATTCACATTGTTGTACAACTCTCAACATCATCCATCGCCTGGATTTTTTACCATCCTAAACTGAAACTGTCTCCGTTAAACACTAAGTCCCATTCCTCCTTCCCAAGCCCCCACCCTCCTGGCCCCTGGCATCTATCAACGTACCTTCTGACTCTATGAATTTGACTGTTCTAGATATCTTGCATAAATGGAATTCAAACAGAACTTGTCTGCACCTAATGTATATTGGAAAGCATTTATTTATGTATTTATTTTGGCTGCTTTGGGTCTTCGTTGCTGTGCTATGGCTTTTTCTAGCTGTGTTGAGTGAGCTGCTCATTGCAGTGGCTTCTTTTGTTGGGGAGCACAGACTCTAGGTTGTGCTGCTCAGTAGTTATGGCACTCAGGTTTGGTTGCCTCATGGCACATGCTGGACCAGGGGCTGAACCTGTGTCTCCTACATTGGCAGGCGGATTCTTAACCACTGGACCACTAGGGAAGCCCCTGGAATGCATTTTTAAGATTAACTTATATGTCTACAAACATATTTTCCCTTTTTTCCCCTATGCTATACAGTAGGTTCTCATTAGTTATCTCTTTTATACGTGGTAATGTATATATGTTAATCTCAACCCCTCAGTTTACCCCACCCCCCACCTTTTCCCCCTTAGTGTCCATACTTTTGTTCTGTCTGTGTCTCTATTTCTGCTTTGCACATAGGTTCATCTGTACTGTTTTTCTGTGTTACACATATATGCCTTAATAGACAATATTTGTTTTTCTCTTTCTGACTTACTTCATTCTGTATGACAGTCTCTAGATCCACATCTCTTCAGATAACACAATTTTATTCCTTTTTATCACTGAGTAATATTCCATTGTATATATGTATATGTATCCATTCCACTGTTGATGGACATTTAGATTGCTTTCATGTCCTGGATATTGTAAATAGCGCTGCAGTGAACATTAGGATGCATGTGTCTGTTGGAATTATGGCTTTCTCTTTAGGTGGCTCAGAGGTTAAAACGTCTGCCTGCAACACAGGAGACCTGGGTTCAATCCCTGGGTGGGAAGATCCCCTGGAGAAGGAAATGGCAACCCACTCCAGTATTCTTGCCTGGAGAATCCCATGGACAGAGGAGCCTGGTGGGCTACAGTCCACGGGGTCGCAAAGAGTCGGACACGACTGAGCGACTTCACTTCACTTCTGGGTAAAGAAAGCTGAGCACTGAACTGATGCTTTTGAACTTTTGAAGAATTGATGCTTTTGAATTTTTGAAGAACATATGCTTTTGAAGTTTTAAAGAATTGATGCTTTTGTGGTGTTGGAGAAGACTCTTGAGAGTCCCTTGGACTGCAAGGATATCCAACCAGTCCATCCTAAAGATCAGTCCTGGGTGTTCATTGAAAGGACTGATGTTGAAGCTGCAACTCCAGTACTTTGGCCACCTGATACAAACAGATGACTCATTTGAAAAGACCCTGATGCTGGGAAAGACTGAGGGCAGGAGGAGAAGGGAACAACAGAGGATGAGATGGTTGGATGGCATCACTGACTCAACAGACATGAGTTCGGGTAAACTCTGGAAGTTGGTGATGGACAGGGAGGCCTGGCGTGCTGCAGTTCATGGGGTCGCAAAGAGTTGGACACGACTGAGACTGAACTGAACTGGGTATATGCCCAGGACTGGGATTGTTGGTCATATTGTAGTTCCATTTTTAGTGTTTTGAGGAACCTCCTTACTGTCTTCCATAGTGGCTGTATCAATTTACATTCTCACCAATAGTGTAAGAACTTTCCCTTTTCTTCACAGCCTTTTCAGTGTTTATTGTTCGTAGATTTTTTGATGATGGCCATTTTGACCAGTGTGATACCTCATTGTAGTTTTGATTTGCATTTCTCTAATAATAAGTGATGTGAGCATCTTTTCATGTACTTCTCCGCCATCTGTATTTGGAGAAATGTCTACTTAGGTCTTATGCCTATTTTTTGATTGGGTTGTTTGGTTTTTTGGTATTGAGGTGCATGAGCTGTTTCTATATTTTGGAGATTAATCCTTTATCAGTTGCTTCGTTTGCAAATATTTTCTCCCAGTCTGAATGTTGTCTTTTCGTCTTGTTTATGGTTTCTTTTGCTGTGCTGGGCAAAGCATTCAAGTTTAGATCCCGTTTCTTTATTTTTATTTTCACTACTCTAGGAGGTAAGTAAAAAGAAAAAAATTTTGCTGTAATTTACATTAAAGATTTTCTGCCTATGTTTTCCTCTAAGAATTTTATAGTG
Organism: Oryx dammah; assembly: GCF_014754425.2. Classification (NCBI taxonomy): domain Eukaryota; kingdom Metazoa; phylum Chordata; class Mammalia; order Artiodactyla; family Bovidae; genus Oryx; species Oryx dammah. Next base: position 82,576,561 of record NW_024070202.1, on the reverse strand, counting down.
TCCAACCTTCCATTTAGGTCTTCCATCCATCTTGAGTTTATTTTTTGTGTATGGTGTTTGGGAGTGTTCTAATTCCATTCTTTTACATGTAACTGTCCAGTTTTCCCAGCACCACTTATTGAAGAGACTCTTTATTTCTCCATTGTATATCCTTGCCTTCTTTGTTATAGTTTAGGTGACTTAGGTGTGTGGGTTTATCTTTGGGTTTTCTATCCTGTTCCACTTTATGTTTCTTTTCTTGTGGAACTATCGTACTGTTTTAATGACCAGCACTTTACAGTATAGTCTGAAGTCAGGAAGCCTGATTCCTCCCAGCTCTATTTTTCTTTCTCAAGATTGCTTTGGCTATTCAGGGTCTTTTGTGTTTCCATACAAATTAAAAATTTTTTTTGTAATTCTGTGAAAAATGCCATTGATAGTTTGATAAGGATTGCATTGAATCTTGGAGAAGGAAATGGCAACCCACTCCAGTGTTCTTGCCTAGAGAATCCCAGGGACAGAGGAGCTGGTGGGCTGCCATCTATGGGATCACACGGAGTCGGACATGACTGAAGCGACTTAGCAGCAGCAGCAGCATTGAACCTAGAGATTGCTTTGGGTAGTATATTCATTTTGAAAATATTGATTCTTCTAATCCAAGAACATTGGATATCTCTCCATCTGTTTGTATCATTGTTGATTTCTTTCACCAGTATCTTACAGGTTTCCGAAAAAATCTTTTGCCTCCTTACATAGGCTTATTCCTAGGTATTCTACTCTTCTTGTTGGAATGATAAGTGGAATTGTTTCCTCAATTTCTTTTTCTTCTCTTTCTTTGCTAGTGTACAGGAATGCCAGAGATTTCTGTGCATTAATTTTGTATCCTGCGACTTTACCAAATTCATTGATTAGCTTTAGTGGTTTTCACATAGCATCTTTAGGATTTTCAGCGTACAGTATCATGTCATCTGCAAACAGTGACCTGTTTTACTTCTTTTCCAATTTGAATTCTTTGTATTTCTTTTTTTCCCTCAGGTTACAGTGGCTAAGACTTCCAAAATTATGTTGAATAAAAGTGGTGAGCGTGCTCATCTTTTTCTTGTTCCTGATCGTAGAGGAAAGGCTTTGAGTATTTTACCATCAAGAATGATGTTTTGAATGATATTTTCTCTGGGTTTGTCATGTATAGCCTTTATGATGATGAGGTAGAGTTCCTTCTATGCTCAATCAAATATGACTAATTTTTAATAGCTTATTTTCCTGCCTCCCCAACCACTAGTTTGCATATATGGTCTCCTACACTTTCTTCTAAAATGTATTATGTTATTCTTTACCTTTAAGATTTTAGTCTATGTGGAATTTATTCTTATGTGAGAGACAGAATCAAATTTGTTCTTTCCCAATGCATAACCAAGTTTGCTAGTATTATGTATTAAATAAAATACTATTCCCTGATGAATTATAAAATACTTTCCTATATTAAATTCCTAAAGGCAGTAGAATCTATTTTAGGGGATCCCACTTTTCATGGTTCCACTTATATCTTTGCCTATTCCTATGCTAACATTATACTGCTTTTTTACAGAGGTTTCACCTCATTTAATATCTTATAAAGAGTTCCTTTTCAAAATTTTCTTGACTATTCTTGAATATTTATATATCCATATGAATTTTAAATTCATTTAATCCAAAATAAAAAGCCCACACACCAGGGTTCTAATTTGGATTGCACTCATTTCTATATTAATGGGACAATTCACATATTCATGATTTTAAATTTACTCAGTAATGTGGCACAGCTTTGTGTTTATTCATGTTTTATTTTCTGTCTCCATGTGGAACTGACTTTGTATGCTCTCATGTGAAGCCGTAAAGAGAGAATTCTTCCACTTCGGTTAACCCTAAAATAGGAGGAATACATGTAATTTTTGCATCGGCCACATGATGTCCCTAACGGTGACTTTAGCTGATCTCATCCCACAGTCTCTTGCCTCTTCTAGGACATTTTTATCCTAGTAGATTTGGGATGTCTCCCTTTCTGGCATGTTCTAATCCTTGTGAGTGACTGATTTAGATTTCTCCTTGTCACAGTCACCACCCTCCCCTCTTCCACAGCGCCCTCTAGTGTGTGTTGGAACACCTGCAGGAGATCAGACATCCAACACTCCCAGGGATTGAATCAACAGCCCTAAAGCCGTGGGCGGAGGAGCCTGGTGGGCTGCAGTCCATGGGGTCGCTGAGGGTCGGACACGACTGAGCGACTTCACTTTCACTTTTCACTATCATGCATTGGAGAAGGAAATGGCAACCCACTCCAGTGTTCTTGGAGAATTCCAAGGATGGCGGAGCCTGGTGGGCTGCCGTCTATGGGGTCGCACAGAGTTGGACACGACTGAAGCGACTTAGCAGCAGCAAAGCCATCCTAGTGAGCCTCTCCCAATGACTCCTGACCCAAATTCACAGGAAACTTCAAGAATCGAATGGCTGTAATCTTGCAGACCTCCAGAGAGACCTCCTCACTTGCACATTATTCCTGCTGTTGTCTCCTAATGTTCTCATAGGAAGTTCTTACCTGGATCTCTGGGATCTAGTTTACTCAGCCACCATAGGACCTTATATTCACTGATTCTAGGGGCTGGAACATTTGTCCTCCAACTTATTCAGACCCTAACACATTATTTTCTGAGTATATATGTGCTTTTACTAATGCACAGAACTTTGGCCTCTTGTTAAGCAGCTTCAATTTTGGATCCCTCCATCACTTGCTAAGTGACTCCAATTAAACTAAAAACATCCTTACTCTGCATACTCTTTCTTTACAAAGAGGAGAATGGCCTTCTGTAGTATATTTTCTGAGACACATATAGTTGATGACACACCTGGTCCTTGAATCCAAGCAACAAATGCATCAAGGACCTAAGACCACAGTCTTCCATGCTCCCAGATTCCACTCTACCCCAATTTTTGGAAATGAAAAATGTTCACTCCCACAAGTCTCCATTAGTCTCATTATCAAGCCCAGCAAGGATTTGGTTTAAGTCTTCAACATGTTCAGAAAAATCTATCGATTATTAAGACATAGACAGATGAATATACTCACCCAACAAGTAAGCAACCTTTAAAGAAGGGAGATTTACAAACAACTGTGGGCCCAGTCAACAACCATCCCATTAAGAGTCAATCCTCATTCTGGATCTAGTGGCATGTTTCCTCCCACCAGTATCATTTTTTCATTGCATGGAGTATAGGATGCTCTTTAATCACACCTAAATGCATTTTCTGTTGAAAAAATTTATAACCATGGCATAACATTGATTATCCTCGGCAAGTTACTCAGCCCATTATGCTCCCATTTCCTCATCTCTAAAATTAGGATAAAATTTTATAGTACCACTTTCATAAAATTGAGGATTAAAATAATATATAGTAAACCCCTGGGAAAGTGCCAGGATGATGGTCAGTGCCTTGAAAATGTTTCTTCTCCTCATCTGCATTGTCACTGAGTTTCACTTTCTATTCTCGCTACTCAAAATAGAATTCTTCACTTTGGCAGCCTCCTAACCTAGACTTTAATCCCCCTTTGTTACCATTGCCAGGAGGCCTCTTTTGTGGTCTTTCTAGGATCCTCTGACAATGGATAGAAAAAAAGATCAGTCTGCTTGTTAAAAAAAAAAAACCTCCAAATATTCTTGTGTTCTTTATGAAGTCCTCCATATTCAGAAAAGTAGACATTACATTTAAAGCCTATCTCAAAGGACGAGACTTTAACCCAAAGTTTCTATAGACTAAGCTCCTATATGCATTGTAATGTCTTCTTAAATAGCTCCCTGCCTCCTTGTTACCTCAAGAATCCATATCCAATAATATAATTTTTAGCTTCTAGCAAGAGAGTCTTTTAAGCAAGAATGGAAGCCAGTGGAGGCTTTTGATGTTCATTTTCAGGAACAACTTTCTTAATATTCTTCCTGTGGGCTCCTGGCATCTTATCCTCCAGTGTCTGCAGTGCTGTGACAATTCCAGGTGTATCAGAGTGTCCGGCAGGCCACTGAAATCCATAACTCTCTGGATATTGATCACACAACAAAATAAAAGAGGCACAAAATAAAACAATCCAGACTGCAAAGTAAAACCAGCATCCAAATTACTAACACTTAAAGAGAGAGAATAAATTATATCACACGATATACGAATCATTCATTTACTTATGATTACACACACATAATTTAAACAAATGTTATTTCTTAATTGAAGTATAGTTGATTTACAGTGTTGTGTTCATTACTGATGTACAGCAAAGGGATTCAGTTATATGTATATGTGCACATATATTTTTTTCATATTCTTTTCCATATGGTTTATCACAGGATACTGAATATAGTTCCCTGTGCTATACATTAAGACCTTGTTGTTTATCCATCTTCTATGTAATAGTTTGCATCTTCTCATCTCAAACTCTCAGTCCATCCCTCCCAACACCCCTCCCTCTTGGCAACCTCTATTCTCTACATCTGTGAGTCTAAACAAAAGTTATTAGGTGCCTGCTATAAGAGTGTCCACTCACTGTACTGGACACCAGTGACGCTGGAGTAGCAACAAGGGTAGTCCCGTAGGGGAGGCTGTTAAGAGTTCAGTAGAAGTGCTAGAGATTGACTGAATAATTGAATGTAATAACCTGCAAAATGATAATGAAATAACAGAATTAGTTTTTGGCTGACCAAAATAAAAATCGCTGGCCATAGGAGTTTCTGTACAAGTCCCTGGTCAATAGTGAGGTAAATAGGCACGTTGAGAGCAGGAGAATGATTTGATCTGATAAAAGTGTTAGTACTACCGGTCAGTCGTGAGGGCATATGAGTCTTGAGACTGATGACCATGTATTTGGGGCAAGTGTGCTCAGTTGTGTCTGATTCTTTGCCACCCCATGGACTGTCACCCTCCAGGCTCCTCTGACAATGGAATTTTCCAGGCAAGAATACTGGAGTGAGTTGCCATTTAAAAATGATGTCAAGTTCTGTGTTGCTCGTCTCCATGAGTATTTGGCAATTTGAATATAGGTGCAAAACAACCCAGAATCTTACAGGGCTAAACTTTTGCTAGACATATGAAGAAAGTACAGAGGGGCAAGGTAGCAGAGAATATTAGAAAGAGCTTAAAAAGAAAGCTACATTGTAATAGAAGGAAAATGAACAAGAAAGTCATAACACCCTAAGTTCCAATGAGGGTACACTGTAGTTGGCAAGGGAGTAGGAGGCTCAAATTAGTGATTTGGGGGATGAAGCAAATTTGAATGATGATGTGGTCTTAGCTGTAGGTGGGAAGGATACTTACCCTCCACATTTGTCATTTCCTTTCATATAAAGTAGTTCTCTCTTGGGCTTTCTTTCAACTCTGGAGCAGCTGGAAAGTAGAAATTAAACGTAAGTACTCAACTTCTTCTACCTTATCTCCTTTGCTGCCCAGGAGGTGTACATCCTGATCTGCTTCTCTAACTTCCTCATTAAGAACTTGTGCATACTCAGCTGAGTTCAATTCAGTTTACTCAGTCGTGTCCGACTCTCTGTGACCCCATGGACTGGAGCATGCCAGGCTTCCCTGTCCATCACCAACTCCCAGAGCTTACTCAAATTCATGTCCATTGAGTTGGTGATGCCATCCAACCATCTCATCCTCTTATCATCTCCTTCTCCTCCTGCCTTCAATTCTTTCCCAGCATCAGGGTCTTTTAAAATGAGTCAGTTCTTCCCATCAGTTGGCCAAAGATTTGGAGCTTCAGCTTCAGCATCAGTTCTGATTTCCTTTAGGATGGACTGGTTGGATCTCCTAGCAGTCCAAGGGACTCTCAAGAGTCGTCTCCAATGCCACAGTTCAAAAGCATCAATTCTTCACTGCTCAGTTTTCTTTATGGCCCAACTATCACATCCATACATGACTACTGGAAAAACCATAGCTTTGACTAGACAGACCTTTGTCAGCAAAGTAATGTCTCTGCATTTTAATATGCTGTCTAGGTTGGTTATAACTTTTCTTCCAAGAAGCAAGTGTCTTTTAATTTCATGGCTGCAGTCACCATCTGCAATAATTTTGGAGCCCAAACAATAAAGTCTGTCACTGTTTCCATTGTTTCCTCACCTATTTGTCATGAAATGATGGGATCAGACGCCATGATCTTCGTTTTCTGAATGTTGAGCTTTAAGCCAACTTTTCCACTTTCATCAAGAGGCTCTTTAGTTCCTCTTCACTTTCTGCCATAAGGGTGGTGTCATCTGCATATCTGAAGTTATTGATATTTCACCTGGCAATCTTGATTCCAACTTGTGCTTAATCCAGCCCGGCATTTCGCATGATGTACTCTGCATATAAGTTAAATAAGTAGGGTGACAATGTACAGCCTTGACGTACTCCTTTCCCAATTTGGAACCAGTCTGTTGTTCCATGTCCAGTTCTAGCTGTTGCTTCCTGACATGCATACAGGTTTCTCAAGAGGCAGCCAGGTGGTCTGGTATTCCCATCTCTTTCAGAATTTTCCACAGATTGTTGTGATCCTCACAGTCAAGGGCTTTGGCATAGTCAATAAAGCAGAAATAGATGTTTTTCTGGAACTCTCTTGCTTTTTTGATGATCCAGTGGATGTTGGCAATTTGGTCCCTGGTTCCTCTGCCTTTTCTAAATCCAGCTTGAACATCTGGAAGTTCACAGTTCACATACTGTTGAAGCCTGTCTTGGAGAATTTTGAGCATTACTTTACTAGCGTGTGAGATGAGTGCAATTGTGTGGTAGTTTGAGCATTCTTTGGCATTGCCTTTCTTTGGGATTGGAATGAAAACTGATCTTTTCCAGCCCTGTGGCCACTGCTGAGTGTTCCAAATTTGCTGGCATATTGAGTGCAGCACTTTCACAGCATCATCTTTTAGGATTTGAAATAGCTCAACTGGAATTCCATCACCTCCACTATCTTTATTCATAGCGATGCTTCCTAAGGCCCACTTGATTTCACATTCCTCTAGGTGAGTGATCACACCATCATGACTATCTGGATCCTGAAGATCTTTTTTGTTTAGTTTTTCGTGTATTCTTGCCACCTCTTCTTAATATCTCCTGCTTCTGTTAGGTCCGTACCATTTCTGTCCTTTATCAAGCCCATCTTTGCATGAAATGTTCCCTTGGTATCTCCAATTTTCTTGAAGAGATCTCTAGTCTTTCCCATTCTATTGTTTTCCTCTATTCCTTTGCACTGATCACTGAGGAAGGCTTTCTTATCTCTCCTTGCTATTCTTTGGAACTCTGCGTTCAAATGGGTTTGTCTTTTCTATTCTAGGTCCCACAATGGCCACATAGCTAAGTCAAAATCTCTCTTATTATCTGCAGTAAAGATAAATTCATTTCTATCTGTTGTATTCCTCTCTGTATTATAATTGGTATAGAACTTAATTAGAAGAGAGGAGGGGGCCTATTGATTGCCCTCTTCAATCCAATACCATGACTTTGGGAGATGGTAGCTGGAGAAGAATGGAAGAGATGGTCATTGGAGATGAAGTGATCAAAGATCTAAGGAATAGATTTCTTAGATAAGTTTTCCCAACAGATTTTGAGGTCATCCAGGATGCAGAACTTTACATGGAGCTAAAGATTATCAATCAGATTTCAACATCTTTAGTAAATGAGAGGAGAGAATATGAGGAGTTTGCTGAGTGCCTGACAGGTCAGGTGTGATAACTCCAATGGTGTGAGTTGCCAAGGAGCCAAGTTTGGTTTTATTTTGAGAGATGGTCCCTCTTGGCTCCCTCGGCCGTTTTCAAATAAGAGGACCATCTCTCAAAATAAAGGTCCTCTTATTTGAGATGGTCCTCTTATTTGAAAACGGCCGTGGGAGCCAAGAGGGACCATCTCTATAAGCCATAAATGGATTAACAGTAAAATCACTTGGAACCATCAAGAGATGTGCTATAGAGAAAGGTGGACATCCAGGAGAGCTTATATTTTGGCACGGAAGGACAAAAGCACAGATTTCAGGGTTGATTTGGACTAAGCAGTTCCTCTGATCAGTCATGAGTTTAGCTCCCTCAGCCTAGAATGCGAAGATGAAAGGATACTTTCTCAGCAATTGCACTGCCCGCCTCTGTGGACCAGGTGGGTGAACAATTCAGAACTTCACAGTCTTTGCACTCATTCAGAGTTGGCCTCAGTTTTAGGCCCATTTGTGATCTAGGAAGGTGGTCCTTCAGCCTCGTAGGGGAAGCCCTGTGGCTGAAAGTTCACAAAGCAGGATCTATTCATCCCCTCGTGACCTCTCTGTCCTGAGCCCCTCCCCATCCCAGCAGCTGTACTCACTTCTGTACCCACACACCTCAGCTGAAAGGGAATTTCTCCAGGTGGTTCTATCTTTTATTAAGAAAAAAATTGAGAGAGATCTGAGAAGACTTACCCATCATAAGTGCTGTTTAGTTTTTTAATTTTTTACTGAAGTGTAATTGCTTTACAATGTTGTGTTAGTGTCTATGTACAGCAAAATGAATGCTTTATACGTATATCTCCTTTTTTTGGATTTCTTTCCCATTTAGGTTACCACAGAACATTGAGTAGAGTTCCCTGTGCTAAACAGTAAGTTCTCATTTGTTATCTATTTTGTATATACTTATCAATAGTGGCATAAGTGTTTTGGATGGCTCTTAGATAAGGCTATCCTGCCTAATAGGATGGGTTTTCTCTCATAAGGATTTCTCCCAAATTTGTAAAGGAGCTGAGGAAGGCAAGCCCATTGGAACTTTAGTATCTTCTACCTTTAAATGGGGAGTGACAACGGTGCCAGGTATGTGGCAAAGGGGATGTGTGCAAAGATGAAATTATTTTCCTAATAGATGTTATTTCCATTTATGAGCTCCCATATGGGCTTTTCAGCAGTACATAACTGGTTATTGATCTTGTCTCTTCCAGCTGTTTTAGTCACTCCGGTTTCACTTAAAAGTTTTTTTATTGAAGTATAGTTGCTTTCAATACTATAAGTTACAGGTGTACACTATAGTGATTCATTATTTTTAAAGGTTATACTCCATTGATGGTTATTATAAAATATTGGCTCTGTTCCCTCTGTTGTACAGTATATCCTTGTAATTTATTTTAAACCTAGTTGTTTGTACCTCTTACTTCCCTTCCCTCCCTCTATACTGCCCCTCCTCCCTGTCTTCTCCCCACTGGTAACCACTAATTTGTTCTCCATATCATTGAGTCTGCTTCTTTTTTGTTATATTCACTATTTTCTGTCTTTTAGATTCCACATGTAAGTGATATTATACAATATTTGACTTTCTCTGACTTACTTCACTGAACATAATGCCCTCCAAGTCCATCTGTGTTGCTGCAAATGGCAAAATTTCATTCTTTTTATGGCTGAGTAGTAGTATTCCATTGTGTGTGTGTTTGCGTGTGTATGTATATAACCTCATGTCTTCTTTATCCATGCATCTGTTGATGGACACTTAGGTTGTTTCCATATCTTGGCAACTGTAAGTAACACTGCTATGTTGGGATGCATATGTCTCTTCCAGTTAGTGTTTTTGTTTTTTTCAGGTATATACTTGATTGGAATTGCTGGGTCACATCTATTTTTAGTTTTTTGAGAAAATTCAATACCATTTCATATGGTGGCTGCACCAATTTACATTCCTATCAACAGTGTGCTACAGTTCCCTTTTTTCCACATCCTCACCAACATTTGTTATTTGTTGTCTTTTTGGTGATAGCCATTTTGACAAGTGTGAGATGATATCTCATTGTGGATTTGATTTGCAATTCCCTGATGATTAACGATATTGAGCATCTTTTCATGTGCCTGTTGGTTATCTACATTTCCTCTTTGGAAGAATATTCAGTTTTTCTACCCATTTTTTAAATTGTTTCTTGATGTTCAATTGTATGAGCTGTTTATATATGTTAGAAACTAACCCCTTACCAGTCATGTCGTTTTCAAATATTTTATCCCATTCAGTAAGTTATTTTTTCATTGCATCAGTGGTTTCTTTTCCTGTGAAAAGTTTTAAAATTTAATTAGGTCCCATTTGTTTATTTTGCTTTTATTTCCTTTGCTTTAGGACATGGATACAAAACAAAAAAATTGTTATGATTTGTGTCAGTGTTCTGCCTGTGTTTTCCTTTAGGGGTTTTATCCTGTCCCGTTCATCTATGGAAAAGAGCCTTGGTGGATGGCATATTCTTGGTTGTAGGTTTTTCCTTTTCATAGCTTTAAATATATCATGCCACTTCCCTCTGGCCTGCAGAATTTCTCCTGAATAATTTGCTGAGGGCTGTGTAATATTTCCGTTGTATATTATTTATTATTTTTCCCTTGTTACTTTTAGTATTCTCTCTTCAAGTTTTGTCATTTTACTTACAGTGTGTCTCCAATATGTTTCTCTTTGGATTTATCCTGTATGGGATTCTCTGCTCTTCCTGGTCTTGGGTGACTGTTTCCTTTCTCATATTAGGGAAGTCTTCAGCTGTTATCTCTTCAAATAATTTCTCAGGCCCTTTTTTTCTCTCCTTTTGGAACCTCTATAATATGATTGTTAGTGCATTCAATCTTGTCCCAGAGGTCTCTTAAACTATCCTCATTTCTTTTCCTTTTTTTTTTCTCCTTTTTTTTCTGTTCAGGAGCAGTGATTTCCACTACTGTCTTCCAGCTCACTGCTCCATTTCTTTGTATCAGTTTCTTTACAGTTGACTACGTCTGTATTTTTTATTTCATTTATTTTATTTCCTCTCAGTTTGGTTGTTCTGTATGCTTACTACTCCTTTGTTAGAAACTTCTAACTTCTCACTCTGTGCACTCATTCTTCTTCCAGGCTCTTGGCTCATCTTTGCAATCATTCCTCTGAACTCTCTCTTGGGTTGATAGCCTATCTCCACTTCCCTTGGGTCTTCTTCTGGGGTTTTATCTTGTTCCTTTATCTGGAACATGTTGCGCTGCTGCCTCATTTTGGATACATTCCTATTTGTCTGTTTATGTACGTGGTAGGTTAGTTACATTTCTCAACCTGGGAGAAGCTGCTGTCTATAGGAGATGTCCTATGAGTCTCAGCTGCACATTCGCTTCCTATCACTTAAGTTATATGCTCTAGGGGTCCCCCTAAGAGGGCTTTGTAGGTCCTTCCATTGTAGTGGGCTCTGTGGGCTGTCTGATAGGCTTGGCTGCCCACAGCCCTGTTGGTTACTAGGTTCTGCCTTGTGTGCATGCTGTTGGCTACTGTTTAGTGGGGCCTGGTCATGAGGGGGCTAGCTGAAGAATCTTTGGGCGCCCAGACAGATGCTGGCTCACTGGTGATCACAGTCAAGGTCCAGAAGACTCCAGGGCTATTGTCCACCCACCCACTGGTGGCTGAAGCCAGATCCTGGGGTTAGTGCTAGACTATTGGAAGGCAGAGCCAGGCCCTGGGGTCTGGTTGCAAGATCAAGGGGTCCAAGAGCTGGTGTCAGATCACTGTGGGGGAACCAGTTTCTGACACAGCTGAGTATGTCATCTGGAGTGTTTTGAAACTTGTGTTGGCCTGCTAGCTGGCAGGGCCAGGTCCTAGCTGGTCCCTGGGTAGGATCTGTCCTGTGGGCAGGCTGGATCCATGGGCTTTGAGACTGTGGTTTTCTTGCATCTAATGTCTGCTCCCTGTTGGATGAGGCTGATTAAGAAGCTAATGTAGGTTTTCTGGAGGGCAGGGCCTGTTATCCTTCCTATTAGTGGGTGGAGCTGGGTCTTAACCCTCTGGTGAGCAGCACCCTGTCTAGAAGCATGTTTAGAGGTGACTTTGGGCTCAGAATTCTTTAGACAGGATGTCTGCTGGTGGGCTTCCCTGGTGGCTCAGAGGTTAAAGAGTCTGCCTGCAATGCGGGAGAACTGGGTTCTATCCCTGGGTTGGGAAGTTCCCCTGGAGAAGGAAATGGCAATCCACTCCAGTATTCTTGCCTGGAGAATCCCATGGATGGAGGAGCCTGGTGGGCTATAGTCCACGGGATTGCAGAGTCAGAAACGACTGAGCAACCTAACTTTCAGTTTCTGCTGGTAGGTGGGGCTGGATCTCCAACCAGTGAGTTGTGTGACCTGAGGCATCCTGACACTGGTTCCTACAGGCTATGGGGTGGGGCTGGTTCTTGGCATTAATTAAGCAAGACGTTGGCCACCAGCAGCAGTGTTCATGCAGTAGAAAGTTCCTAAATGTGGTTGTTGCCAGTCTCTATACAGAGTGAGCCTCAGCTGCCCCTGCCTCTCCAGGAAACTCCCCAAGGCCAGCAGGTAGCTTTGGCCCAGGCTCCTATCAAGTTACTGCTTTTGCCCTGGGTCCCAGTGCACATGAAAGTTTGTGAGCACCCTTTAAGAGTGAAGTCTCTCTTTTCCCCAGTCCTGTGGGGCTGGCTGGAGAAGGCAATGGCACCCCACTCCAGTAGTCTTGCCTGGAAAATCCCATGGACAGAGGAGCCTGGTGGGCTGCAGTCCACCCGGTCACTAAGAGTCAGACACGACTGAGCAACT